>NC_086448.1:734292231-734606953 GCF_028390025.1 Pseudophryne corroboree | reverse complement strand
GAAGCAGGTGCACCCAACTTGTTGGGTGCATACAGTATAAACAGCGAGTCAGATTTTCTGACTCCAGCCGTCCTTTAAATGTATATTTTTAAGGCTCTGACAACGTCCAACAACTTGGAGTCCTTCAAGTCGTCTGTAGCCGCAGGCACTACAATAGGCTGGTTCAGGTGAAACGCTGATACCACCTTAGGGAGAAAATGCGGACGCGTCCGCAGCTCTGCCCTATGTCGAATGGAAAATTAAATAAGGGCTTTTATAAGACAAAGCCGCCAGTTCAGATACTCTCCCGGCCGAAGCCAGGGCCAGTAACATAGTCACTTTCCATGTGAGATATTTCAAATCCACATTCTTTAGTGGTTCAAACCAATTGGATTTGAGGAAATCTAAAACTACATTTAGATCCCACGGTGCCACCTTAGGCACCACAGGAGGCTGTATATGCAGTACTCCTTTGATAAAAATCTGGACCTCAGGGACTGAGGCCAATTCTTTGTGGAAGAATATTGATAGGGCCGAAATTTGAACCTTAATAGATCCCAATTTGAGACCCATAGACAATCCTGATTGCAGGAAATGTAGGAAAACGACCCAGTTGAAATTCCTCCATCGGAGCACTCCGCTGCTCGCACCACGCAACATATTTTCGCCAAATACGGCGATAATGCTTCGCGGTGACTTCCTTCCTTGCCTTTATCAAGGTAGGAATGACTTCTTCTGGAATGCCTTTTCCTTTTAGGATCTGGCATTCAACGCCATGCCGTCAAACGCAGCCGCGGTAAGTCTTGAAAAAGACAAGGACCCTGCTGAAGCAGGTCCCTTCTCAGAAGTAGAGGCCACGGATCGTCCGTGACCATCTCTTGAAGTTCCGGGTACCAAGTCCTTCTTGGCCAATCCGGAGCCACTAGTCTTACTCCTCTTTGCCGTATAATCCTCAATACCTTTGGTATGAGAGGCAGAGGAGGAAACACATATACCGACTGGTACACCCAAGGTGTTACCAGCGCGTCCACAGCTATTGCCTGCGGATCTCTTGACCTGGCGCAATACCTGTCCAGTGTTTTGTTGAGGCGAGACGCCATCATGTCCACCATTGGTTTTACCCAACGGTTTAATAGCATGTGGAAAACTTCTGGATGAAGTCCCCACTCTCCCGGGTGAAGGTCGTGTCTGCTGAGGAAGTCTGCTTCCCAGTTGTCCACGCCCGGGATGAATACTGCTGACAGTGCTATCACGTGATTCTCCGCCCAGCGAAGGATCCTGGCAGCTTCTGCCATTGCCCTCCTGCTTCTTGTGCCGCCCTGTCTGTTTACATGGGCGACTGCCGTGATGTTGTCCGACTGGATCAACACCGGTCTTCCTTGAAGCAGAGGTTCCGCCTGGCTTAGAGCATTGTAGATTGCTCTTAGTTCCAGAATGCTTATGTGAAGAGACTTTTTCAGGCTCGACCACACTCCCTGGAAATTTCTTCCCTGTGTGACTGCTCCCCAGCCTCTCAGGCTGGCATCCGTGGTCACCAGGATCCAATCCTGCATGCCGAATCTGCGGCCCTCCAATAGATGAGCCTCCTGCAACCACCACAGAAGGGATACCCTTGTCCTCGGCGACAGGGTTATCCGCAGGTGCATCTGAAGATGCGACCCTGACCATTTGTCCAACAGATCCCTTTGCATGGAATCTGCCGAAAGGGATTGCTTCGTAAGAAGCTACCATTTTTTCCCAGGACTCTTGTGCATTGATGTACAGACACCTTTCCTGGTTTTAGGAGGTTCCTGACCAGGTCAGATAACTCCTTGGCTTTTTCTTCGGGAAGAAAAACCTTTTTCTGAACTGTGTCCAGAATCATCCCCAGGAACAGCAGACGAGTTGTCGGCATTAATTGGGATTTTGGAATATTCAGAATCCATCCGTGCTGCTTTAGCACCTCTTGAGATAGTGCTAAACCCATCTCTAGCTGTTCTCTGGACCTTGCCCTTATTAGGAGATCGTCCAAGTATGGGATAATTAATACGCCTTTTCTTCGAAGAAGAAATATTATCTCGGCCATTACCTTTGTAAAGACCCGAGGTGCCGTGGACAAACCAAACGGCAGCGTCTGAAACTGATAGTGACAGTTTTGTACAACGAACCTGAGGTACCCCTGGTGTGAGGGGTAATTGGAACGTGGAGATACGCATCCTTGATGTCCAAGGATACCATAAAGTCCCCTTCTTCCAGGTTCGCTATCACTGCTCTGAGTGACTCCATCTTGAACTTGAACTTCTTTATGTATAGGTTCAAGGACTTCAGATTTAGAATAGGCCTTACCGAGCCATCCGGCTTCGGTACCACAAATAGAGTGGAATAATACCCCTTCCCTTGTTGTAGAAGAGGTACCTTGACTATCACCTGCTGAGAATACAGCTTGTGAATGGCTTCCAAAACCGTCTCCCTTTCTGAGGGGGACGTTGGTAAAGCAGACTTCAGGAAACGGCGAGGTGGCTCTGTCTCTAATTTCAACCTGTACCCCTGAGATATTATCTGCAGGATCCAGGGATTTACCTGCGAGTGAGCCCACTGCGCGCTGTAATTTTTGAGACGACCGCCTACCGCCCCCGAGTCCGCTTGCGAAGCCCCAGCGTCATGCTGAGGCTTTTGTAGAAGCCGGGGAGGGCTTCTGTTCCTGGGAAGGAGCTGCCTGTTGCTGTCTCTTCCCTCGTCCTCTGCCTCGTGGCAGATATGAATAGCCCTTTGCTCTCTTATTTTTAAAGGAACGAAAGGGCTGCGGTTGAAAGGTCGGTGCCTTTTTCTGTTGGGGAGTGACTTGAGGTAGAAAGGTGGATTTCCCGGCCGTAGCCGTGGCCACCAAATCCGATAGACCGACCTCAAATAACTCCTCTACGCATCGCCTGTCCACTGTCGTGTCCATAAAGCTCTTCTGGCCGAAATGGACATAGCACTTACCCGTGATGCCAGTGTGCAGATATCTCTCTGTGCATCACGCATATAAAGAAATGCATCCTTTATTTGTTCTAACGACAGTAAAATATTGTCCCTGTCCAGGGTATCAATATTTTCGATCAGGGACTCTGACCAAACTACCCCAGCACTGCACATCCAGGCAGTCGCAATAGCTGGTCGTAGTATAACACCTGCATGTGTGTATATACCTTTTTGGATATTTTCCATCCTCCTATCTGATGGATCTTTAAGTGCGTCCGTCTCAGGAGAGGGTAACGCCACTTGTTTTGATAAGCGTGTTAGCGCTTTGTCCACCCTAGGAGGTGTTTCCCAGCGCTCCCTAACCTCTGGCGGGAAAGGGTATAAAGCCAATAACTTCTTTGAAATTAGCAGTTTTTTATCGGGGCACCCCACGCTTCATCACACACGTCATTTAATTCTTCTGATTCGGTAAAAACTACTGGTAGTTTTTTCACACCCCACATAATACCCTGTTTAGTGGTACCTGTAGTATCAGCTAAATGTAACATCTCCTTTATTGCCAAAATCATATAACGTGTGGCCCTACTGGAAAATACGGTTGATTCGTCACCTTCACCACCGGAATCAGTGCCTGTGTCTGGGTCTGTGTCGACCGACTGAGGCAAGGGACGTTTTACAGCCCCTGACGGTGTTTGAGGCGCCTGGACAGACACTAATTGAGTGTCCGGCCGCCTCATGTCGGCAAACGACTGCTTAAGCGAGTTGACGCTATCCCGTAATTCCACAAATAAAGGCATCCATTCTGGTGTCGACCCCCTAGGAGGTGACATTCTCATATTTGGCAATTGCTCCGCCTCCACACCAATAACGTCCTCATACATGTCGACACACACGTACCGACACACAGCAGACACACAGGGAATGCTCTATACGAAGACAGGACCCACTAGCCCTTTGGGGAGACAGAGGGAGAGTCTGCCAGCACACACCAAAAAGCGCTATATATGACAGGGATAGCCTTATGATTAAGTGCTCCCTTATAGCTGCTTTTATATTAATATATTGCCATTTATTCTGCCCCCCCTCTCTGTTATACCCTGTTTCTGTAGTGCAGTGCAGGGGAGAGACCTGGGAGCCTTCCTGACCAGCGGAGCTGTGACAGAAAATGGCGCCGTGTGCTGAGGAGATAGGCCCCGCCCCTTTTTCGGCGGGCTCGTCTCCCGCTATTTAGTACATTTAGGCAGGGGTAAATATCTCCATATAGCCTCTGGGGCTATATGTGAGGTATTTTTAGCCTTTTTAAAGGTTTTCATTTGCCTCCCAGGGCGCCCCCCCCCAGCGCCCTGCACCCTCAGTGACTGCCGTGTGAAGTGTGCTGAGAGGAAAATGGCGCACAGCTGCAGTGCTGTGCGCTACCTTAAGAAGACTGCAGGAGTCTTCAGCCGCCGATTCTGGACCTCTTCTTGCTTCAGCATCTGTGAGGGGGCCGGCGGCGTGGCTCCGGTGACCATCCAGGCTGTACCTGTGATCGTCCCTCTGGAGCTTCATGTCCAGTAGCCAAGAAGCCAATCCATCCTGCACGCAGGTGAGTTCACTTCTTCTCCCCTCTGTCCCTCGTTGCAGTGATCCTGTTGCCAGCAGGAATCACTGTAAAATAAAAAACCTAAGCTAAACTCTCTAAGCAGCTCTTTATGAGAGCCACCTAGAATTGCACCCTTCTCGGCCGGGCACAAAAATCTAACTGGAGTCTGGAGGAGGGTCATAGGGGGAGGAGCCAGTACACACCACCTGACCTGTAAAAGCTTTACTTTTGTGCCCTGTCTCCTGCGGAGCCGCTATTCCCCATGGTCCTTTCAGGAACCCCAGCATCCACTTAGGACGATAGAGAAATACAATTTGAGCATTAGAGTGTAGCAGACCAGGAGGTCATACTGTAACAGACCAGGAGGTCATAACAGACCAGCAGGTTTAGGTACAGCAGACAAGGAAGTCCGCTATACAGTCCACAGGCACAACACCAAGAAAGGGTTGGTGCAACACCCATATAGGCCATATAAGCTCTGGCTGAAGGAATTCGCAGCCGAAATTTTCGATTCCGTTGGTCGCTCAGTACATAAGATTAGTTGCTTGTGCACTAAACGATTGTACCGCACGTAATTGTGTACATTAGTTAGTAATCTGACCTAGTACCATTAGAGTAAAGGGGTCACAAACGCTATTTGTACATTCTAACGTGATTTGTGTAAATTTTTTTTTATTTTAAGGGAAGTTCGCTGCTCACTCAGGAACTATCCAGCAACCAATAGTTACTGGAAAGAGTAAGTGTTCTTCGGATCACCCTCACAGGTTCCAGTAAATAGAGGTTCAGGTCGCAGGGGCCCTAGGTCGAGTACGCCAGCACCATATCGGTGTGATCAGGTCGTATTGGTCGGCGTGGGCGAGTGAGTGGGGTACTCGGTAAACCGCCACCGTCAGCCTATTTTGAACATTTTGGTTTGCGTAAGGGTTGGCTGAATAAAGCAACACTTTCGAACTATGGGGGCCACTTGTTCAGGTAGGGGGCGATCAACCTCGGTTCGGGTTGATTCAGTGAACCGACCAATTGGGTCGGCAAGGTATGTAATGTGTGAGAAATACGGAAGTCACACAGAAAGTTTATGTGATGAATGGGAGAGAATGACTAGACATGACGGGGAGAAATTCCCAAGAGTAGGTAGCTTCAGCCTAGAAGTGTTAACGAATTTAAGGAGAAGGATAGGTCTCATTAAATCAGCAAAGAGACGAATCAAGCATTATGATCATTTGCAGTTATGGCAACAGGAAGGTGAATTACAAAGAGATTTAATTGACTTACCTAACTTTCATCTTGAGAGGAGAGACATGGCAATGGAGAGGATTATGGTTGCAGAGAAATGGCACAATGTTGTACGATAAAAATGCACTTAGTAACTGTATTAAGAATGAAAGTGTTAAATGTAATAATGTTTATGAAAATGAAAGTGTAAAAATTACAAATGTTAACCTGTGCAAGTCGCACCCCATGTTAAACTTCCCTCAGGATTACCAACAAGAAAGTGAGCCCAGAACGATGTCGGCACCTCTTCCAGAAGCCATCCTACAAGACATCAAGGTGGACGCGACCAAATTGGTAAAGGCAATAATCAAACCCCCTAACGGAGGGTCAGGTGAGGTCGTGTCCACAGGTACGTACAATGTTTTATATCACGCACAAACAAATGTACCCCATATTGTAAGACCAAAACAAGGTGATGTAATTGAGTTTAGTCCTGTCAGGGTGATCACAGTCCCCAATGGGAAGACTGACGATCAGGGAACCATTCCCGTCAAGGACAGTGCAATGCGCCATCCCTGGTCCCGGACAGAATTGAGATCAATCATGTCTGATTACCCAGATCCTAGGAAAGATCTAACTGTATGATCAAAGATTCACAGAAGGTATATGAACCCCCTAGACAACGACATAATCATGGTATCCAAGGAGTCAGAGAAGTACAGGGAAAGCGGTTGATGGTGATGAGCATCCAAGCGTTTGAGGAGGCATCAAATCAACCAAAACCCCAGGCCATTGGCACATGGAGGAACTTAAGGATTTGTGATCTTTGCAAAAGAGAAGGGCATTATGCCAGCAACTGTAATAGCCCACATAAAGTCAGACCCCCTAGACCAAGAAATGAGCAAAGTAATGACACACCAAATTATAATCAGGGATCAGATAGGAAGAATTTTGGCCCACACTCATGATATGTAGTCAGGAAAGGTGATCATTAGAACTGATGGTAAGCCTGAGGTAACGGTTAATAAATTGGGAGGTCATTCCCTGAAGACACAGGAATGACCAGGTGAAACATTGTAAATGTATCTGTGAAATGTTTTTTTTTCTCTCTCTCTCTATCTCCCCATCTCTGACGATTATTAGTAAGGACTCAAACGTTGCATATCCGCTTGGTCTTTGCAGAAGTCTACCAAACCCCAGCATGACCTATCCGCATCAATGTATCCTGGCCAGATACAGAAAGTGGAGTATGGTGCTGGGGGGAGGGACGGCGCAAAGAAACCATTGGACATGTAGAGATGACAGCCTGACGATCTGACAATGTTTTAAAATGTTTGAAAAATGTTTTTTTTTTCTCTTTTCCTATTGATGGCTATTGTTGATTTAAGTAATATACACATGCATATAAATTGTTCTCTCTCTTTTGTTTTTTTTGCTGTTGTTGTTTTCTCTCTCTTCTCACTCATGTTTTCATGTTTTAAAGATGGTATGTCACCCATCAGTTAGACAAATGGTAATGCAAGATTTTTGCTCCTTACAGAAAGATCGCTGGTTTGGAGGGAATATTGCATCACCAGAATGTTCGTTTGGAAGACTGAGAGACAGCACCTTTGAGAAGACAGCAGAACAAGAAGAACAACAAGACTAGAGAACTTATTATCGTAACAAGTCTCTCTTCCCCCTCAAACTGATTTTCTGTACCCCATTACAAATTTCTTCTTTTCTCCTCCTGTAAGATGGACTTGCCCCAAGAGACTGTGATATGGATTTTCCTGTTGACCATGATGTTGACCAGAGCAGTCTGTTTCGGTGAGAGTATCAGTGAGGTCGTGAAAGGATCCAGAAAGGTCCTGATGATAAAGATGGAGGTGTAAATTTCCAATAGCAACCCAATCACCAAGCAAAGGCGAGTACCGGAAACGATCTAGCAGCCATGTTATTTGTAAACATTTTTCTTTTAAGGATTATTAGCTGAAGAAAACTGTATCTGTAGGCTCTGTAACAACGTAGTTGAGGATGGGTGCATTAAGAAATGCCAATCCAGTTTTAATATCCATACGGACCGGCATCCATTGAGTGACTATCACTCCTTAGTGGGTAATGTGTTAAATAAAACAGATTGTTGGGTATGCTCTCAAGCACCTCAAGGTCATAGCAAATCAGGGCTAGTACCATTTCCTTTAACGGTAGGGGAGGTACTTGAGCTAAAGGGTGGGAGGCCGGTGGACAGGAGGTTTAATATCTCCAGCCCTCCTAGTTTGAAGCTCCACCAATACCATGTGGATAGGTCCCTATTAGGTTTTAACATCTCCAATCCCCGAAAGCCGGGAAATTGGGAAGTGTCATGGAGTAACCAAACCATGACCTTTTCGCATAGAGCAGATAGAAAGCCTACAGATACAGAGCTTATACGCCACATAGCCAGTAGAGGAAAATCTTTCCGATATAGGTATACCTTAGGAAATAGGATTACGAGAGTTGGAGAGGTATCCCTAGGATACTGTGCACATATCGTACAAACTGATACGTGTACTAAGCAGATGGGAGAATTAGGATTAGGAGATTTCACATGGAAGATGTGTAACATGGTTATGTCCTACTCCGTCCCATATGTTCTCCCCGATGATGCATATTTCATATGCGGGAGGAAGGCGTATAAGTGGCTTGCCCCAAACTCTGAAGGATTGTGTTATATTGGAAAAGTACTACCTGAGGTAATGAGTCTAAGGAGTGAGGAAACTGTAATCCCAATGGACTTGATTTATGACCCAACGGTAGAAACAATGATGTAATGAAAATGCGATTATACGGTCCGTTTCTTTCACCTGTTTTTCCGTTTTCCTCCAAGGTAAAAAGACCCACTTGGACGAGGAATTTGATGAGCCGATATACAGACAACAGATGGATTAAAGAAGAAGTTCTGACAACCTTATACACAGATTTTTGATGAACTATGCCATGGATCCCCAGTTTCCCTAGAAATTTTAAAATTACGCTAGCCCAACACTTTTGTAAATCTATGGACATTGACAGCTTTTGCTCGCACCTAATGGGCAAAAGCACAAAGAAGACTGCATTCAACAGACACCGAACAAGACCTCAATCGACAAATGTACATTAACCTGACATAGAATACCACTGCATTTACCATAAGTGTTCTTTATCTTCATTTCTACAACCCTCAGGTAATGACACACATAGTCAATAGGGAATACAGGCACAGATATCAGCAATCACATATCTCCCCCATTCATGTGTCATCAACTAAAATGTGCTCCCCCATTTTGTTGCAACCACAGCCGAAAAGAGCTCGGTAGAGTTTGACAGCCCATCCACAGACCCTTAATACGGGATAAGAAGGAATTCAAATGTATACTTCGCAATACCTCGAAGCTTGATTTAAAACACGTACGGCACGATGATACATGACCCCCCCAAACATGGATTCATACACACATGCTTTTGCTATCTCACTAGGTCATACCCTTTTCACACCTTCTCTTTCTCCTCCCCAACCCAACCATGGAAATGTATTTACACTTGACATATATTTTTCTCCTTTTGAAATGTTTTAGGAAGTGGCAGTTATTGTTGACTGCCAAAGAGTGGACTGTCAAAGTCAGAAAAATATCACTATGCACACTGCCATATTTGCACCTCATACATGTCCGCGCTGCGCATGCGGGCGCTCTCCCGTGCGTGCGCATACCCGCTGTTACGTGCACCCGCAGGCGCACTGTATGCGCATTTACGGTAGAGTTTCTGTGTGCCCAGCGTGCGACTCAATCGTTACATAATTCAACCATATAATGTATTTTATAAGTTAATATTCCCCTGAGTCCAACAGGTATCAGTGGGTCTCAAATGGCTCTTTGACCTTAGAGATCCCCCAAACAATAGTTTGCATGTTGTGAGGGCTTCACATCTTCATATGCATAGCTAAAGCACAGGAATAGTAATTGAAGATTAATTGTATTCCGAATCAGTATCTTTCCCGCAGACAGAGTACAATAGCCTTTAATTACACTGAGCTTTGAGACTCAATGAGGAGGGCCAACACCTGTGTTTACGAAATGGGGCTGGATTTGTATACAGAAGAATGATTGCTGAGATGTCATTGTCTCAACTGAGAGTGGACAGTGGGACAGTATTCGCCAAACAATAGCTTCCCACAAGACAGGAATGTGTCGGTCATCACCCATTGTTTTGCATAACCAAGGCCACTGATGCAGCTGGCTCACATGCTGTGAGGGACACACACACACATCTTGTTGTTGACACACCCCCACAGCTGGAATGAGGGTATGATATACCCACTGGAGATCACAGGGCTCACTCACTCACTCACACAGCTACCTGACACACAGCAAGCATGGCTGGATCATCACCAGGCTCCTTACGAAAGGCTAAGTACCATAATCTCAATATCTCATGGCTGATTGGCATAGAGTAGTTTTAAATGTGTGTTTTGTGGTGGGGTAGTTGTGGAATGATGGGTAAGCATAGAGTGGTTGGTTTGGAGAAACAAATGGCTTGGGGATGGTGAGGCTTGCGCAGCTGTGTGATTGTAACTTGTTTGTGCTGAATACTCTGTGAAGTCTGTGATGAAGTGGAACATTAGACAACCTGTAGCATAGCATTTGTGGTATTTGTTTGCCTATGGAGATTTAATAAGATGGTTCTAGGAAGTTGGATTGAAATTGTGAAAGGTGATTTAGATTGTTTGGAATTGTAAAATCAGAACATATGCATTGTTTTGAGGCTTGGACATTTTGGAATAAAATGGAGTCTTGTGTTTTCTGCTATGTGATTGTGGTGTAGTAGAGAGTGCCATGTGTTTGGACCTGCAAATCTAAAATGGCTGCTGCCGGGTATTTTCCCCTCCCCCTTTCAGCCATGTGGTGTAGTCTTTGGAATCAAGTGGAGTTTTCCCAAAATGGAGTCTAGCTTCTGCCCCATGCGGCATTGTAGGGACAATTGTGTTGCTGGGTGTTGTGTATATAGGGACAGGCAGCATGGGTAAGCTCAAGTACTTTCTAAACAAAGATTCTCAGCATTGACTGACTGCGCAGCGATTGTTCCTCACATGTGTAAGCTTTCTCTGCAATCATATTTGTCTTCTTGTTATTGTGAGCCATTTCTTTCTCTCTCTCTCTTCTTCTCTTCCCCTCTTATTTTCCCTTAAACGTAATTGTATTGTATTGTATTTCCCGTGTAGTTATCTGGTTAGGTAGTCTATGTTATATTGTAGTGTATGACTTGTATTGTGTTAAATTCTTTTGCAAGTATATCATTCATAATATATATTTAGGCGTTGGACCCTGAGCACGGTATCTGTGTATTTCTTATAGTATTAAGTAATCTCAGAGCGTCAGTGACGCTCGAACAGCTTTAAAGGTAATAAGGTTATACTGTGTTGCATCTACACTCTCCCACTACACAGAGGTTTACAGTATAAGTACATTCCTTAAGGTGTATAGTTAAGGGAGTACCCTTGCGGTACTTTTTACGCCAATTGCGTACTGTGTTCTTTAACCTTTAACGTGTTTTTAATAGGACAAATATTATAGACATTGTCACCTGCCTAGAGAAATGGAACCTGGATGGTATTTGGTACCGGGGACACAGTACCTCCAACAAGTCTCTAGTTGGCTCTGCAGTAATGATGGATACCGGAACCACGTTTCTCACCACCCAGGATGTCAAGGCCTCAGTTATCCGCTTTGCAGTAGGATGACTGCTGTGATATTTCATCTTCCTCGCAAAGGACTGTTGGACAGTCAATTGCTTGGTGGAAGTAGTACAAGTGGTCTTACGACTTCCCCTCTGGGATGACCATCGACTCCCAGCAGCAATAACAGCAGCGCCAGCAGCAGTAGGCGTTACACGCAAGGATGCATCGGAGGAATCCCAGGCAGGAGAGGAATCATCAGAATTGCCAGTGACATGGCCTGCAGGACTATTGGCATTCCTGGGGAAGGAGGAAATTGACACTGAGGGAGTTGGTGGGGTGGTTTGCGTGAGCTTGGTTACAAGAGGAAGGGATTTACTGGTCAGTGGACTGCTTCCGCTGTCGGCCCAAGTTTTTGAACTTGTCACTGACTTATTATGAATGCGCTGCAGGTGACGTATAAGGGAGGATGTTCCGAGGTGGTTAACGTCCTTACCCCTACTTATTACAGCTTGACAAAGGGAACACACGGCTTGACACCTGTTGTCCGCATTTCTGGTGAAATACTTCCACACCGAAGAGCTGATTTTTTTGGTATTTTCACCAGGCATGTCAACGGCCATATTCCTCCCACGGACAACAGGTGTCTCCCCGGGTGCCTGACTTAAACAAACCACCTCACCATCAGAATCCTCCTGGTCAATTTCCTCCCCAGCGCCAGCAACACCCATATCCTCCTCATCCTGGTGTACTTCAACACTGACATCTTCAATCTGACTATCAGGAACTGGACTGCGGGTGCTCCTTCCATCACTTGCAGGGGGCGTGCAAATGGTGGAAGGCGCATGCTCTTCACGTCCAGTGTTGGGAAGGTCAGGCATCGCAACCGACACAATTGGAGTCGGACTCTCCTTGTGGATTTGGGATTTCGAAGAACGCACAGTTCTTTGCGGTGCTACTGCTTTTGCCAGCTTGAGTCTTTTCATTTTTCTAGCGAGAGGCTGAGTGCTTCCATCCTCATGTGAAGCTGAACCACTAGCCATGAACATAGGCCAGGGCCTCAGCCGTTCCTTGCCACTCCGTGTGGTAAATGGCATATTGGCAAGTTTACGCTTCTCCTCCGACAATTTTATTTTAGGTTTTGGAGTCCTTTTTTTACTGATATTTGGTGTTTTGGATTTGACATGCTCTGTACTATGACATTGGGCATCGGCCTTGGCAGACGACGTTGCTGGCATTTCATCGTCTCGGCCATGACTAGTGGCAGCAGCTTCAGCACGAGGTGGAAGTGGATCTTGATCTTTCCCTAATTTTGGAACCTCAACATTTTTGTTCTCCATATTTTAATAGGCACAACTAAAAGGCACCTCAGGTAAACAATGGAGATGGATGGATACTAGTATACAATTATGGATGCACTGCCGAGTGCCGACACAGAGGTAGCTACAGCCGTGGACTACTGTACTGTGTCTGCTGCTAATATAGACTGGTTGATAAAGAGATGTAGTATGTATGTATAAAGAAGAAAGAAAAAAAAACCACGGGTAGGTGGTATACAATTATGGACGGACTGCCGAGTGCCGACACAGAGGTAGCTACAGCCGTGGACTACCGTACTGCACTGTGTCTGCTGCTATTATAGACTGGTTGATAAAGAGATGTAGTATGTATGTATAAAGAAGAAAGAAAAAAAAACCACGGGTAGGTGGTATACAATTATGGATGGACTGCCGAGTGCCGACACAGAGGTAGCTACAGCCGTGGACTACTGTACTGTGTCTGCTGCTAATATAGACTGGTTAATAAAGAGATGTAGTATGTATGTATAAAGAAGAAAGAAAAAAAAAACCACGGGTAGGTGGTATACAATTATGGATGAACTGCCGAGTGCCGACACAGAGGTAGCTACAGCCGTGGACTACTGTACTGTGTCTGCTGCTAATATAGACTGGTTGATAAAGAGATGTAGTATGTATGTATAAAGAAGAAAGAAAAAAAAACCACGGGTAGGTGGTATACAATTATGGACGGACTGCCGAGTGCCGACACAGAGGTAGCTACAGCCGTGGACTACCGTACTGTACTGTGTCTGCTGCTAATATAGACTGGTTGATAAAGAGATGTAGTATGTATGTATAAAGAAGAAAGAAAAAAAAACCACGGGTAGGTGGTATACAATTATGGATGGACTGCCGAGTGCCGACACAGAGGTAGCTACAGCCGTGGACTACTGTACTGTGTCTGCTGCTAATATAGACTGGTTGATAAAGAGATGTAGTATGTATGTATGTATAAAGAAGAAAGAAAAAAAAACCACGGGTAGGTGGTATACAATTATGGATGGACTGCCGAGTGCCGACACAGAGGTAGCTACAGCCGTGGACTACTGTACTGTGTCTGCTGCTAATATAGACTGGTTGATAAAGAGATGTAGTATGTATGTATAAAGAAGAAAGAAAAAAAAACCACGGGTAGGTGGTATACAATTATGGACGGACTGCCGAGTGCCGACACAGAGGTAGCTACAGCCGTGGACTACCGTACTGTACTGTGTCTGCTGCTAATATAGACTGGTTGATAATGAGATGTATTATGTATGTATAAAGAAGAAAGAAAAAAAAACCACGGGTAGGTGGTATACAATTATGGATGGACTGCCGAGTGCCGACACAGAGGTAGCTACAGCCGTGGACTACTGTACTGTGTCTGCTGCTAATATAGACTGGTTGATAAAGAGATGTAGTATGTATGTATAAAGAAGAAAGAAAAAAAAACCACGGGTAGGTGGTATACAATTATGGAAGGACTGCCGAGTGCCGACACAGAGGTAGCTACAGCCGTGGACTACTGTACTGTGTCTGCTGCTAATATAGACTGGTTGATAATGAGATGTAGTATGTATGTATAAAGAAGAAAGAAAAAAAACCACGGGTAGGTGGTATACAATTATGGATGGACTGCCGAGTGCCGACACAGAGGTAGCTACAGCCGTGAACTACCGTACTGTGTCTGCTGCGACTGGATGATAAATAATGATATAAAAAATATATATATATATCACTACTGCAGCCGGACAGGTATATATTATATAATGACGGACCTGCTGGAAACTGTCTGTCAGCAGAATGAGTTTTTTATAGAATAAAAAAAAAAACACCACACAAGTCACACGACGAGTGTTTAACTTTTTCAGACAATCACAATATAGTATACTACTAACTATACTGGTGGTCAGTGTGGTCAGGTCACTGGTCAGTCACACTGGCAGTGGCACTCCTGCAGCAAAAGTGTGCACTGTTTAATTTTAATAATATGTACTCCTGGCTCCTGCTATAACCTATAACTGGCACTGCTCCCCAGTCTCCCCCACAATTATAAGCTGTGTGAGCACAGTCAGATATATACATAGATGATGCAGCACACTGGGCTGAGCAGTGCACACAGATATGGTATGTGACTGAGTCACTGTGTATCGTTTTTTTCAGGCAGAGAACGGATTATATTAAATAAAACTGCACTGTCTGGTGGTCACTGTGGTCAGTCACTAGTAAACTCTGCACTCTCTACAGTACTCCTAAACTCCAGTAAATCAAGTGTCTCTGTCTCAAATCAATCTCTCTCTCTCTCTTCTAATCTAAATGGAGAGGACGCCAGCCACGTCCTCTCCCTATCAATCTCAATGCACGTGTGAAAATGGCGGCGACGCGCGGCTCCTTATATAGAATCCGAGTCTCGCGAGAATCCGACAGCGTCATGATGACGTTCGGGCGCGTTTGGGTTAACCGAGCAAGGCGGGAAGATCCGAGTCGCTCGGACCCGTGAAAAAAAACATGAAGTTCGGGCGGGTTCGGATTCCGAGGAACCGAACCCGCTCATCTCTAGTATGCACTCTCCCAATACCCATGGTATCCAATAACAAAAATACAAATTTCACATAGATTTCAGTGTGGAAGACCCCACGGCGCGAGTAAAATAAAAAAAAGGATACTTGCATGTACGGTGGTCTCTGCTCCATCTTGGCACTGAGGAGGGGGCTGCTGTGAGGCACAAGGGCTGCGCCGCTGCCTCCATGAGGGGGGGGCATTCATACCTCACATAATCCCCCTACTGCAGAAGACTCCGGATCCTGGCACTGGAGGAAAAGATTCTCCGGGGGTTTCACTGGGGTCTCAGAGCAAGTACCAATGATTTTTCCTACAAGTATCGATTTTAGGAAAAATCAGATTTGCTCTGGAGGTGCAAGAGAAAAGATGTGGTGATTTCTATAGAAATCACCACGTCTCATGTCCTATCCTCCAATTGAATAGTAAAACCCTTTGGCAGCGGGATTTTTTGAATTTATGCTGACAAATTGAACTCCCCCTAGGTGTGTTTGTGTTTGTATAAGTTCTATTTGTGTGTGTGTGTGTGTGTGTGTGTGTGTGTGTGTGTGTGTGTGTGTGTGTGTGTGTGTGTGTGCTCTATAATGTGTGTGTGAGTTGCCCCTGACTCCACAGCACGGATTAGCATACAATTGGTACTAAGGGGAACATTTACTAAGCAGTGATAAGAGCGGAGAAGTGAGGCAGTGGACAAATTGCCCCATCAACCAATCAGCTACTCTGTATAATTTTATAGTATGCAAATTATAGATGTTACTTCAGTGCTGATTGGTTGCCATGGGCAACTTCTCCGCTGGCTCACTTCTCCGCTCTTATCACTGCTTAGTAAATGCCCCCCTATATCACAGCTTCTCACAGTCAGGGACAGTATTTATTATACTGTCACCCAGATTAGTTCTCTCGGGCCAATATAATCATACATTGGCTGCTCTTCCTTTGCTGTAATGGATTTTTAGTAACAGTCTCAGCAGAGGCTTAAGGATATTTTATTCCTGTCTTCTGCATTGAGCTGTCAGGAGATCCACAGCTTCCATGAATGAATTACCAGATGTTCAGATTGTCTGCATGAAAGGAAAGTTAGATTGCAGCATATCGTATGAAGCTGCCGTCATCTATTTCTAAATGATTGTTATGCAAGGAATAAGTAAGAGATATAAAACTTTGATAAAATGAAGCTATTTACATTTTAAAAATATTAAAATATCTGGAGAGACAGCCTATTATTAGTGTATTGGTTTAGTATTAGATATTCGTAGACCTTTGCTGTTATGTTTACAGTGCTGGTCACAGAATGAATTTAAGATTAATATAATGTAATTGTATTTATATGGCACCACAATTTTTTCTGTGCTTTAGAACAGCCCAAGAGAAAATAGAAAGAGCTGTGGCATAGACCATACATACAGTACTGTAGTTATAATATCAATGCATTATTCATTTCATTCTGGGGGAGATTGACTAGCCATCGGAATTAATGTCCTTCACGACCACCAACATCAATCTTCCATCGCAGCCATCTCCAATCTTCCATCGCAGCCAACATCTTCCATCGCAGCCCAACATCTCCAATCTTCCATCGAAGCCCAACATCTCCAATCTTCCATCGCAGCCCAACATCTCCACTCTTCCATTCGCAGCCCACAGCTGTGCTCAGGCAAATTGGAGATGTTTGGTTACCAAAATTTACACTGTAACACATTGGCAAGATTTGAACACTGGACTTTAAGGGCCGATGCAATGAAGTTCGAGTTGGCCGGACGTGCACGTTACGGGCCGAACTCTGACGTTTTTTTTTTAAAGCAACAATCATTTGCCTTGTATACGATTGCCACTTTAAAAAATAACATCCGAGTTCAGCTGGGAACCCGCACCTCCGGTTAACTCGGACTTCATTTCATCCGGCCCTAATTTTGAGGTGACAGCCAGTATTGCAGTAACCCTAAATAAAGATGTCCGTTTTGGTCACAGTATTTTTAGGCTTTTGTTTTAAACTCTAGTTTTTCTGTCTGATCGTACAATCAGTCAGTCAGTCAGTCATTCAATCAGTTAAATAATGCTGGGTACACATTTAGATGATATCGGCTCAGTTTGCCGTATTGTGTACCTGTGATTGCACACTCCGACAGGTCTCATGCCACATCTTCCAGTTGGCCGTGCAGCGAGATGTCGTTCCGTTGTTCATTACATCACTTAGTGTGTACCAGCAATATGGCATGGTGCAGGGGGGATACGGTTGTTAGGTCGACACAGCTTAGGTCGACAGTCTTTAGGTCCACCACTGAAGGTCGACATGCATTAGGTCGACACAGTCATTAGGTCGACATGTACCAGGTCAAAAGGTCGATATGAGGTTTGTTTGTTTTTTATCTTAATTTTTTGGATTTTTTCATACTTAATGATTCACGTGGACTACGATTGGAACGGTAACCTTTCGCTTTCCATGCAAGGAGACACAGTGCACTAATTGGGGTTCCCCATCACTTTACAAAGAAAATTATGCCAAAAACAGTAAAAAAAAAAAAAAAAAAACGTCGACCTTTTGACATGTCGACATAGTACATGTCGACAAAATAACCATGTCAACCTATTGTCCCTGTCAACCTAATGCATGTCAACCTTCCATGGACGACCTAATGACTGTCGACCTAGGTTGAGTCGACCCAACGACCTATACCCATGCAGGGCGAAGGGAAATCGGCGTGATTGCCGGACGTTCTGGTGTGTACACACCCTAAGAGTGAGTAGCACTTCTGTATTAAACCTGCTGTAATACTATTATAGAATTGTTAAGTTATTATTAGTTTTGAAGATACAACAGCCTGAACCCCATAATAGTTTGTCTAGTGATTTTATGATGGGAAACACAATGACGGAAAACTGATGTACAGGAAAAGTGATGTCCATAACCCATAGCAACAAGTTAGATTCAGACATTTGCCAGTACAAAGTGGGGAATAAAATCTCTTCTTTCTTTGGTTACAGAACTTTTTATACAACTTTTTATGTCCCTCGATATTTCTTAAAGTATCTTTGTTCTTTGAAAATTATTTTTTTCTTCTCTTTTACAGGACAGCGTTATCACTTTCTCACCGAAGCTAGCTACGTCGTGGGGCGCAAGAACTGTACAATTTTGGTTGAAGATGATCAGTCTATTAGCAGAATCCATGCCACGTTTACGGTCAGCCACTCTCTCTCCAACCTGGTTAGTTCGAGTGATCAGAATACAGAAGTGTGTGTGCGTTGTATGACAGCTGCGTGTAACATGAATAAGGCTTTAGCGTCCCCCCCTCCAGGCTGCAGACAGATTTACATTCTATTATTATACAGATGTGTCCTCATACCTAACCCTAAACCTAACTGCTAACCTCCCCCCCCCCCCCCTTCCCGCAGCCTAACACTCCCCGGGGGTGCCTAAACCTACCCCCCCCCCTTACACTCACAGCCTAAACCTAACTGCTCCCCCCTCGCAGCCTAACACTCCCAGGGAGTGCCTAAACCTTTCCCTCCCCCCACCCCCCCCCCCAACTCCCCCCGCCTCACAGCCTAAACCTTACCCCTCTGGCCTGAAGCCTAACCCTCCCCCTCGCGGCTTTCCTGTCAGAGTGGCAGGCAGACGCTCGTACGGGATCCTGGCACCAGTCTTGTGACCCTGTTCGGGATGCGGGTGTCGGCATTCCGAGTGGTGTCAGGATTCTAGCGTCAGCACTGTATTACGACTGTCGGCTTCTCGACCGGATCCTATACATCTAGCCTCAATACGCCATGCAGTATGAGATGCCTGGCGAGAGTGAGCCACCAGGTCCCGTCCAACTCTGCTGATATCAAAAATGCATCTTAGTCACAAAGCAATGCGAATAAAAGACTGTGCTGATTAGTGTGATACTTATATATTGTGTGTGAATGAGGGCCTAATTCAGACCTGGGCGCACGCAGGCTATTTTTTGCACAGCTGTGACCAGGTAATCGCCGCTTACAGGGCAGGGGGTAGTCGCTGTGCAGGGGTGCGATCGGCTGTGCAGTGAGCTGCACAAACAAAAGTTTGTGCAGTTTCTGCACAGCCCAGGATTTACTCAGCCGCTGCGACGATCCGGACAGGTGGTGACGTCAGGAATCCTCCTCCGGAACGGCTGGGCACGCCTGCGTTTTTTCGGGCACTCCCAGAAAACGGTAAGCTGCCGCCCACGAACGCCTTCTGCCTGTCAATCTTCTTGCGATCGCCGGTGCGATTGCTTTCTTCATTAGATTCATCGCTGCATGGCAACGGCCGGTGACGGAGGCTGACACGCCTGCGCATTGCGCGCCACACTCATGCATTGTTCAGACCCGATCGCACAGCTGCGAAAAAATGCAGCGTGCGATCGGGTCTGAATGACCCCCTGAGTCTGTATACGGAGCAGAACAGAACTTGTATTGGGAAAAAGCTGCAGCTGCTACGGGTGGCAGTTGATTTACCGACGGACACAATACCGACGGTCATAATCCCGACAGCCATTTACCAACAGTCAGAATACCGACACGATCAAAATCCCGGCATTCATTATACCGGCATGTACAAAATGCAGACATAGTCAGAAAACGATATTTGAAATGCCGACATGGAATTTTCGCCCCAAAACAGACTTGTTCATACTTTACCATCCCTGTGGACCTGTAGGAGGAATATAATAGTGTGCCCGAAGCATGGCGAGCGGACGTGGTACACTTACATGGAGTCCATGTCGACACTGACACAGAAAACTTTATGTAGGTATTTTGAAATGTCAGCATAATGCATGTCTGTATTTTGACTGTCTGTCAGTGGCTGTCGGGATTATGACCGTCTGTATTGTGTCCGTCGGTAAATTATACTGAACCCACTGCTACAATGCAGCACTTTGTGTACAGATTCATAGACTCAGTTGCACACAGATATACAAGTCTCATATGTCGGATTAATCAGCAGAGTCTCCTCGTGCATTCTAGTCGCCTCACTGTGCAACTAAGATGCATTATCGGCAAAAAATAAGCAAAATAGACTCCCAATGCTAGAAGCATCGCACACAACCTGGCGTGGCAAGAGGGGCTGTTTGGCGTGACTGCAGAAATGTATGAGGACACAGCTTTTACATAATTTGTTTGTTTCATAAATAATGTTCACTTTTGTGCTCCTTATATTACTCCCCCTTCCCATATATCTCGGGGTAGATTGCTAACACAGGGAGACCGGATACTGGTGGTCATTCCGAGTTGATCGCTCGCTAGCAGTTTTTAGCAGCCGTGCAAACGCTATGCCGCCTCCCACTGGGAGTGTATGTTAGCTTAGCAGAAGTGTGAACAAAAGGATCGCAGCGCAGCTACAAAATAATTTTGTGCAGTGTCAGAGTAGCTTCAGACCTACTCAGCGCTTGCGATCACTTCAGACTGTTCAGTTCCTGTTTTGACGTCACGAACACGCCCTGCGTTCGCCCAGCCATGCCTGCGTTTTCCCTGGCACGCCTGCGTTTTATTCGAACACTCCCTGAAAACGGTCAGTTGACACCAAGAAACGCCCCCTTCATGTCAATCACTCTGCGGCCAGCAGTGCGACTGAAAAGCTTCGCTAGACCTTGTGTGAAACGACATCGTTCGTTGCAATTGTATGACGCGCGTGCGCATTGCGCCGCATGCGCAGAAGTGCCTTTTTTTGCCTGATCGCTGCGCAGCGAACGAAAGCAGCTAGCGTGAATGAAAAGGTTTAGACCAGCTAAAGTGCGCTAGAATAGCATAAATAAGCAGATTGTACTTCCCTCACAAATATTCTTTCATGAAGCTTTCTGTGTATTTCATGAACTCGAAATCCATATATAAAAAAACAGAAATATTTCCAAAAATAGTGTAATATGTTCCGTATAACAAAATTAGGTACAATAAGCCAATGAAAATGATACAATAGGCAATAGACACTTGAAGGTGTAGATGGAGGTTTACCAGATAGGTAGTGTAAAAAAGCCTTGTATTGAAGCCTATTGGAAGTATATGTGCATAAGTTCACACACCATGTGATGAATAATCAAGATGGAGGTTTACCAGATTTCAATGAAGTATGGACCTTAAGATATGTTTCCCTCATAGGTTTTCTGTCGTAGGACTTTATACGTATTGCATACGCGCGGAATCCATATAGAACGGAAAAATATTCCACAAATAGTGTAATACGTTCAATACAAGAAAATGTAATAAGTTGCAAATAATAAAACCATAAAATAAGGCAATATACGTGAATGGTACAGATGGAGGTTTACCAGATAGAAGTGGTATATACGCCTCGTATATTGCTCAATTGAATTAAAAAGTCACATCACAAAGTAAATAATCAAGGTGGGGGTTTACCAGACTTCCGTGAGGCATGGACCTTAAGATGTATCAAATGGGGAGGAGAAAACGGCTCCGGAACCTGTCTCCAAAAGAACTCTGTCCGTATGGTAAAGATTCCCGCCAACGATGAAACTCCTGTCAGCAACTAGCGATCAACTCGGAATGACCCCCCACTGTGTGCTGCCTCCACAGATACTGTCCGTCCTGGCCAGCACTTGGTCTCCATTTGGCACTCCAGGGTGGTGGGTTGCAGGTCAATGGATTATAGTGTTTAAACCATTAAGAGCCAGATGTACTAAGCCTTGAAAAGTGATAAATATCACGGTGATAAAGTACCAGCCAATCGGATCGTAACTGTCATTTCTCTAACGTCCTAGTGGATGCTGGGGACTCCGTCAGGACCATGGGGAATAGCGGGCTCCGCAGGAGACAGGGCACATCTAAAAAGCTTTTTAGGTCACATGGTGTGTACTGGCTCCTCCCCCTATGACCCTCCTCCAAGCCTCAGTTAGGTTTTTGTGCCCGTCCGAGAAGGGTGCAAACTGGATGGCTCTCTTAAGGAGCTATTTAGTAAAGTTTTTTTTTAGGTTTCTAATCAGTGATTCCTGCTGGCGACAGGATCACTGCAACGAGGGACTTAGGGGAGAGACTGGCAACTCACCTGCGTGCAGGAGGATTGAAGTCTTAGGCTACTGGACACTGAGCTCCAGAGGGAGTCGGAACACAGGTCAGCCTGGGGTTCGTCCCGGAGCCGCGCCGCCGATCCCCCTTACAGACGCTGAAGAAAGACGGCGGAACGGAGGTCCGGAAACAGGCGGCAGAAGACTTCACAGTCTTCAGAGAGGTAGCGCACAGCACTGCAGCTGTGCGCCATTGTTGTCACACGGCTCACTGACACGGTCACGGAGGGTGCAGGGCGCTGCTGGGGGCGCCCTGGGCAGCAATATAAATACCTATTTGGCAAATAAATACATCACATATAGCCATTAAGGCTATATGTATGTATTTTAACCCAGGCCAGTTATTAAAAAACCGGGAGGAAAAGCCCGCCGAAAAGGGGGCGGAGCTTATTCTCCTCAGCACTCAGCGCCATTTTCCTGATCAGCTCCGCTGGTGAGGAAGGCTCCCACTCTCCCCTGCACTGCACTACAGAAACAGGGTTAAAAGAGAAGGGGGGCATAAATTAACGATATAATGATATATTAAGAGCGCATATATAGAAACAACACCTTCTAGGGTTGTTATATACATTATAGCGCTTTTGGTGTGTGCTGGCAAACTCTCCCTCTGTCTCCCCAAAGGGCTAGTGGGTCCTGTCCTCTATCAGAGCATTCCCTGTGTGTGTGCTGTATGTCGGTACGTGTGTGTCGACATGTATGAGGAAAATGTTGGTGAGGAGGCGGAGCAAATTGCCTGTAATGTTGATGTCACTCTCTAGGGAGTCGACACCGGAATGGATGGTCTACTTATGGAATTACGTGATAATGTCAACACGCTGCAAGACGGTTGACGACATGAGATGGCCGGCGGACAAATTAGTACCGGTCCAGGCGTCTCAGACACCGTCAGGGGCTTGTAAAAACGCCCATTTACCTCAGTCGGTCGACAGACACAGACATGGACACTGACCCCAGTGTCGACGGTGAAGAAACATACGTAATTTTCCTTTAGGGCCACGAGTTACATGTTAAGGGCAATGAAGGAGCTGTTACATATTTCTGATACTACAAGTACCACAAATAAGGGTATTTTGTAGGGTGTGAATAAACTACTTGTAGTTTTGCCTGAATCAGATAAATTAAATGAAGTGTGTGATGATACGTGGGGTTCCTCCGATAGAAAGTTATGGGCGGTATACCCTTTCCCGCCAGAAGTAAGGGCGAGTTGGGAAACACACCTTAGGGTGGATAAGGCGCTCACACGCTTATAAAAACATGGCGTTACCGTCTCTAGATACGGCCGCCCTCAAGAAGCCAGCTGATAGGAAGCTGAAAAATATCATGACAGTATATACACACATACTGGTGTTATACTACGACCAGCAATCGCCTCAGCCTGGATGTGCAGCGCTGAGGGGGCTTGGTCGGATTTCCTGACTGAAAATTTTGATACCCTTGACAGGGACAAGATTTTATTGACTATAGAGCATTTTAAGGATGCATTTCTATATATGCGTGATGCGCAGAGGGATATTTGCATTCTGGCATCAAGAGTAATTGTGATTTACATATCTGCCAGACGAAGACACGACAGTGGTCAGGTGAGGCAGATTCCAGACGGCATGTGGAAGTATTGCCGTATAAAGGGGCGGTCCATCGGACCTGGTGGCCATGGCAACAGCTGAAAAATCCACTTTTTGTTACCCCGAATCACATATCGGCAAAAAAGGACACAGTCTTTTCAGTCTCAGTCCTTTCGTCCCCATAGGGGCAGGCGGGCAAAGGCCAGTCATATCTGCCCAGGGGTAGAGGAAAGGGAAGAAGACTGCAGCAAGCAGCCCATTCCCAGGAACAGAAGCCCCTCACAGCTTCTGCCAAGTCCGCAGCATAACGCTGGGGCCGTACAAGCGGACTCAGGTGCGGTAGGGGGTCATCTCAAGAGTTTCAGTACGCAGGGGGCTCACTCGCAAGGGAACTCCGGGATCCTACATGTAGTATCCCAGGTGTACATTGGAAATTCGAGACATCTCCCCCTCACACAATTCACAGGCTGTATTCCCAGCAGGTGATAATCAAAGTACCCCTCTTACAACATGGAAGGGGGTAGTATCCCACACTATATTGTGGTACTGAAGCCAACCGGCTCGGTGAGATCTGAAATATTTGAACACTTACATACAAGCGTTCAAATCAAGATGGAGTCACTCAGAGCAGTGATAGCGAACCAGGAAGAAGGGGACGATATGGTGTCACTGGATATCAGGGACGCTTACCTACAGGTCCAAATTTGCCCTTCTCACCAAGGGTACTTCAGGTTCCTGGTACAGAACTGTCACTATCAGTTCAGACGCTGCCGTTTGGGTTGTCCACGGCGCCCCGGGTCTTTACCAAGGTAATGGCCGGAATGATGATTTTTCTTAAAAGGAAACATGGACGCTTTCCTGATAAGGGCAAGGTCCAGAGAACAGTTGGAGGTCGGAGTAGCACTATCTTAAGTAGTTCTACGTCAGCACGAGTGGATTCTAAATATTCCAAAATCGCAGCTTTTTCCGATGACACGTCTACTGTTCATAGGGATGATTCTGGACACAGTCCAGAAAAACGTGTTTCTCCCAGTGGAGAAAGCCAGGGAGTTCTCCGAGCTAATCGGGATCCTCCTAAAACCAGGAAAAGTGTCAGTGCATCATTGCACAAGAGTCCTGGTAAAAATGGTGGCTTATTACGAAGCAATTCCATTCGGCAAATTTCCCGCAAGAACTCTTCGGTGGGATCTGCTGGACAAATGGTCCGGATCGCATCCTCAGATGCATCAGCGGATAACCCTATATCCAAGGACAAGGGTGTCTCTCCTGTGGTGATTACAGAGTGCTCATCTTCTAGAGGGCCGCAGATTTGGCATTCAGGATTGGATGCCGGTGACCACGGAGGCCAGCCTGAGAGGCTGGAGAACAGTCACACAGGGAAAAAATTTCCAGGGAAGTGTGATTAAGTCTGGAGAATTCTCTCTGCATAAATAAGCTTAGAGCAAATTTATAAGGCTCTAAACTTAGCAAGACCTCTGCTTCAAGGTCAGCCGGTATTGATCCAGTGGGATAACATCACGGCAGTCGCCCACGTAAACAGAAAGGGCGGCACAAGAAGCAGGAGGGCAGTGACAAAACTGCAAGGATTTTTCGCTAGGCGGAAAATCATGTGATAGCACTGTCAGCAGTGTTCTTTCCGGGAGTGGACGACTGGGAAGCAGACTTCCTCAGCAGGCATGACCTCCACCCGGGAGAGTGGAAACTTCATAGGGAAGTTTTTCAGCATGATTGTGGACCGTTGGCAAAGACCAAAGGTGGACATGATAGCGTCCCGCCCGAAAAACGGGACAGGTATTCCGCCAGGTCATGAGACCTTCAGGCGATAGCTGTGGATGTTCTGGTAACACCGTGGGTGTACCAGTCAGTGTATGGGTTCCCTCCTCTGTTTCTCATAACCAAGGTATTGAGAATTATAAGACATAGAGGAGTATGAACTATACTAGTGGCTCCGGATGGGCCAAGAGGGACTTGGTACCCGGAGCTTCAAGAGATGCTCACAGAGGACTAAGGGCCTGGGGAGCTAAGAAGGGACTTGCTTCAGCAAGTACCATGTCTTTTCCAAGAATTACCGCGGCTGCGTTTGACGGCATGGCGGTTGAATACCGGATTCTGAAGGGAAAAAGGCATTCCATAAGAGGTCATACCTACCTTGGTCAAAGCCAGGAAGGAGGTGACCGCACAACGTCATCACCACATGTGGTGAAAATATGTTGCGTGGGTAAGGCCAGGAAGGCTCCACGAAGGAAATTCAACTAGGTCGATTCTGCACTTCCTGAAAACAGGAGTGTTTTGAGTCTCAAATTGGGGTTCATTAAGATTTAAATTTCGGCCCTGTAGATTTTCTTCCAGAAAAAATTGACTTCAGTTCCTGAAGTCCAGATTGTAAAGGGTGTATTCCATATACAGTTCTTTTGTGCCTCTAGGGGCACCGTGAGATCTCAACATAGTGTTGGGATTCCTTAAAATCATATTGGTTTGAACCGCTCAAATCTGTGGATTTGAAATATCTCACATGGAAAGTGACCATGCTGTTGACCAATATCTCACATGGAAAGTGACCATGTTGTTAGTCCTGGCCTCGGCCAGGCGATTGTCAAAAAGAATGGGCGGTTTTGTTTTACAAAAGCCCATATTAGAATTTTCCATTTGAACAGGGCAGAACTGGGACTCGTCTCCAGTTTCTTCCTAAAGGGGTGTCAGCGTTGTCACCTGAAACAACCTATTGTGGTGCCTGCGGCTACTGGGGACTTGGAGGACTCCAAGTTACTAGACGTTGTCAGGGCCCTAAAAATATATATATATATATATATATATATAGTTAGGACGGCTGGAGTCAGAAAGTCTGACTTGCTGTTTATATTGTATGCACCCAACAAGCTGGGTGCTCCTGCTTCTAAGCAGTCTATTGCACGCTAGATTTGTAGTACAATTCAGCTTGCACATTCTGTGGCAGGCCTGCCACAGCCGAAATATGTAGATGCCCATTCCACAAGGAAGGTGGCCTCATCCTGGGCGGCTGCCCGAGGAGTCTCGGCATTATAACTTTGCCGAGCAGCTACGTGGTCAGGGGAGAACACGTTTGTAAAATTTTACAAATTTGATACTCTGGCTAAAGAGGACCTGGAGTTCTCTCATTCGGTGCTGCAGAGTCATCCGCACTCTCCCGCCCGTTTGGGAGCTTTGGTATAATCCCCATGGTCCTGACGGAGTCCCCAGCATCCACTAGGACGTTAGAGAAAATAAGAATTTACTTACCGATAATTCTATTTCTCGTAGTCCGTAGTGGATGCTGGGCGCCCATCCCAAGTGCGGATTGTCTGCAATGCTTGTACATAGTTATTGTTACAAAAATCGGGTTATTACTATTGTTGTGAGCCATTTTTTCAGAGGCTACTTCGTTTTGTTATCATACTGTTAACTGGGTTCAGATCACAAGTTGTACGGTGTGATTGGTGTGGCTGGTATGAGTCTTACCCGGGATTCAAGATCCTTCCTTATTGTGTACGCTCGTCCGGGCACAGTACCTAACTGAGGCTTGGAGGAGGGTCATAGGGGGAGGAGCCAGTACACACCATGTGACCTAAAAAGCTTTTTAGATGTGCCCTGTCTCCTGCGGAGCCCGCTATTCCCCATGGTCCTGACGGAGGCCCCAGCATCCACTACGGACTACGAGAAATAGAATTATCGGTAAGTAAATTCTTATTTTTTCAAACACAGCCTGTGACATGGCAGTTATGAGCCGCAACCACATAAAGTCTTGGCAGTCACTAATATATTGGCCTGATGATAGCCAGGGGAAAGTTTGTTTTTCAATGACCGCGTATCATCATAATCTAGAACTTTGCATTGGGTTTATCCCTTGAACTATGGGTGATGGAATGTAATATATTGGGGCAGATGTATTAACCTGGAGATGGCATAAGGAAGTGATAAATGCAAGGTGATAAACGCACCAGCCAATCATCTCCAATATGTAAATTGACAGTTAGGAGCTGACTAGCTGGTGCGTTTATCACCTAGCACTTATCACTAGTTTATCACTTCTTATGCCGTCTCCAGGTTAATACATCTGCCCCTTTTAATCTTTGAAAACCAAAGCTCTTCAAGATAGCTGTTACAGGAAATGGGAAAGGCGTATGTCCTAGTGTAGAGGGCAGCGATGGTAGATTATGGTCTCTCCATGGCTTTTCCAGTGGTTCATATTTTTGGGAAAAGGAAAACAAACGGATGTTCCTGTGACGTGACTATAGAACACAACATACATACTAAGGCTGTGACCACCTATTTACAGAGAGAAGTCCTTGTAAACGGTATTCTATTGCGTTGATAAACATGTAGTATTTAGTGGTGAGGCTTGTCACTGCCTGGGACACACGGGACAGCCCTGTATACTGTGTGGTAGGGTCTGTACTAAGCCAGGCTTCCTAGCCTTTACATGTGCTGCCTGTCCTTATTCATTCAGGGGCGAGCGGACGTGATTCCTGTTCTAACTATTAAAGACTCCTCAAAATATGGCACTTTTATTAATGAAGAGAAGATGGAGAATGCCGTTCCGAGGACCCTGACATCTGGGGACAAAGTCACATTTGGTGTCTACAATAGCAAGTATAGGTAAGAGCTTCTTCATTACCATTATGTTATTATCTGTTTATTATCTGTCTTCTACTAAATGATCATCTACCTGCTACATACATCATTTTTATTATTATTAGTTGTTGTTGTTGTTGTTTTTTTGATTACCATTGTGCTGAAATCCCCCAAGGTCCATTCACATTGTGACTGGTGCAACGCTTGGGTAGATGTATCAAAGCTTGGGAAGAGATAAAGTGGAAAGAGATTTAGGGGTCTGTTTACTAAACCTTGGACGGAGATAACGTCCCAGCCAACCAGCTCCTAACTGTCATTTTTCAAACCCAGTCTGTATCATGCCAGGTAGTTGCTGATTGGCTGGTACTTTATCTCCGTCCACTTTATCTCCATCCAAGGCTAATTAGTAAATAGACCCAAAGTACCAGCCAGTCAGCTTCTCACTGTCGTGTTACAGGCTGTGTTTAATAAATAACAGTTAGGAATAAAGGGGCAGATTTATTAAGCCTGGTGAAGTGATAAAGCGGAAGGTGATAACGCACCAGCCAGTCAGCTCCTAACTATCATTTTTCAAACCCAGCCTGTAACTTGACAGTTAGGAGCTGATTGGCTGGTGCTTTGTCACCTTCAACCTTATCACTTCACCAGGCTTAATAAATCTGCCCCTGAGTTCTTGGTTTTTTGGGGTCTATGGTGGTCATTCCGAGATGTTTGCTCGTTGCCGTTTTTCGCAACGCAGCGATTAGGTGGAAAATGCGCATGCGCATGGTACGCAGGGCGCATGCGCTAAGTACTTTCACACAAAACTTTGTAGATTTACACAAGCTCGAGCGACTTTTTTTCATCGCTGGAGTGATCGTAGTGTGATTGACAGGAAGTGGGTGTTTCTGGGCGGAAACTGGCCGTTTTCAGGGAGTGTGCTAAAAAACGCAGGCGTGCCAGGTAAAAACGCAGGATTGGCTGGAGAAACGGGGGAGTGGCTGGCCGGACGCAGGGCGTTTGTGACGTCAAACCAGGAACTAAACGGACTGAGGTGATCGCAGTCTAGGAGTAGGTCTGGAGCTACTCAGAAACTGCAGGGAATTATTTAGTAGCAGTTCTGCTAACCTATCGTTCGCTATTCTGCTAAGATAAGATACACTCCCAGAGGGCGGCGGCCTAGCGTTTGCAATGCTGCTAAAAGCAGCTAGCGAGCGAACAACTCGGAATGAGGGCCTATGTACTGAGCCTTGGAGAGAGATAAAATGGATGGATATAAAGTACCAACCAATCAGCTCCTAACTGTCATGTCACAGGCTGGGTTTGAAACATGACAGAAGCTGGTTGGTTGGTAGTTTATCTCTTTGCAAGTCTCAGTACACAAACCCCTATCTCTCTCCATACTTTGATACATCTCCCCTCAGAATAATTCCATTCATTTAATACAGTGCGTTTCATAAAAGTGCAGCAATTGCGATACTAAAAAATTAACAATTATTACGTGTATGCAGCTGTTTTGGTCCCGGTATTGGGGCAAGGATTGTAGAGTGTTTTATTACATAATGGTACAGTTGGCAGCCTGACAGTGTACTAATATTGTTCAGACAACACTCCTCATAGGAGACACAAGTCATTTCTGATGCACACAACAAATGTACTCACAGGGCTGCAATAATCAGCACTTGGCCTTTACTGAACGGCATCCTGGGAGATTTAGTTCATCAGACGTTAGAGTCTCATTGCTCATCACTTCTGCCATACATTATGTATTGTCTAGCACACATTTCAGTGATGTACTTGTAGCATATATTATATGTAACTCTTATTTTCTTTCCCCAAGAGTAACGTATGAGCCTTTAGTTGCCTGTTCATCTTGCCTGAATGCCTCGGAGAAGAATGCTGTGTCCCAGGCTGTGCTAGTACTAGGGGGGCATGTTGTAAATAACTGGACAGATAAATGTACTCATCTGGTTATGACCTCTCTTAAAGTAACTATTAAGGTAGGTGGACCTAGTACGTCGTTTATCCCTATATTTCTGTCTCTGTGTGTGAATGTCATGTCCTTTTCTGCCCCCATTTCTATGGCACTGAGTACTGCAATGTACTGGGAGGCAGTGCTCCTATAAAATAGAAGTACAATGCATCCTGTATAATAAAAGGCTAAGGCTGCTCCTCGGCTCTGTATTGTGCACCGGGGGCCACTAGAGGCCACCACATTGACCAAATGACTGTCACAGCTGAAAATGAAAGTGATACTGCAGGGAGATGTTACAGCTTCCTAACCTGCTGCTGCTAATATTAATAATACTAATCTGACTGGTTCACACTTGCTGACTATGGAGAGAGTGGGGGCAGGTATTGGGTGGGGGGTGGGGGGGGGTTGTGGAGAGTTGGGTAAGAGCAGATAGGACCTGGAGGGGGCAGATAGGGACTGGGGAGAGAGTGGAGTGGTAGGGGCAGATAGGGACAGTGGTGAGAGAGATGCAGATTATTTTTAATATAGTCAACTCTGTTGTGCCACCAGAGGCCACTGAAGGGTGCCCGATGGAGATCCGTTTGGGACATGGACACACACACTCACTCTCTCTCTCTCTCCCTCCCTATGTACACTGTACCCCCCCACCCCCTGCCATATACTCACTGCACCCCCATCCTCTTCCATATTCTGCACCTCCCACCGTATACTGCCCCTATATACACACTGCACCCCCATACCCCTCCATATAGTGCCCCCAGACTTATACCCCATTCACACCAAAATCCTGGGTCCAGCACCAGGACTGAACACTGGTTTTAAGCCCGCGTAATCCGTGTCCTTCCCGGGACCAACAATGCTCGCTGCCTGGGTTGGATTCCTGGGTTCCTTTCAAACGGAGCCTTGACCCTGCGGCAGTGTGATAGGCTTATTAAGTGAATGTAACTACTTTACATAATGACTACTGCAATCCTCCTCTCTACAATCTCTCTTTAATACTGCAGTTAGACTGGTCTGTCTTTAACCCTGCTCTTTCTCTCCCTCCCTCCCTCCCTTCAACTTCCAATGCTCCAAATACTCCACTTCTTCACCCTAGTCTGCCGGATCTCTGCCTAATCTGGTCTACCGTCCACCATCCCTATCCCGTTTGTGATAATATAGACATTTATGCCAGGTGGTGGGTGACATTTATAAAAACTTTTCCACAAGTCCTATGGGATCATTTTCCATCTGCACTAGAAGCTGTGACTGTTCTCAGCCCAAGAACTGAGCAACCAGATCTATTGCCTGGTTCTCCTGGTCACCCATGTGTAGCCAGCTGTACTGTAGTGTACTGTATGTATTGTATCTCTCTATTAGCGCTGATTTAGATAGGTGACAGCTCTTGAAACCCTGCAGCAGAAAGTGTTGGGAAATCATTGAAACCCTTGGAGGACAGCCTGCATGGCCACCTGCAGTGGTGAAAAGGTTTCTCCTCCTCCCTACTTGGTGGGAGATGTGCTGTGGTGAGAGATTAAGAATCCAACCAGTTCCTAACTTCCATGTTACAGGCTGTGTTTGAAAAATGACAGGAGCTGATTGGGTGGTACTTTATCTCTCTGCAAGGCTTAGTACATCTTCCCTTGGCCCTTTAAAACCCAAAATAGAAACACAGACTAGAACAGGCCGTAGATGCAACAACTTCTTTCTAACAATTGGCTTTCTGTATTATATGATAAATGATCAATTTTCGGCTAAAACATTTGACAAGATGATCAGATTAAGAACAAATTATCGCTATGCACATTATAGCATCACGTTTGTCTCTCATAATTACAATACAAACGTTAGTAATAACTTCAATTCAGACACTTAATATGTTCCTCTGGTCATGCACTGATACCACTTGACCGTCATGACTGAGGGTCATACATCTGCCCCAATATAGCATTCCGATCCGTGTCGGAACGATATATCATCCAATACCTAATGTATACCAGTCAATGGGGTGTTTCTCTGACGTCCTAGTGGATGCTGGGAACTCCGTAAGGACCATGGGGAATAGCGGGCTCCGAAGGAGACTGGGCACTCTAAGAAAGAATTAGGACTACCTGGTGTGCACTGGCTCCTCCCTCTATGCCCCTCCTCCAGACCTCAGTTAGAATCTGTGCCCGGCTCGAGCTGGATGCACACTAGGGGCTCTCCTGAGCTTCTAGAAAAGAAAGTATATTTAGTTTTTTTATTTTCAGTGAGATCTGCTGGCAACAGACTCACTGCTACGAGGGACTGAGGGGAGAGAAGCGAACCTACCTGCTTGCAGCTAGCTTGGGCTTCTAGGCTACTGGACACCATTAGCTCCAGAGGGATCGAACACAGGCCCAGCCTCGGTCGTCCGGTCCCGGAGCCACGCCGCCGTCCCCCTTGCAGAGCCAGAAGCAAGAAGAACGTCCAGGAAATCGGCGGCTGAAGACTCCGGTCTTCATTAAGGTAGCGCACAGCACTGCAGCTGTGCGCCATTGCTCCCCATGCACACCTCACACTCCGGTCACTGATGGGTGCAAGGCGCTGGGGGGGGGGGGCGCCCTGGGCTGCAATAAGATTACCTTACATTGGCAAAAAAATACACATAATATAGTCATTAAGACTATATATGTGTAAAATCCCCTGCCATATATCCATAAAAAAAGCGGGAGAAGTCCGCCGTGAAGGGGGCGGGGCTATCTCCCTCAGCACACTGGCGCCATTTCCTCTCACAGCTCCGCTGGAAGGACGCTCCCCAGGCTCTCCCCTGCAGTTTCCAAGCTCAATAGGGTAAAAAAGAGAGGGGGGGCACTAAATTTAGGCGCAAATACTATATATATATATATATAGCTGCTATAGGGTAAAATCACTCATTATAGTGTACATCCCTGTGATTTATAGCGCTGTGGTGTGTGCTGGCATACTCTCTCTCTGTCTCCCCAAAGGACTTTGTGGGGTCCTGTCCTCAGTCAGAGCATTCCCTGTGTGTGTGCGGAGTGTCGGTACGGCTGTGTCGACATGTTTGATGAGGAGGCTTATGTGGAGGCGGAGCAGGTGCCGATAAATGTGATGTCACCCCCTGCGGGGTCGACACCTGAGTGGATGGATATGTGGAAGGAATTACGTGACAGTGTCAACTCCTTACATAAGAGGTTTGATGACATAGCAGATGTGGGACAGCCGGCTTCTCAGTCCGTGCCTGCCCAGGCGTCTCAAAAGCCATCAGGGGCTCAAAAACGCCCGCTACCTCAGTTGGCAGACACAGATGTCGACACGGATACTGACTCCAGTGTCGACGACGATGAGACTAGTGTACATTCCAATAGGGCCATCCGTTACATGATTACGGCAATGAAAAATGTGTTGCACATTTCTGACATTAACCCTGGTACCACAAAAAAGGGTATTATGTTTGGGGAGAAAAAGCAACCTGTGGTTTTTCCCCCTTCTGAAGAGTTAAATGAAGTGTGTGATGAAGCGTGGGTTTCCCCCGATAAGAAACTGGTAATTTCCAAAAAGTTACTAAGGGCGTACCCTTTCCCGCCAGAGGATAGGATACGTTGGGAGACATCGCCTAGGGTGGATAAAGCGCTCACACGCTTGTCAAAGAAGGTGGCACTACCGTCTCCGGATACGGCCGCCCTAAAGGAGCCTGCGGATAGAAAGCAGGAGGCTATCCTGAAGTCTGTATATACACACTCAGGTATTATACTGAGACCGGCTATTGCTTCAGCATGGATGTGCAGTGCTGCAGCTGCGTGGTCAGATTCCCTGTCTGATAACATTGATACCCTTGACAGGGACACTATATTGCTAACTGTAGAGCATATTAAAGACGTAGTCTTATACATGAGAGATGCACAGAGGGATATTTGCCAACTGGCATCTAGAATAAATGCAATGTCCATTTCTGCCAGGAGAGTATTTTGGACTCGGCAGTGGACAGGTGATGCGGATTCTAAAAGGCACATGGAGGTTTTGCCTTACAAGGGTGAGGAATTGTTTGGGGATGGTCTCTCGGACCTCGTTTCCACAGCGACGGCTGGGAAGTCGTCATTTTTACCCCATGTTCCCTCACAGCCAAATAAAGCACCGTATTATCAGGTACAGTCCTTTCGGCCCCAGAAAGGCAAGCGGGTTAAAGGCGCGTCCTTTCTGCCCAGAGGCAGAGGTAGGGGGGAAAAGCTGCACCAAACAGCAAGTTCCCAGGAACAAAAGTCCTCTCCCGCTTCCTCTAAGTCCACCGCATGACGCTGGGGCTCCACAGGTGGAGCCAGGTGCGGTGGGGTCCCGTCTCCGGAACTTCAGCGACCAGTGGGTTCGCTCACGGGTGGATCCCTGGATTCTACAAGTGGTATCTCAGGGGTACAAGCTGGAATTCGAGACGTCTCCCCCTCGCCGTTTCCTCAAATCAGCCTTGCCAACTACTCCCCCAGACAGGGAGGCGGTGCTGGAGGCGATTCACAAGCTGTACTCCCAGCAGGTGATAACCAAAGTACCCCTCCTTCAACAGGGTCGGTGTTACTATTCCACAATGTTTGTGGTACCGAAACCGGACGTTTCGGTGAGACCCATTTTAAATTTGAAATCCTTGAACACTTATATAAGAAGGTTCAAGTTCAAAATGGAATCGCTCAGGGCAGTTATTGCAAGCCTGGACGAAGGGGATTACATGGTATCACTGGACATCAAGGATGCTTACCTGCATGTCCCCATTTACCCTCCTCACCAGGAGTACCTCAGATTTGTGGTACAGGACTGTCATTACCAATTCCAGACGTTGCCGTTTGGTCTGTCCACGGCACCGAGGGTATTTACCAAGGTAATGGCCGAAATGATGATACTCCTTCGAAAAAAGGGAGTTATAATTATCCCGTACTTGGACGATCTCCTTATAAAGGCGAGGTCCAGGGAACAGTTGTTGTTGATCGGAGTAGCACTAGCTCGGGAAGTGCTACAACAGCACGGCTGGATCCTGAATATTCCAAAGTCGCAGCTGGTTCCTACAACGCGTCTACTGTTCCTGGGGATGGTTCTGGACACAGAACAGAAAAAGGTGTTTCTCCCGGAGGAGAAGGCCAGGGAGTTGTCATCTCTAGTCAGAGACCTCCTAAAACCAAAACAAGTGTCGGTGCACCACTGCACGCGAGTCCTGGGAAAGATGGTAGCTTCTTACGAAGCAATTCCATTCGGAAGGTTCCATGCAAGGATCTTTCAGTGGGATCTGTTGGACAAGTGGTCCGGATCGCATCTTCAGATGCATCGGCTGATAACCCTGTCTCCAAGGACCAGGGTGTCGCTGTTGTAATGGCTGCATAGTGCTCATCTTCTAGAGGGCCACATATTCGGCATACAGGACTGGATCCTGGTGACCACGGATGCCAGCCTTCGAGGTTGGGGGGCAGTCACACAGGGAAGAAACTTCGAAGGACTATGGACGAGTCAGGAGACTTTCCTACACATAAATATTCTTGAACTAAGGGCCATTTACAAGGCCATAGGTGGACATGATGGCGTCCCGCCTCAACAAAAAGCTAAAAAGATATTGCGCCAGGTCAAGGGACCCTCAGGCGATAGCTGTGGACACTCTAGTGACACCGTGGGTGTACCAGTCGGTTTATGTGTTCCCTCCTCTGCCTCTCATACCCAAGGTACTGAGAATAATAAGAAGGAGAGGAGTAAGAACTATACTTGTGGTTCCGGATTAGCCAAGGAGAGCTTGGTACCCAGAACTTCAAGAAATGATCTCAGAGGACCCATGGCCTCTGCCGCTCAGACAGGACCTGCTGCAGCAGGGACCCTGTCTGTTCCAAGACTTACCGCGGCTGCGTTTGACGGCATGGCGGTTGAACACCGGATCCTAAAAGAAAAGGGCATTCCGGAGGAAGTCATTCCTACGCTGATTAAAGCTAGGAAAGATGTGACCGTAAGACATTATCACCGCATATGGCGAAAATATGTTGCTTGGTATGAGGCCAGGAAGGCCCCAACGGAGGAATTTCAGCTCGGTCGATTTCTGCACTTCCTACAGTCAGGAGTGACTATGGGCCTAAAATTGGGTTCCATTAAGGTCCAGATCTCGGCTCTGTCGATTTTCTTCCAAAAAGAACTGGCTTCACTGCCTGAAGTTCAGACTTTTGTTAAGGGAGTGCTGCATATTCATCCCCCTTTTGTGCCTCCAGTGGCACCGTGGGATCTCAACGTGGTGCTGGATTTCCTAAAGTCGCATTGGTTTGAGCCACTTAAAACCGTGGAGCTAAAATACCTCACGTGGAAAGTGGACATGCTGTTGGCCTTGGCGTCGGCCAGGCGTGTATCAGAATTGGCGGCTTTGTCATGTAAAAGCCCTTATCTGATTTTTCATATGGATAGGGCGGAATTGAGGACTCGTTCCCAATTCCTTCCTAAGGTGGTTTCAGCTTTTCATGTGAACCAACCTATTGTGGTGCCTGCGGCTACTCGGGACTTGGAGGATTCCAAGTTACTGGACGTAGTCAGGGCCCTGAAAATATATGTTTCCAGGACGGCTGGAGTCAGGAAATCTGACTCGCTATTTATCCTGTATGCACCCAACAAGCTGGGTGCTCCTGCTTCTAAGCAGACTATTGCTCGCTGGATCTGTAGCACGATTCAACTTGCACATGCTGCGGCTGGACTGCCGCATCCTAAATCTGTAAAAGCCCATTCCACGAGGAAAGTGGGCTCTTCTTGGGCGGCTGCCTGAGGGGTCTCGGCTTTACAACTTTGCCGAGCTGGCACTTGGTCGGGTTCAAACACATTTGCAAAATTCTACAAGTTTGATACCCTGGCTGAGGAGGACCTTGAGTTTGCTCATTCGGTGCTGCAGAGTCATCCGCACTCTCCCGCCCGTTTGGGAGCTTTGGTATAATCCCCATGGTCCTTACGGAGTTCCCAGCATCCACTAGGACGTCAGAGAAAATAAGAATTTACTCACCGGTAATTCTATTTCTCGTAGTCCGTAGTGGATGCTGGGCGCCCATCCCAAGTGCGGATTGTCTGCAATACTTGTATATAGTTATTGCTTAACTAAAGGGTTATTGTTATGAGCCATCTGTTCGTGAGGCTCAGTTGTTGTTCATACTGTTAACTGGATATAGTATCACGAGTTGTACGGTGTGGCTGGTATGAGTCTTACCCGGGATTCCAAATCCCTTCCTTATTGTGTCAGCTCTTCCGGGCACAGTTTCCCTAACTGAGGTCTGGAGGAGGGGCATAGAGGGAGGAGCCAGTGCACACCAGGTAGTCCTAATTCTTTCTTAGAGTGCCCAGTCTCCTTCGGAGCCCGCTATTCCCCATGGTCCTTACAGGGTTCCCAGCATCCACTACGGACTACGAGAAATAGAATTACCGGTGAGTAAATTCTTATTTTTTTTATCCTAGCGAAAGAAACTGCACTTTTCTCTGACGTCCTAGTGGATGCTGGGAACTCCGGAAGGACCATGGGGAATAGACGGGCTCCGCAGGAGACTGGGCACTCTAAAGAAAAGATTAGGTACTATCTGGTGTGCACTGGCTCCTCCCTCTATGCCCCTCCTCCAGACCTCAGTTAGAATCTGTGCCCGGTCAGAGCTGGGTGCTCCTAGTGGGCTCTCCTGAGCTTACTAGTAAAGAAAGTATTTATTAGGTTTTTTATTTTCAGTGAGCTTCTGCTGGCAACAGACTCACTGCTACGTGGGACTGAGGGGAGAGAAGTGAACTCACCTGCGTGCAGGATGGATGCTTGCAGCTAGTTTGTGCTTCTTAGGCTACTGGACACCATTAGCTCCAGAGGGTTCGAACACAGGCACCTGTCCTCGATCGTCCGTTCCCGTAGCCGCGCCGCCGTCCCCCTTGCAGAGCCAGAAGAACAGAAGCTTGAAAAGATGAAATCGGCGGCTGAAGACTCCTGTCTTCATTAAGGTAGCGCACAGCACCGCAGCTGTGCGCCATTGCTCCCAGCACACTTACACACTCCGGTCACTGTAGGGTGTAGGGCGCTGGGGAAGGGGGGGCGGGGGGGCGCCCTGGGCTGCAATTGAAGTACCTTTGGCATAAAACATACATATATACAGTCTAGCACTGTATATATGTAAAAAACCCCGCCATTTTTTTTTTTACATGAAAAGCGGGACAGAAGCCCGCCACTGAGGGGGCGGGGCCTTCTTCCTCAGCACACCAGCGCCATTGTCTCTTCACAGCTCCGCTGGAAGCAGCTCCCCAGGCTCTCCCCTGCAGTATCCAGACACAAGACGGGTTAAAAAGAGAGGGTGGGGCACATAAATTAGGCGCAAAACAATACAAAAAAAGCAGCTATTGGGTAAATCCCTTATTAGCAGTGAAAATCCCTGTGTTATATAGCGCTGTGGTGTTTGCTGGCATACTCTATCTCTGTCTCCCCAAAGGACTTTGTGGGGTCCTGTCCTCAGTCTGAGCATTCCCTGTGTGTGTGCGGTGTGTCGGTACGGCTGTGTCGACATGTTTGATGAGGAAGGTTACGTGGAGGCGGAGCAAGGGCAGATAAGTGTGGTATCGCCCCCGTCGGGGCCGACACCTGATTGGATGGATATGTGGAAGGTCTTAAAATGACAATGTAAACTCCTTACATAAAAGGTTTGATGACGCTGCAGCCTTGGGACAGCCGGGGTCTCAGCCCGCGCCTGCCCAGGCGACTCAGAAGCCGTCAGGGGCTCATAAACGCCCTCTATCTCAGATGGTTGACACAGATGCCGACACGGAGTCCGACTCCAGTGTCGACGATGATGAGGCACATTTACAGTCTAAAATGACCAAGGCCATCCGATACATGATTATTGCAATGAAAGATGTATTACACATTTCTGAGAGTAACCCGGTTAATACCAAGAGGGTTTATATGTTTGGGGAGAAAAAGCAGCCAGTGACTTTTCCCCCATCTGATGAATTAAATGAATTGTGTGAAGAAGCGTGGAGTTCCCCTGATAAGAAATTAGTGATTTCTAAGAGGTTACTGATGGCGTACCCTTTCCCGCCAACGGACAGGTTACGTTGGGAAACATCCCCTAGGGTGGACAAGGCGCTGACACGCTTATCTAAAAAGGTGGCCCTGCCGTCTCAGGATACGGCCGCCCTAAAGGAGCCTGCGGATAGAAAGCAGGAAGCTATCCTGAAGTCAGTGTATACACACTCTGGTACTCTACTGAGACCTGCTATTGCTTCAGCCTGGATGTGTAGTGCTGTAGCAGCGTGGACAGATACTCTGTTAGACGACATAGATTCCCTCGACAGAGATACTGTTTTGCTAACCCTGGGCCATATCAAAGACGTCGTCTTATATATGCGAGATGCTCAGAGGGACATTTGCCTACTGGGCTCTAGAATTAATGCTATGTCCATTTCTGCCAGGAGGTTCTTATGGACTCGGCAATGGACAGGAGATGCTGATTCTAAAAAACACATGGAGGTTTTGCCTTATAAGGGTGAGGAATTGTTTGGGGACGGTCTGACGGACCTCGTGTCTACAGCGACAGCTGGAAAGTCGACTTTCTTGCCTCAGGTTTCCTCACAGCCTAAGAAAGCACCGTATTATCAAATGCAGTCCTTTCGTTCCCAAAAAGGCAAGAGGGTCAGGGGTGCATCCTTTCTTGCCAGAGGCAGGGGTAGAGGTAAGAAGCTGCACCATGCAGCAAGTTCCCAGGAACAAAAGTCCTCCCCTGCTTCCACTAAGTCCACCGCATGACGTTGGGGCTCCACAGGCGGAGCCAGGTGCGGTGGGGGCGCGTCTCCGAAACTTCAGCAGCCAGTGGGTTCGCTCACAGGTGGATTTCTGGGCTATACAAATTGTATCTCAGGGATACAAGCTGGAATTCGAAGCGACTCCCCCCCGCCGTTACCTCAAATCAGCCTTGCCAGCTTCCCACATGGAAAGGGAGGTAGTGCTGGCAGCAATTCACAAGCTGTGCCTCCAGCAAGTGATTGTCAGGGTCCCCCTCCTTCAACAGGGAAGGGGTTACTATTCCACAATGTTTGTGGTACCGAAACCGGACGGTTCGGTGAGACCCATTCTGAATTTAAAGTCCTTGAACACTTATATAAAGAAATTCAAGTTCAAAATGGAATCGCTCAGAGCGGTTATTGCAAGCCTAGAAGAGGGGGATTTTATGGTGTCGCTGGACATCAAAGATGCTTACTTGCATGTCCCCATTTACCCACCTCACCAGGAGTACCTCAGATTTGTGGTACAGGACTGTCATTACCAATTCCAGACGTTGCCGTTTGGCCTGTCCACGGCACCGAGAATATTTACCAAGGTAATGGCCGAAATGATGATACTCCTTCGGCAGAAGGGAGTTATAATTATCCCGTACTTGGACGATCTCCTCATAAAGGCGAGGTCCAGGGAGCAGTTGTTGATCAGCGTAACACTCTCTCAGGAAGTGTTACTACAGCACGGCTGGATTCTGAATGTTCCAAAGTCGCAGCTGATTCCTGCGACGCGTCTGCTTTTCCTGGGCATGATTCTGGACACAGAACAGAAGAAGGTGTTTCTCCCGGTGGAGAAGGCCCAGGAATTAGCATCTCTGGTCAGGGACCTCCTGAAACCAAAACAGGTATCGGTGCATCACTACACGCGAGTCCTGGGAAAGATGGTGGCTTCATACTAAGCCATTCCCTTCGGCAGGTTCCATGCAAGGATCTTTCAGTGGGATCTGTTGGACAAGTGGTCCGGATCGCATCTTCAGATGCATCGGCTGATCACCCTGTCCCCAAGGGCCAGGGTGTCTCTTCTGTGGTGGCTGCAGAGTGCTCACCTTCTCGAGGGCCGCAGGTTCGGCATACAGGACTGGGTTCTGGTGACCACGGATGCAAGCCTCCGAGGGTGGGGGGCAGTCACTCAGGGAAGAAACTTCCAAGGGCTGTGATCAAGTCTGGAGACTTCTCTACACATAAATATACTGGAACTAAGGGCCATTTACAACGCCCTGAGTCAAGTAGAGCCCCTGCTTCGAAACCGGCCAGTGCTGATTCAGTCAGACAACATCACGGCGGTCGCCCATGTAAACCGCCAGGGCGGCACAAGAAGCAGGATGGCAATGGCGGAAGCCACAAAGATTCTTCGATGGGCGGAGAATCACGTGCATGCACTGTCAGCAGTGTTCAATCCGGGAGTGGACAACTGGGAAGCAGACTCCCTCAGCAGACACGACCTCCACCCGGGAGAGTGGGGACTTCATCAAGAAGTCTTCCAACTGATTGCAAACCGATGAGAACTGCCACAGGTGGACATGATGGCGTCCCGCCTCAACAAAAAGCTAAAAAGATATTGCGCCAGGTCAAGGGACCCTCAGGCGATAGCTGTGTACGCCCTAGTGACACCGTGGGTGTACCAGTCGGTATATGTGTTTCCTCCTCTTCCTCTCATACCAAAAGTACTGAGAATAGTAAGAAAGAGAGGAATAAGAACAATACTCATTGTTCCGGACTGGCCAAGAAGGACTTGGTACCCGGAACTGCAAGAAATGCGCACAGAGGACCCATGGCCTCTGCCTCTCAGACAGGACCTGCTGCAACAAGGGCCCTGTCTATTCCAAGACTTACCGCGGCTGCGTTTGACGGCATGGCGGTTGAACGCCGGATCCTAGCGGAAAAAGGCATTCCGGATGAAGTTATTCCAACGCTGATAAAGGCTAGGAAAGACGTGACAGCAAAACATTATCACCGTATATGGCGGAAGTATGTTGCTTGGTGTGAGGCCAGGAAGGCCCCTACAGAGGATTTCCACCTGGGTCGTTTCCTGCACTTTCTACAGTCAGGGGTGACTATGGGCCTAAAATTGGGGTCCATAAAGGTCCAGATTTCGGCCCTATCCATTTTCTTTCAAAAAGAACTGGCTTCACTGCCTGAGGTTCAGACGTTTGTTAAGGGAGTGCTGCACATTCAGCCCCCTTTTGTGCCACCAGTGGCACCCCGGGATCTTAACGTTGTGTTGGATTTCCTGAAATCCCACTGGTTTGAGCCACTTAAGACCGTGGAACTAAAGTATCTCACGTGGAAAGTGGTCATGCTGTTGGCCTTAGCATCGGCTAGGCGTGTGTCGGATTTGGCGGCTTTGTCATGTAAAAGCCCATATCTGATCTTCCATATGGACAGGGCAGAATTGAGGACTCGTCCCTAATTTCTCCCAAAGGTGGTTTCATCGTTTCATTTGAACCAACCTATTGTGGTGCCTGTGGCTACTCGGGACTTGGAGGACTCCAAGTTGCTGGACGTAGTCAGGGCTTTGAAAATATATGTTTCCAGAACGGCTGGCTCGCTGTTTATCTTGCATGCACCCAACAAGCTGGGTGCTCCTGCTTCAAAGCAAACTATTGCTCGCTGGATCTGTAGCACGATTCAGCAGGCTCATTCTGCGGCTGGATTGCCGCATCCAAAATCGGTGAAGGCCCATTCCACAAGGAAGGTGGGCTCTTCTTGGGCGGCTGCCCGATGGGTCTCGGCTTTACAGCTTTGCCGAGCAGCTACTTGGTCGGGTTCAAACACATTTGCAAAGTTCTACAAGTTTGATACCCTGGCTGAGGAGGACCTTGTGTTTGCTCATTCGGTGCTGCAGAGTCATCCGCACTCTCCCGCCAGTTTGGGAGCTTTGGTATAATCCCCATGGTCCTTCCGGAGTTCCCAGCATCCACTAGGACGTCAGAGAAAATAAGAATTTACTCACCGGTAATTCTATTTCTCGTAGTCCGTAGTGGATGCTGGGCGCCTGTCCCAAGTGCGGACTTTCTGCAATACGTGTATATAGTTATTGCTTAACTAAGGGTTATTGTTATGAGCCATCCGTTGAGTGAGGCTCAGTTGTTGTTCATACTGTTAACTGGGTAAGGTTATCACAAGTTGTACGGTGTGATTGGTGTGGCTGGTATGAGTCTTACCCTGGATTCAAATTTCCTTTCCTTGTAATGTCAGCTCTTCCGGGCACAGTTTCCCTAACTGAGGTCTGGAGGAGGGGCATAGAGGGAGGAGCCAGTGCACACCAGATAGTACCTAATCTTTTCTTTAGAGTGCCCAGTCTCCTGCGGAGCCCGTCTATTCCCCATGGTCCTTCCGGAGTTCCCAGCATCCACTACGGACCACGAGAAATAGAATTACCGGTGAGTAAATTCTTATTTTCGCTATTTTTTTATGGTGAATGGGGATTCGCTTTATTCAATAGCAGGGCCTTTTTTTTCCTAAGCGAAAAATTTGGCAAGAACAAAAAACATCGGTGAATCCACGTGTTTTTGCAACTGCGCCAGGGAAAACGTGGGACGTTTTCACCAATTTTGATGCATGTTTCGCTAAAAAAAAAAAAATTGTGAAAATGCTAATTGAATACTCCCCATAGTCTGCACCCATTTCAAAATGTATTAATGTTAGATATTGTATTTCCACAGGCATCTGTATAATAAACACACAGTGGAGGGGATTCAGATGTGGACTGAGTGTGCATCACTGCAGCTTACTTGTAAGCAACAGCAATGCAAAGATATAGTAATACAGCAGAAGTCGTCTGCTATAAGTACCTCCATGTGTGATTTCAGCGCTGCGTCCAAAAACACAGAATCGCTGAGGTCAGGAAATCTCGTCGGAAGATGGAGACGCTGGCTTTGGCACTCCCACAAAATTATGGTGACGCCTCAGTTTTGTGAAATGGTGGCCAGCGCCACCCTTTTCCCGGCGCCCAAATGGCTGCAGACTGTCAGTCGCTTGTCAGGCCATCAATCACTTGACGTCTGCAGACTTACTGTGCCAGACGACGCAGGACCCATACTCTGCATGTGCAGTACAGGTCCTGCGTTGTCTGGCGCAGTATGGCTGAAATATACACATATATACACAAAAACTATTTTTTTGAAGCATACAGTAAAGTGAGAATATCTAAATAGGGCTGTGTGGGAATTTAGGGTCTCCTGTCCTGTCCATAGATCATCACATCGTAAAGGCATATATAAAAAGTAAATAGTAAAATATAAAATCCTGTGTTATAAAAAAAATGAGGGACTTGCTCTAGCAGTGATGGGGTTAAACAAAGCTTTATTTGTATATGACATCCGTTCTGACAAACGCAGAGAAGGACATAGTTATGAGAAGCCACTTATTGCGTTACTCTGGCCGGATACAAGCCTCTGGGTTTTAATTGTGTATTTCCTCTGTTGACATTTCCATTCTCAGCTGAAAATGGAATATTTCACACAAATAACCAGCGGTTCCTCATCTGCAATTCAATTTCTGACCTGATTCAGATATTAGCGGCAGCTGAATCACAAATACATATAACCGTGTGACGGACATGGATTTCATAATTGGTTTTATTTTGTACGGTCTCGTACACAATAATTTTGTTTGTGGTGGGTTTTTTTTCTTTACATGAGCTGTTCCTCATTTATATTTGTTTTGCAGCATTCCATTATTTAATTCTGCATTCAGTAATGGGTCATGTTTTCAAGCTGAAAATTCACCTTCGGCAGTGGTGACAGCCAATGGGCTTGAATCTCATTTAGAAGTAAAGCAAAAAAAAAAAAAAAGCAAATAACTGTGCACCTGGGCAAAACCATGTTGCACTGTACAGTAGGTGGGACACATGTAACATGTGCAGGGAGATTGTTACCACTCTCACACCAAACTCATAACCCAGTGTGATAAAGAGGCTGTGTACTGGAAGCACATGCTGATTCTGGACCTCTCCACTACAGCTTTATTACGTCAGGATCACCGCAAACCAGCAACCATTACACCGTAAAATGTGTATGTGCCTGTCACTGACTAACAGAAATCTACTCCCTAGTCACTGGCCAGATTTCCTGCCGTCGGTCATCAGCATAATTCCCCCCAAACATTATTTTTATACCTTAGATTTCTGCTCCCCTTGCCAGATTGACAGGCAAACAGCAATCCTATCTTGCCTTTAAACAGCTGCTCTGGTTGTTTAGTCACATGCTTTCAGATTCTCCAGGTTGGAGAACTGCACTGAAATTAATCAAACATTTCCTATCCTCCAAATACATGGTTTTCCTGGGCATACCAGATAAACACCCTGGTTCCTTTGTAGCATACTGCCTCTATTGCCACACTGGGTTATTGTCGAGGCAACCCTGGTCCTGGTTTGGTGTGAGACACTCTACCCGGGTTGTGTTACCCAGCAATCCAACCCTTGTAGCTACCAGGGTCGAACCTGACACCAATCCGTGTAGCCTGCGGTGTGAAAAGTATGCAGAGAGCCAATGTCATCTCGAAGCGCAAACGGAAGATATAGCAATAACTGGGGTCGAGCCTGTGGTGTGAATGCAGTATCAAGCATGGGTTCACTAACACAGGTAAGACCTGGGCTTTTTGGTGTGAAAGGGGTACCCGATTTGGGTGAGGTGTGTTCAAAATGAAATCTAAATTGCAATGTAAAAATAAAGCAGCCAGTATTTACCCTGCACACAAAAATATAAATGTATTTGCTCCCCTTGCATGGCTGCATGGTTTGTTCCAGATTACTGGAATTCACAAGTTACTTGTTTTCTTGCTTTACTTATACCCCTTTCACACTGCCAATGCCAGATCCCACCCGGGAATTGGAAACGGGTCCTTCCCGGGTGGGATCCGGCATTGGCCGCTGCTAATGGCTTCCCTGACCCGGCAATATGCCAGGCGGGTTGCCATAGCAGCGGGGGGGCGGAGATGGAGGTGGTGCTGGGAGATGAGATCATCATCTCCGTGCCGCCTCTCCCTGCTGTAGTAAACGGGTCCCGGGTCGCATCGACCCGGGAGCCCATTTACGCAGCCACTGACCCGGTATTCAACCCGGGTATAACACTGCTTTATTCCCGGGTTGAATTGCCGGGTCAGGCAACCTGGGATTTCGGCTATGCCCCTTTCACACCACATGCTGACCCGTGTCGACCCGGCAATCTGCCGGGTCGATACCGGGTTATTTGTGCGGCGTGAAAGAGATATTACAAATCAGAACCAATGAAAACTCAAAATTCTGGAAAAAGTACTCAAGCACGGGAATCGCTGCCCGTGGCGGAGCGCCAGGTGTCTTGCGTCATATGGTGTGAATAGCGTAGATGTACTGTATGAGGACACACCTGTACATTCACCAGGAGTTACTGATATCACTTGTATGTAGATGATGAATACTTGTTAATCCTCTGCATTCTTCTTATTAAGCACTGACCTGCCGATGGGTGTTTTCAGTTTGTGTTTCCTGATTTTAGGTCTTTAACACGGAATAACGTTTATAGGGGGCGATTCAAATGTTTGAAAAATCAGTTGGGTGTCTGTTTTTTCCTATCTAATAGACAGGAAAAAATAGACTCCCAACTGACTTTTCAAACATTTGAATCTCCCCCATAGGCTAATGTCTGACAAAAGGAGCAGCTTGTCCAGTCATCTTCATGTTCATGCTTTAACAATATTTAGCATTTTACAACACAATAAAGTGATTTTATTTTTTCATTTTTAGACAATATGTGCATTAATTTGCTGCAGATCTATTATAAAACCGGAGTACTTTAGTGAGATGATTAAATCTATCCAGCAGAAGAAACCATTACCTGCACTTATAAGGTATTGTACGTATGTTCACTGTAATGTCTTCACCTCTTCATCAGCCTCATTGTCCCTGTTCTGCTTTATACTCTATTAAGGTTTATGGCACAAAGAGAAAATAAATAACTATATATACTGTGTGTGTATGTGTGTGTGTATATATATGTATATATATATATATATATATATATATATACGTGTATGTGTGTATGGGCTGCAGTTAATTTACCGATGTCGGGATCCCGGCGTTCAGGATACCGATGCCGGAATCTCGACAGCCAGGGAAATGCTGGTGGAGAACATTTGAATCCGGCCCACTGAATGATATAGCAAAATATATTGGGGGTAATTCAGATCTGATCGCTGCTGTGCGTTTTAGCACAGCGTGCGATCAGATCTGAACTGCGTATGCACCGCTATGCGCCTGGCGCGTCGCACAACAGCGACAGGCATCTGCGCCTAGCGACGGGATGGTGTGAAAAATTTGAACGCACTGGCGTTCGCAGGGATATTGACAGTAAGTGTGCTTTTGTGGGTGGCAACTGACAGTTTTCCAGGAGTGTCCGGAAAAACGCAGGCAGGATCAGGCGTTTTCAGGGAGGGTGTCTGACGTCCGCTCCGGCCCCGGTCAGCAGGATCCCATCGCAGCGGCTGAGTAAGTCCTGGGCTGAGCAGAGACTGCACAAGCTGATTTCTCTAACGTCCTAGTGGATGCTGGGGACTCCGTAAGGACCATGGGGAATAGACAGGCTCCGCAGGAGACATGGGCACTTTAAGAAAGAATTTAGATTCTGGTGTGCTCTGGCTCCTCCCTCTATGTCCCTCCTCCAGACCTCAGTTTGAATCTGTGCCCGGACGAGCTGGGTGCTACTTAGTGAGCTCTCCTGAGCTTGCTATAAGAAAGCATTTTGTTAGGTTTTTTATTTTCAGGGAGCTCTGCTGGCAACAGACTCCCTGCATCGTGGGACTGAGGGGAGAGAAGCAGCCCTACTCTCTGAAGATAGGTCCTGCTACTTAGGCTACTGGACACCGTTAGCTCCAGAGGGATCGTACACAGGATCTCACCCTTTGTCGTCCGATCCCGGAGCCGCGCCGCTGTCCCCCTCGCAGAGCCGGAAGACAGAAGCCGGGTGAAAGAAGCAAGAAGACTTCGAAATCGGCGGCAGAAGACTCCAGTCTTCATATGAGGTAGCGCACAGCACTGCAGCTGTGCGCCATTGCTCCCACACTACACCCACATACTCCGGTCACTGTAAGGGTGCAGGGCACTGTATATATGTATGAGCCCCCGCCAAAATTGTACATGAAAGCGGGACAGAAGCCCGCCGTCGAGGGGGCGGGGCTTCTTCCTCAGCACTCACCAGCGCCATGTTTTTTCTCCACAGCACCGCTGAGAGGAAGCTCCCCAGTCTCTCCCCTGCAGTTACACGGTAGAAGAGGGTAAAAAGAGAGGGGGGGCACATAATTAGGCGCAAAAATCAATATAAACAGCAGCTACTAGGTTAACATTAAGTTACTGTGTTATTCCTGGGTTAATAGCGCTGGGGTGTGTGCTGGCATACTCTCTCTCTGTCTCTCAAAAGGGCCTTATGGGGGAATTGTCTTCAGATGAGCATTCCCTGAGTGTGTGGTGTGTCGTTACGTGTGTGTCGACATGTCTGAGGTAAAAGGCTCCCCTAAGGAGGAGATGGAGCAAATATGTGTGTGAGAGGGTGTCTCCGTCGACAACGCCGACACCTGTTTGGATATGTGTAATTAAGTGCTAAGGTGAATTTATTGCACAAAAGATTAGAGAACAGACAGGAAATCTACCCATGTCTGTCCCTATGTCGCAGAGACCTTCAGAGTCTCTCAATGCTCACTATCCAAAATAATAGACACTGATATCGACACGGAGTTTGACTCCAGTGTCGACTACGATAATGCAAAGTTACAGCCAAAATGGCAGAAAAGTATTCAATATATGATTATTGTAATAAAAGATGATTTGCATATCTCTGATGACTCATCTGTCCCTGACACAAGGGTACACATGTTTAAGGGGAAGAAAGCTGAGGTAAATTTCCCTCCTCTCATGAGGAAAAAGAGTGGGAATCTCCAGACAAGAGACTGCAGTTTCCCACAAAGAATTCTCAGGCAGTATCCTTTCCCCACTAGGGCCAGGATATGATGGGAATCTTCCCCTAGGGTGTCACGTTTGCCCAAAAGGTAGCCCTGACGTAACAGCTATTCTCAGGGATCCTGCAGATAGCGTGCGCATTCTGGTACACTACTCAGACCGGCGATTGTGTCGGCATGGGTTTATAGCGCTGTGGCAGCGTGGACAGGTACCTTATCAGTAGAGATTGAGACCCTAGTATGTGTGTGTATATATATATATATATATATATATATATATATATATGTATATATAGAGATATATATATTAAAGATGCTGTCTTAAGAGACATATAGATATAAAACATGCCCAAAGAGACATGAGTATACTGGGTCCTAGAGTCAAAGCTATGTCGATTTCTGCTTGACGTGTCCTGTAGAATATGCAATGGACAGATGATGCCGACTTAAGAGGCATATGGAAGGCTGAGGAGTGTGTGGAGAAGGGTTGTCGGACCTGGTCTCCACAGCTATAGCTGGTAATTCTGATATTTTGCCTTATATTCCTGCACAGCCTAGGAAAGCACGACATTATCAAATGCAGCCTTTCGAACAAAGAAACAAGAAAGTACGAGGTGCATCCTTTCTTGCCAGAGGCGGGGGCAGAGGAAAGAAGCTGCCCAACACAGCTAGTTCCCAGGAACAGAAGTCCTCCCCGGCCTCTACAAAATCCACCGCATGTCGCTGGGGCTCCACAGGCGGAGCTAGGCCCGGTGGGGGCACGCCTTCGTAAGTTCTGCCACAAGTGGGTTCACTCCCTGTTAGATCCCTGGGCAATAGATATTGTGTCTCAGGGATACAAGCTGGACTTTGAGAAGATGCCACCTCACCGACGGCCCTGCCGGCTTCCCTCCACGAGAGGGAAACAGTGTTAACTGCAATTCACAAATTGTATCTTCAACAGGTGGTGGTCAAGGTTCCCCTCCTTCAACAAGGAGGGGGTTATTATTCGACCATGTTGTAGACCCATATTGAATTTAAAATCCCTGAACATATACCTAAAAAGGTTCAAGTTCAAGATGGAATCGCTAAGAGCGGTCATTGCAAGCCTGAAAGGGGGAGATTTTATGGTGACTCTGGACATAAAGGATGCATACCTTCATGTCCCCATTTATCCACCTCATCAGGCGTACCTCAGAATTGCGGTACGGGATTGTCATTACCAATTTCAGACGTTGCCGTTTGGTCTCTCCACGGCCCCGAGAATATTCACCAAGGTAATGGCGGAAATGATGGTGCTCCTGCGGAAGCAAGGTGTCACTATTATCACGTACTTGGACGATCTCCTCATAAAAGCGAGATCAAGAGAGCAGTTGCTAAACAGCGTATCACTTTCTCTGGAAGTGTAACGGCAACACGGCTGGATTCTATATATTCCAAAGTCGCAGTTGGTTCCTACAGCTCATCTGCCTCTCCTAGGCATGATCCTAGACACAGACCAGAAAAGGGTTTATCTCCCGATAGAGAGAGCACAGGAGTTCGTGACACTGGTCAGGAATCTGTTAAAACCAAAACAGGTGTCTCGAGTCCTGGGAAGGATGGTGGCATCATACGAGGCCATTCCCTTCGGCAGGTTCCATGCGAGGACCTTCCAATGGGACTTACTGGACAAGTGGTCCGGATCACATCTTCAGATGCATCAGTTAATCACCCTATCCCCCAGGGCCAGGGTCAGGAGACTTGCCTTCACATCAACATCCTGGAACTAAGGGCCATATACAACACCCTACGTCAAGCGGAGTCCCTGCTTCGCGACCAACCGGTTCTTATCCAGTCAGACAATATCACCGCAGTGGCTCATGTAAACCGCCAAGGCGGCACAAGGAGCAGAGTGGCTATATTAAAAGCCACCAGAATTCTTTGCTGGGCGGAGAATCACGTAAGCGCACTGTCAGCAGTGTTCATTCCGGGAGTGGACAACTGGGAAGCAGACTTCCTCAGCAGGCACGACCTCCACCCGGGAGAGTGGGGACTTCATCAAGAAGTCTTCACGCAGATTGCAAGTCGGTGGGAACTGCCACAGGTGGACATGATGGCATCCCGCCTCAACAAAAAGCTGCAGAGATATTGCGCCAGGTCAAGAGACCCTCAGGCGATAGCTGTGGACGCACTGGTGACACCGTGGGTGTTCCCGTCGGTCTATGTATTTCCTCCTCTTCCTCTCATACCCAAGGTGCTGAGAATCATAAGGAAAAGAGGAGTGAGAACAATACTCTTTGTTCCGGATTGGCCAAGAAGGACTTTGTATCCAGATCTGCAAGAAATGCTCACAGAGGACCCGTGGCCTCTGCCTCTAGTTCAGGACTTGTGCAACAGGGGCCCTGTCTGTTCCAAGACTTACCGCGGCTGCGTTTGACGGCATGGCGGTTGAACGCCGGATCCTAGCAGAAAAAGGCATTCCGGATGAGGTCATCCCTACGCTGATAGAGGCTAGGAAGGATGTGACGGCTCAACATTATCACCGTATATGGCGAAAATATGTGGCTTGGTGTGAGGCCAGGAATGCCCCTACGGAGGAATTCCAGCTGGGCCGTTTCCTTCACTTCCTACAGTCGGGAGTGACTTTGGGCCTTAAATTGGGTTCCATTAAGGTTCAGATTTCGGCCTTATCCATTTTCTTTAAAAAAAGAACTGGCTTCTCTGCCTGAAGTTCAGACGTTTGTAAAGGGAGTGCTGCATATTCAGCCCCCTTTTGTGCCTCCAGTGGCACCTTGGGATCTTAACGTGGTGTTGAGTTTCCTGAAATCACACTGGTTTGAACCACTCAAAACGGTGGAAGTAAAATATCTCACGTGGAAGGTGGTCATGCTATTAGCCTTGGCTTCGGCTAGGCGTGTGTCAGAATTGGCGGCTTTGTCACATAAAAGCCCTTATCTGGTTTTCCATGCGGATAGAGCAGAATTGCGGACCGCCCACAAATTCTGCCGAAAGTGGTTTCATCCTTTCATATAAACCAACCTATTGTGGTGCCTGTGGCTACTACTGACTTGGAGGATTCCGAGTCACTGGATGTAGTCGGGGCTTTGAAGGTTTATGTAGCCAGAACGGCTAAGGTCAGGAAAACAGAATCTTTGTTTCTCTGACGTCCTAGTGGATGCTGGGGACTCCGTAAGGACCATGGGAAATAGACGGCTCCGCAGGAGACTGGGCACATCTAAAGAAAGATTTAGGTCTATCTGGTGTGCACTGGCTCCTCCCCCTATGACCCTCCTCCAAGCCTCAGTTAGATTTCTGTGCCCGGCCGAGCTGGATGCACACTAGGGGCTCTCCTGAGCTCCTAGAAAGAAAGTATAGTTTAGGTTTTTTATTTTACAGTGAGACCTGCTGGCAACAGGCTCACTGCAGCGAGGGACTAAGGGGAGAAGAAGCGAACCTACCTAAGTGGTGGTAGCTTGGGCTTCTTAGGCTACTGGACACCATTAGCTCCAGAGGGATCGCACACAGGACCCGACCTCGTCGTCCGTTCCCGGAGCCGCGCCGCCGTCCCCCTTACAGAGCCAGAAGCAAGAAGGTCCGGAAAATCGGCGGCTGAAGACTTCTGTCTTCTCCAAGGTAGCGCACAGCACTGCAGCTGTGCGCCATTGCTCCTCATGCACACCACACACTTCGGTCACTGATGGGTGCAGGGCGCTGGGGGGGGGGGGCGCCCTGAGCAGCAATATTAACACCTTGGCTGGCAAAACTGACACCATATATAGCCCCAGGGGCTATATAGGTGTAAATTACCCCTGCCAGAATAACACAAAAAGCGGGAGAAAACCCGCCGAAAAAGGGGCGGAGCCATCTCCCTCAGCACATTGGCGCCATTTTCCCTCACAGCTCCGCTGGAAGGATCGCTCCCTGGCTCTCCCCTGCAGTCCTGCACTACAGAAAGGGTAAAAAAGAGAGGGGGGGCACAAATTTAGGCGCAGTATAATATATATATGCAGCTATAAGGGAAAACACTCTTTATAGGTGATATCCCTGTGGTATATAGCGCTCTGGTGTGTGCTGGCATACTCTCCCTCTGTCTCCCCAAAGGGCTTTGTGGGGTCCTGTCCTCTGTCAGAGCATTCCCTGTGTGTGTGCTGTGTGTCGGTACCGCTGTGTCGACATGTATGATGAGGAAAATGATGTGGAGGCAGAGCAAATGCCTGTAAATGTGTTGTCACCCCCTGAGGGGTCGACACCTGTGTGGATGGACTTATGGAAGGAATTACGTGACAGTGTCAGCTCCTTACATAAAAGGTTTGACGACATAGGACAGCCGGCTACTCAGCTTGTGACTGTTCCAGCGTCTCAAATGTCATCAGGGGCTTTAAAACGCCCGCTACCTCAGATGGCAGACACAGATGTCGACACGGATACCGACTCCAGTGTCGACGACGATGAGACTAGTGTACCCTCCAATAGGTCCACCCGTTACATGATTGAGGCAATGAAAAATGTATTACACATTTCTGATAGTACCCCAGGTACCACAAAAAAGGGTATTATGTTCGGTGAGAAAAAGCTACCAGTAGTTTTTCCTGCATCTGAGGAATTAAATGAGGTGTGTGAGGAAGCCTGCACTTCCCCCGATAAGAAATTGATAATTTCTAAACGGTTATTGGCAGCGTACCCTTTCCCGCCAGAGGATAGGTCACGTTGGGAAACGTCCCCTAGGGTAGATAAAGCGCTTACACGTTTATCAAAACAGGTGGCACTACCGTCTCCGGATACGGCCGCCCTAAAGGATCCTGCTGATAGAAAGCAGGAGGCTACCCTAAAAGCTATATATACACACATGGGCATTATATTGCGACCAGCGATTGCATCAGCATGGATGTGCAGTGCTGCTGCTGCGTGGTCAGATTCCCTGTCGGATAATATTGATACCCTGGATAGGGACACTATTTTGCTGACAGTAGAGCATATAAAGGACGCTGTCTTATACATGCGTGATGCACAGAGGGATATTTGCCGGCTGGCATCAAAAATAAGCGCAATGTCCATTGCCGCCAGAAGGGGGTTATGGACTCGGCAGTGGTCAGGTGATGCCGATTCAAAAAAGCACATGGAAGTTTTGCCTTATAAGGGGGTGGAACTGTTTGGGGATGGTCTTTCAGACCTCGTTTCCACAGCTACGGCTGGGAAATCGACATTTTTGCCACAGGCTACCCCACAGCAAAAGAAGGCACCGTATTATCAAGTACAGTCCTTTCGGCCCCATAAACACAAGAGGGCTCGAGGCGCATCCTTTCTGCCGAGAGGCAAAGGTAGAGGGAAAAAGCTGCAGCATACAGCCAGTTCCCAAGAGCAAAAGTCCTCCCCCGCGTCCGGTAAGTCCACAGCATGACGCTGGGGCTTCACAGGCGGATCCGGGTACGGTGGGGGCCCGTCTCAGAAATTTCAGCACACAGTGGGCTCTCTCACAGGTGGATCCCTGGGCCCTTCAAGTAGTATCTCAGGGGTACAGGCTGGAATTCGAGACGTCCCCCCCCCCCCCCCCCCCCTCCCGCCGTTTTCTAAAATCTGCCTTACCAGCAACTCCCTCTGCCAGGGAGGCAGTGTTGGTGGCTATCCAAAAACTGTATTCACAGCAAGTGATTGTCAAGGTACCCCTACTTCAGCATGGGAAGGGTTACTATTCCACAATGTTTGTGGTACCAAAACCGGACGGTTCGGTGAGACCCATCTTAAATTTAAAATCCTTGAACACTTATATCAAAAGGTTCAAGTTCAAGATGGAATCGCTCAGGGCGGTTATTGCGAGCCTGGACGAGGGGGATTACATGGTCTCCCTGGACATCAAGGATGCGTACCTGCATGTCCCCATTTACCCTCCTCACCAGGAGTACCTCAGATTTGTGGTACAGGACTGTCACTATCAGTTCCAGACGCTGCCGTTTGGGTTATCCACGGCACTGAGGGTCTTTACCAAGGTAATGGCCGAAATGATGATACTCCTTCGCAAGAAGGGAGTTTTAATTATCCCGTACTTGGACGATCTCCTGATAAAGGCGAGGTCCAAGGAACAGTTGGTAGTGGGAAGTTGTTATGCACACCAGTGCCTGCAGGAATGTACTGGTGTCTGAACAGAGAGGGATGCAAAACAAATGAACTAACAGACAGACTGGGAAATATGACATCACGTACACAGAAAGTGATAGGGTAACAAAACCAACACAAAGTGAACAGAGAAGCCCAGAGGCTAAGAAACTGGGTGTCTCCCTAGTATTACAAATGCTCAGATGGAAAAAGCAAGATGTTGTGTTTTAATACGTAGAGAACCCGAAATGCTGTTGCTAAGGGCAACAGCAAAACCCTAAAGGGTTACCAACGGGTGTGGCAGCAAACTCCTTGGTCAGAGATGGAATAGTAGACACAAGGAGAGTCTCCACAATCCTAATTCTCCCTTGCAGGGCCCAGGTTCAGCTTACTGACTAAACGGACACATGGACGCCCTGCACAGTGAGAGAGGATTAAGCATGCAGGTCTGAAAGTACAGCCACAAACCTGCTGGGTTCACAGAATAGCAAAAGTCACCTCAGCAGGCTAAACGACTGACTCCAGTCTTACTGCTAGGTCTGGATTGGCAGAGTGTAGTACCAAATCCCCAGGCCTATTTGCAGTAAGCAATAACAAATACAAAGCTACACAGTACTGGCTAATTTTCAGGAACTGACTAACCAACAAAGATTCAGCAGCATCTGCTTAATCTGAGAAGAGGCCTTATAAAGCAGGTGCTGTCCACGCCCCACTCAGACCTCACAGACTGTGAGCACAAAAACCAGCACCGGATCCCCTGCTTGTAACCACTGCACAGCAAAAGACCCGAACCGGAGTATCAGCTGCGCTCAGGTTACTCCGCTAGCACTCGTCTCCCGGTTGCCATGACGACGTGGCAGCACAGGGCAGGAGACCCTAACAGAAGTGCTCCAACAGCACGGCTGGATTCTCAATATTCCAAAGTCACAGCTGGTCCCGACGACACGTCTTCTGTTCCTGGGAATGATTCTGGACACAGACCAGAAAAAAGTGTTTCTTCCAGTGGAAAAAGCCGAGGAGTTGTCATCTCTAGTCAGAGACTTCCTAAAACCGGGACAGGTGTCGGTACATCAATGCACACGAGTCCTGGGAAAAATGGTAGCTTCGTACGAAGCAATTCCATTCGGAAGGTTCCACGCAAGGACTTTCCAGTGGGACCTGTTGGACAAATGGTCCGGGTCCCATCTCCAGATGCAACAGCGGATAACCCTGTCGGCAAGGACCAGGGTGTCGCTGCTGTGGTGGCTGCAGAGGGCTCATCTACTAGAGGGCCGCAGATTCGGAATACAGGACTGGGTCCTGGTGACCACGGATGCCAGCCTTCGGGGCTGGGGCGCAGTCACACAGGAAGAAATTTCCAAGGACTGTGGTCAAATCAGGAGATTTCGCTTCACATAAATATTCTAGAGCTAAGGGCCATTTACAATGCCCTAAGCCAAGCAAGGCCCCTGCTTCAGAACCAGCCGGTACTGATCCAATCAGACAACATCACGGCGGTCGCCCATGTAAACAGACAGGGCGGCACAAGAAGCAGGAGGGCAATGGCAGAAGCCACGAAGATTCTCCGATGGGCGGAAAATCATGTGTTAGCACTGACAGCAGTGTTCATTCCGGGAGTGGACAACTGGGAAGCAGACTTCCTCAGCAGGCACGACCTCCACCCGGGAGAATGGGGACTTCATCCAGAAGTCTTCCAAATGCTGGTAAACCGGTGGGAAAGACCACAGGTGGACATGATGGCGTCCCGCCTCAACAAAAAGCTAAAAAGATATTGCGCCAGGTCAAGGGACCCTCAGGCGATCGCTGTGGACGCTCTAGTAACACCGTGGGTGTACCAATCGGTTTATGTGTTTCCTCCTCTGCCTCTCATTCCCAAGGTACTGAGAATAATACGAAGGCGAGGAGTGAAAACTATACTCGTGGTTCCGGATTGGCCAAGAAGAGCTTGGTACCCGGAACTTCAAGAGATGCTTTCAGAGGACCCTTGGCCTCTGCCGCTCAGACAGGACCTGCTGCAGCAGGGGCCCTGTCTGTTCCAAGACTTACCGCGGCTACGTTTGACGGCATGGCGGTTCAACACCGGATCCTGAAGGAAAAGGGCATTCCGGAGGAAGTCATCCCTACCCTGATCAAAGCCAGGAAGGATGTCACCGCAAAACATTATCACCGCATTTGGCGGAAATATGTTGCTTGGTGTGAGGCCAGGAAGGCCCCAACGGAGGAATTTCAACTGGGTCGATTCCTGCATTTCCTGCAAGCAGGGGTGACGTTGGGCCTCAAATTGGGGTCCATTAAGGTCCAGATTTCGGCTCTGTCGATTTTCTTCCAGAAAGAACTGGCTTCACTGCCTGAAGTTCAGACTTTTGTCAAAGGAGTTCTGCGTATTCAGCCTCCTTTTGTGCCCCCAGTGGCACCTTGGGATCTCAATGTGGTTTTGGAGTTCCTGAAATCACATTGGTTTGAACCACTTAAGACTGTGGATTTGAAATATCTCACGTGGAAAGTGGTCATGCTGTTGGCTCTGGCTTCGGCCAGGCGTGTGTCAGAATTGGCGGCTTTGTCCTATAAAAGCCCTTATCTGATTTTCCATATGGATAGGGCAGAGTTGAGGACTCGTCCTCAGTTTCTCCCGAAGGTGGTATCAGCGTTTCACTTGAACCAGCCTATTGTGGTGCCTGCGGCTACTAGGAACTTGGAGGATTCCAAGTTACTGGACGTAGTCAGGGCCCTGAAAATTTATGTTTCCAGGACGGCTGGAGTCAGGAAAACTTACTCGCTGTTTATCCTGTATGCACCCAACAAACTGGGTGCTCCTGCTTCTAAGCAGACTATCGCGCGCTGGATTTGTAGCACTATTCAGCTGGCGCATTCTGCGGTGGGACTACCGCAGCCTAAATCTGTAAAAGCCCATTCCACAAGGAAGGTGGGCTCATCTTGGGCGGCTGCCCGAGGGGTCTCGGCTTTACAACTTTGCCGAGCTGCTACTTGGTCAGAGGCAAACACGTTTGCAAAATTCTACAAATTTGATACCCTGGCTGAGGAGGACCTGGAGTTCTCTCATTCGGTGTTGCAGAGTCATCCGCACTCTCCCGCCCGTTTGGGAGCTTTGGTATAATCCCCATGGTCCTTACGGAGTCCCCAGCATCCACTAGGACGTCAGAGAAAATAAGAATTTACTCACCGGTAATTCTATTTCTCGTAGTCCGTAGTGGATGCTGGGCGCCCATCCCAAGTGCGGATTGTCTGCAATACTTGTAAATAGTTATTGTTACACAAATCGGGTTGTTATTGCGAGCCATCTGTTCAGAGGCTCCGTTGTTCTCATACTGTTAACCGGGGTTCCTATCACGAGTTATACGGTGTGATTGGTGTGGCTGGTATGAGTCTTACCCGGGATTCAAAATCCTTCCTTATTGTGTCAGCTCTTCCGGGCACAGTGTCCTAACTGAGGCTTGGAGGAGGGTCATAGGGGGAGGAGCCAGTGCACACCAGATAGACCTAAATCTTTCTTTAGATGTGCCCAGTCTCCTGCGGAGCCGTCTATTCCCCATGGTCCTTACGGAGTCCCCAGCATCCACTACGGACTCCGAGAAATAGAATTACCGGTGAGTAAATTCTTATTTTATCCTTTATGCTTCCAACAAGCTTGGGGCGCCTGCTTCAAAGCAAACTATTGCTCGCTGGATCTGTAACACGATTCAGCAGGCTCATTCTGCAGCTGGGTTGCCGCTGCCTAAATCAGTTAAGGCCCATTCCACAAGCAAGGTGGGCTCTTCTTGGGCGGCTGCCCGAGGGGTCTCTGCATTACAGCTTTGCCGAGCGGCTACTTGGTCAGGTTCAAACACCTTTGCAAAGTTCTACAAGTTTGATACCCTGGCTGAGGAGGACCTTGTGTTTGCTCATTCGGTGCTGCAGAGTCATCCGCACTCTCCCACCCGTTTTGGGAGCTTTGGTATAATCCCCATGGTCCTTACGGAGTACCCAGCATCCACTAGGATGTTAGAGAAAATAAGATTTTACTTACCGGTAAATCTATTTCTCGTAGTCCGTAGTGGATGCTGGGCGCCCGTCCCAAGTGCGGACTTCTTCTGCAATGCTTGTATATAGTTATTGCTTAAATAAGGGTTATGTTATAGTTGCATCAGAGTTTATCTGATGCTCTGTGATTGTTCATACTGTTAACTGGGTAAAGTTATCACAAGTTATACAGTGTGATTGGTGTGGCTGGTATGAGTCTTACCCTGGATTCCCCAAATCCTTTCCTTGTACTGTCAGCTCTTCCGGGCACAGTTTCTCTAACTGAGGTCTGGAGGAGGGACATAGAGGGAGGAGCCAGAGCACACCAGAATCTAAATTCTTTCTTAAAGTGCCCATGTCTCCTGCGGAGCCCGTCTATTCCCCATGGTCCTTACGGAGTCCCCAGCATCCACTACGGACTACGAGAAATAGATTTACCGGTAAGTAAAATCTTATTTTTTGTGCAGCTCTGCTAATGAAGCGATCGCACACTTGCACAGCATTTTCCTCTCCCTCTGTAGGCGGCGACTATCTGATCGCAGGACAGCAAAAAACGCAGCCCAGCGATCAGATCTGAATTACCCCCATTGTTCATTAGCCGCATTCAGCAGCACGGTGTTGGGTCCTGGATCCTCCCACCGGCAGTCCAGCACAGCAGATGGGATGACCGCAATGTCGGCAGACAGGAATGAGCAGTAGTGATAACGAGGCGGGGGGGGGGGGGGGGGGGGGGAGAGAGTAACATGAAGTGGGAGGTGAGAAGGGCACACGGCTGTCCCAAAGGAGGGACTGTCACATAGTAACTAGCCACACACTGTAGGGGATGGGTGCAGGGAGGAGGAGAGCCCTGGAGACAGGTGGGGACTGAGGAGGGGGGGCATCTGGTAATGGGATTATCTCTGTACTGACACTGCCTGTGGTAAGCCTAGATGGCGGCCGCACTGCACCCCACAACCCAGTACATTGATTGTCGCCTCTCAAATAATTGGTGGATGAGCCACCTCCTTGCCCCCTGTACCCCGTTCCGACACCTATGTATACCGGTTATGAGACATATTATTGCACATAGCATAGAGCAGGTGCAAGCACTGGCTGATAATGAGGATACTGGCACTTATGCTGTACATGTTAGGATGCTCCCCTGTATTTGAATGCAGCTCTGTATCTGGGGCTGATTCTGAGTCTCGTGAAGCCACTTTTCTGTCTGACCACGGCTGCCGGCGACATTATGGTAAGGCGAGAATCCGCCTGCATATAGTAACAATCCATACAACTGCATGTAGAAACCTACCCCCCCGCCCTCTGTTCTTCTACGTCCGCAGCCGCCATTAGCATAAGGCTTATGGCAGAAGATGCTTCTGACATAGATGTCCCATCTGCACGCCGCAGGTGAGCACTGCAGTCAGCCTACGCGCCCACTACCCCCGAGATTGAAGAGTTCCGGGCGCTCGCATGTTCCCCACCCAGTTACCATCCAGAAGCGGCCATTACAGGGGAACTGTGGGTGGCTCAGTCTGCACCCAGCACTAGCAATCTTCGTCTGTATGCAAATACCTGACTTGGCGCAGGCGCAGAAGCAGATTTCTTTTTTGGGGGCATGCGCAGTATGCTGAGATCCGTAAGTTGCACCCTATCGCTACACAGAATCAGCCCATGTGTGGAAGTATGCAATTCCTGTGCATGTTGCTTAACAGTTGTTTCTTTTATTTTTTTTATTGATAGTGCACATACTGGTATTTACACATGGTCATGTGACAGTTGGAAGTGTGCAGTTATGCTGGGAACTGTGCAGTCATCGGGAAATAATGCGCTCTAATGTATCCAATCATGTTACAGAGTCTTCTGTCACCATACCATGCCATTTTATAAATTCATACCCCATACAGCAGACACAGAGCTGGACTGAAGTACTCCATGAAAACAGTGGTGGGCATAATATATTATGTCTGGTCTGTGGATAAGGACTGCTGTTTTACAGTTTTTTGTTTTTTAATTCATCTTTGAACACATTTAATGATATTGCCAGCATTTGCCATTTAAGTGAAAAGCTTGGTTTCACTCTGGTAATTTTCTGTATGAAGAACTACAGACCCATATCCTGCTCCAAGTTTGGAGAAAATTGATTCTGATGCTATGATAGATATATCATATAGATATATATGATAGAAGTCCTGTATAGGATGAAACGCATGGAGTACAAGTGCCTCATTCAATCACCACATTGCAAGCCTCCTGTCTCTGACTGATGGGGTTGGACCCACCTCCTCTAGAGTGTCCGTTTTTTAGACACCATATTAGCAGTGTAAGCCTCATTTTATTATTATTTTATTAATATTATTATTTGCTGGGTGATGTTGGTGAGTGGGTGTATTACATATACTTGGAATTAATATTAATATATATATATATATATATATATATATATACAGGTTGAGTATCCCATATCCAAATATTCCGAAATACGGAATATTCCGAAATACGGACTTTTTTGACTGAGAGTGAGATAGTGAAAACTTTGTTTTTTGATGGCTCAATGTACACAAACTTTGTTTAATACACAAAGTTATTAAAGTCATTGTATTAAATGACCTTCAGGCTGTGTGTATAAGGTGTATATGAAACATAAATGAATTGTGTGAATGTACACACACTTTGATTAATGCACAAAGTTACAAAAAATATTGTCTAAAATGACCTTCAGGCTGTGTGTATAAGGTGTATATGAAACATAAATGCATTCTGTGCTTAAATTTAGGTCCCATCACCATGATATCTCATTATGGTATGCAATTATTCCAAAATACGGAAAAATCCCATATCCAAAATACCTCTGGTCCCAAGCATTTTGGATAAGGGATACTCAACCTGTATATATATATATATATATATATATATATATATATACACTGCTCAAAAAAATAAAGGGAACACTGAAATAACACATCCTAGATCTGAATGAATGAAATATTCTTATTAAATACTTTGTTCTTTACATAGTTGAATATGCTGACAACAAAATCACACAAAAGTTATCAATGGAAATTAAAATTTATTAACCCATGGAGGTCTGGATTTGGAGTCACACTCAAAATTAAAGTGGAAAAACACACTACAGGCTTATTCAACGTTGAAGTAATGTCCTTAAAACAAGTCAAAATGAGGCTCCGTAGTGTGTGTGGCCTCCACGTGCCTGTATGACCTCCCTACAACGCATGGGCATGCTCCTGATGAGGTGGCGTATGGTCTCCTGAGGGATCTCCTCCCTGACCTGGACTAAAGCATCCGCCAACTCCTGGACAGTCTGTGGTGCAACGTGGCGTTGGTGGATGGAGCGAGACATGATGTCCCAGATGTGCTCAATTGGATTCAGGTCTGGGGAACAGGCGGGCCAGTCCATAGCATCAATGCCTTCGTCTTGCAGGAACTGCTGACACACTCCAGCCACATGAGGTCTAGCATTGTCTTGCATTAGGAGGAACCCAGGGCAAACCGCACCAGCATATGGTCTCACAAGGGGTCTGAGGATCTCATCTCGGTACCTAATGGCAGTCAGGTTACCTCTGGCGAGCACATGGAGGGCTGTGCGGCCCGCCAAAGAAATGCCACCCCACACCATTACTGACCCACTGCCAAACCGGTCATGCTGGAGGATGTTGCAGGCAGCAGAACGTTCTCCTTGGCGTCTCCAGACTCTGTCACGTCTGTCACATGTGCTCAGTGAGAACCTGCTATCATCTGTGAAGAGCACAGGGCGCCAGTGGCGAATTTGCCAATCTTGGTGTATTCTGGCAAATGCCAAACGTCCTGCACGGTGTTGGGCTGTAAGCACAACCCCCACCTGTGGACGTCGGGCCCTCATACCACCCTCATGGAGTCTGTTTCTGATCGTTTGAGTAGACACATGCACATTTGTGGCTTGCTGGAGGTCATTTTGCAAGGCTCTGGCAGTGCTCCTCCTGTTCCTCCTTGCACAAAGGCGGAGGTAGCGGTCCTGCTGCTGGGTTGTTGCCCTCCTACGTCCTCCTCCACGTCTCCTGATGTACTGGCCTGTCTCCAGGTAGTGCCTCCATGCTCTGGACGTAGTGTCCACAGACAGACACAGCAAACCTTCTTGCCACAGCTCGCATTGATGTGCCATCCTGGATGAGCGGCACTACCTGAGCCACTTGTGTGGGTTGTAGGGAGGTCATACAGGCACGTGGAGGCCACACACACTACTGAGCCTCAGTTTGACTTGTTTTAAGGACATTACATCAAAGTTGGATCAGCCTGTAGTGTGTTTTTCCACTTTAATTTTGAGTGTGACTCCAAATCCAGACCTCCATGGGTTAATAAATTTGATTTCCATTGATCATTTTTGTGTGATTTTGTTGTCGGCGCATTCAACTGTGAAAAGAACAAAGTATTTAATAAGAATATTTCATTCATTCAGATCTAGGATGTGTTATTTTAGTGTTCCCTTTATTTTTTTGAGCAGTGTATGTGTGTATATATATGTATATATATATATATATATATATTGAAAGCGGGGGAGATGAAGGATATATAGCGACCTAGGTGTCAATGTAAAAAGTATATATTTGCCAAATATAAGTAAAATAGATATTTATTCACATGAATTTTAAAATGTTACAGGATAGGTGTAAAAAAATTTTTAAAAGAAAAACATTTACATATACCTACCTCAAACTAAGATAAGAAAGAATTTCTTATACTTGCTCTTATTTACTTTTATTGTAGTTTTAATTCATTTAAGTGCTTTTAGTTCATACTGTGTTTTATTATTGTCCCATTTTTTAGAATGTTTTTCTTTTAAAAAATTTTTTACACCTATCCTGTAACATTTTAAAATTCATGTGAATAAATATCTATTTTACTTATATTTGGCAAATATATACTTTTTACATTGACACCTAGGTCGCTATATATCCTTCATCTCCCCCGCTTTCAACAAATTTTATCCAGGGAATCACCCCCCCTGAATTTATTTGAAGGAATCAGCTGACGCCCCATTAGATATAGAGGGGAGTGTCCGACATTGCCAAAAAATCCTGTCTTTTAGCATATCTGTGTACATCACAAGTGGCGCAATATTAATTCTTGTTTTCCATATATATATATATATATATAGATAGATAGATAGATAGATATTGATATATATATATATATATATATATATATATATATATATATATAGATACAGCAGAAATGAAGGAGCGGCACTCAGCGTCTTGAAAATAGTTGAGTGTATTTCAAAAAACACAGTGTTTTTTGAAATACACTCAACTATTTTCAAGACGCTGAGTGCCGCTCCTTCATTTCTGCTGTATCGTATCTCTTTGGAAAAGGCACAAGCGCAGCATTGGGACTAGTCAGGGAGTGCCAACTCATCCACTCACTATATATATATATATATATATATATATATATATATAGACACACACACACACACACACACACACACGCCTGACCTGTGCTCAAAAATGTTGTGCTGCTCCTCTAAGTGGGTTCTCTGTTAGTGGAACCCAAATTATCTAGATACATCACAAAAAAGACTTCAGAGAGCGCTAATTACCACACCGAGTGATATATCGTATTAAATAATTTTATAAAAATGTACAGTGAGTGTTAAACAAACTGTTACAAAATTTTTTATATAGAATGTGTTCTAGCTCCTTTCTATAACTTTTGTTTTTTACAAAACTGATTGAGCGACTGATACATTTTTGTGGACTGGATGGCACAGTCCTAAGCTGGTTCAAATAATTTCTCACAGGCAGGTCACAGAGAGTATCGTCTGGATTATTCTCATCACCACCAGTGCCATTGCCATGTGGTGTCCCACAAGGTTCTATACTATCCCCCATGCTTTTTTGCAGTATACATGCTCCCATTGGGTGAAATAATCAGGCGCCATGGGCTAGTCTACCACTGCTATGCAGATGATACACAACTGTACTTGTCCTTTGCTACGGGCACTGATAACCCAATAGCAACACTAAATGGCTGTCTAGCTGAACTCCAGGAGTGGATGAGTGCCAGTTGGCTGCGACTGAACCCGGATAAAACAGAGGTCCTTATAATACGACCGCAACATCAAAGGACAAGACTGCAGCATAGCCAACCAACTGGACTTACACTCGGGGATTCAGAATTACAAACCACTGATCGTGTGCGGAATCTTGGCGTTGTCCTGGATGGTGTTTTGACACTTAAACATCAGATATCAGCCACAATCAAATCCTCATTCTTTCACCTGAGGAACATAGCCAGACTCAAGCACTTAATTCCCTCAGATGATCTGCCAAAAATCATCCATGCATTTGTATCATCTCGATTAGACTCCTGTAATGCCCTCTACCTTGGTCTCCCAGCAAAAGGATTGCACCGCTTACAGCTGATGCAAAACACAGCTGCCAGGCTGTTAACCAACCAGCCCCGTTCTAGCCACATAACACCCATACTCTACTCCCTTCACTGGCTGCCTGTAAGATGGCGAATCATCTTCAATATTGGCTTACTGAGTTTCAAAGCACTACATGACCAGGGCCCAAGGTACCTGAAGCAGCTACTGACCCCATACTGCCCCACTCGATTACTGCGATCTGTAGATGAAGGACTTTTAGCAGTACCTAGAATCTCCCGTAATTCATCTGGGGGTCGAGCTTTTAGTCATGCGGCTCTGACTCTATGGAACTCACTTCCCCGCACAGAGCGAGAGGCCCCAACTATAGAATCCTTCAAAAGTAGACTCAAGACTTTCCTTTTTGCTCAAGCATTTCCATAATTGTCCCTGTAATATCTACATGCTTCTGTATTTTATGAAAATCTGTTCTGTACTTCATTATTTTCTGTACTATATTATGCTATGTATCTGTTAAGCTCCTTGAGTCCTATTGGAGAAAGAGCGCTATATAAATAAAATTATTATTATTATTATTATTATTATTATTATTATGTTAGCATTAAATACAACAGTTTCAGGGAATCTAATCACCACATGTCATTTCATTTTTCTCCCCCAGCTTCCTGCCGATAATTGATGAGCCTTCCCTACAGTCCGAGTCTTTGGATCTTACAGAAAATGAGAAAAGAAAAACTATCTTCAAAGACAAAACCTTCCTGTTTCTGGCAGCAAAGCAGGTGTGTGAGGGCTCTCAGACCAGGTCATTTGTTCTTCATATATTTTTAACACCAATTATACAAAGTTATTTCTTCCATCTGCTGCTTGAGGCATGAAATTTACAAAATACATATATCACTATGTATGTGCGCCAGAGCTGATTTACCCTATTTTAGTCCTTTTCTGAACTTACAAATGTCAGTCGGATCAATTCTCTCAATCAGTCATCCTAATAATGTCCTTATACATATAGCTGCTTGTACCATCTATTGTAGGAAAGGCATCCGATCCATTTATAAATTCTACTAGTGGATTTGCAGTTACCCCTCATAGGGCAAAGTAATCCACAGCAAAATAACACTAACTGTAAAGATCCCTTCTTGCATTGATGACATTGTCACCTGATAATCCCTTCTTCTCTGATACATAACGTTTGTTACACACATGTATCCTATTAGCGACAAAAAAAACAATTTATCGCAGGTCAACTTTTTGCATCTATCGCATGAAAGTTGCAGCGAAAACAGCTTATCTGGGTATGCGCACTCCCGTTTTTTGCACCTATCCTATTCCAAAATCGCGAAAACAGGATTCGCATGATAATTCTAGCCGGCAATTCAGAAATAAGTATAAAAGAAAATAGGAAAATCTGTCTGTACCCCCAAAAAAGCCAAACTAATATAGGAAAACATTATAGAAGTCTATTAGTGTAGTGCTTGATAATTATGACTCCTAAAATTATCAAATCAGGCGCTCTGATATAAGGCACAAAATAAAGCTGTTGGTCACCCAATTTATATAATAGAATTGATATACTGATGTCTATATACTTATAGCTGCTCCCACATGAGTATTCTGCGATACTCAAATAGATACAAAGTAATTGTGAAACATGCAATATCACAAGAGAGCGCTAGATACCGATCATTACTATATAAACATTTTATTCAATCACATAAAATAAAAGCATAAAAAATGCAATGCATATTTTCATAAAAGAATTATTCTCACTGCTGATATTATTTACTTGCTGCCATATACTGTATCCCAATTATATATTGCACAGATGTCCACATCCAAAAGACCAGTGTGGCTGGTTCGCTCCAAAGCAAATTATAAAGTCCCAATTTTGTTTTAGGGAATGTGAATGGTGTTCACTAGATGGTGAATGTTCAGCTGTATAAACGATGGGCGCTATGCTACTACCTCCCCCGACCGCCAAACAATTTTGTGCTCACCACTTATTCCTTAGAGTCTCATGTGAGGCTGGCTGTCAGCATGCGGAATCTGTTGTGGTTGGTGGGAGCGGCGGTGTTCTATTCAGTTCACCGGGGAGGGAGGGCGAACTGATGAAACCGTGGTTTGATTTTCACGGAGAAACATGTTAAGGACATCTCACGCTGCTGTTTTTCCCTGAGATCTACACAAGCACAGCACCACAGTCCGGACTCCAGCACATGGCAAACTGCCTGAATTCTACAGCTACGTACGGCGCCCTCCCTCCCCGGTGAACTGAATAGAACACCGCCGCCCCCACCAACCACAACGGATTCCGCATGCTGACAGCCAGCCTCACATGAGACTCTAAGGAATAAGTGGTGAGCACAAAATTGTTTGGCGGTCGGGGGAGGTAGTAGCATAGCGCCCATCGTTTATACAGCTGAACATTCACCATCTAGTGAACACCATTCACATTCCCTAAAACAAATTGGGACTTTATAATTTGCTTTGGAGCGAACCAGCCACACTGGTCTTTTGGATGTGGACATCTGTGCAATATACAATTGGGATACAGTATATGGCAGCGTGTAAATAATATCAGCAGTGAGAATAATTCTTTTATGAAAATATGCATTGCATTTTTTATGCTTTTATTTTATGTGATTGAATAAAATATTTATATAGTAATGATTGGTATCTAGCGCTCTCTTGTGATATTGCATGTTTCACAATTATTTTAAGTCTATTAGTGGCCATAGTAAAACTATTTGGTGTACTTAAATTGGATCAAATGGTTGTTATATGCATTTTTTTTTAATGTAAAAAAAAAATTGAAAGCAATTTGTTTCAGCAAAATACAGTAAGTGCTCTAGTTAAACCAGGGGTAGATACATATACATGAGTATATATTTGGGTCATTTATAGGCACTTTTTAAAAAGTGGGGAAAAAATAAAAATATATGACTACTCCCACCTGCAAGCCTAAAAACACTTGTCCCACTCATAAAGCACCCCAATTTACCTGTCCCATACCTTGTACCCCAATTCCCATCATTTTGCTTTTTTTTTACCCCAAAAATTACATGTCGTTATTGGCCAATTTAAAAATAATTAAAAACCTCTAAGTGTCTCTTTACTCATTCAGGGGGTAGTACCAACGGTTCTGAACCAAAACCCCATATTTTTACCTTAAAATAGGGAGTTTGCACTACTTATCACCTGCTCAGAGATGGTGAAAGCATATTTGCGATAAAACCTATGGAGACTTTTTTTACGATAACTTTTCGCAGATAATTGTAAACTGAGTTCTCGCAATTGCTATAAAAAGCTCTCTTTTTACCGTGTTTTCTCGGATAATAGGATACCCCCCCATAGTACACTTATTTATAGCTAACAGTCAGCTTAGTATCAGGGGACTCAAGAGGTTGACTGAATTAATGTTGGTTCACCATGGGGCGAACAGCTGTTTCTGTGTGTTTTTTCCTAACAGATGTACTTTTTGATGGTATGGGAAGTAGTGATGAGCACCGGAAATTTTTCGGGTTTTGGTTTTGGGTTCGGTTCCGCGGCCGTGTTTTGGGTTCGAACGCGTTTTGGCAAAACCTCACCGAATTTTTTTTGTCGGATTCGGGTGTGTTTTGGATTCGGGTGTTTTTTTCAAAAAACCCTAAAAAACAGCTTAAATCATAGAATTTGGGGGTCATTTTGATCCCAAAGTATTATTAACCTCAATAACCATAATTTCCACTCATTTTCAGTCTATTCTGAACACCTCACACCTCACAATATTATTTTTAGTCCTAAAATTTGCACCGAGGTCGCTGGATGGCTAAGCTAAGCGACCCAAGTGGCCGACACAAACACCTGGCCCATCTAGGAGTGGCACTGCAGTGTCACGCAGGATGGCCCTTCCAAAAAACACTCCCCAAACAGCGCATGACGCAAAGAAAAAAAGAGGCACAATGAGGTAGCTGTGTGAGTAAGCTAAGCGACCCTAGTGGCCGACACAAACACCTGGCCCATCTAGGAGTGGCACTGCAGTGTCACGCAGGATGGCCCTTCCAAAAAACACTCCCCAAACAGCACATGACGCAAAGAAGAAAAAAAAGAGGCGCAATGAGGTAGCTGTGTGAGTAAGCTAAGCGACCCTAGTGGCAGACACAAACACCTGGCCCATCTAGGAGTGGCACTGCAGTGTCACGCAGGATGGCCCTTCCAAAAAACACTCCCCAAACAGCACATGACGCAAAGAAAAAAAGAGGCACAATGAGGTAGCTGTGTGAGTAAGCTAAGCGACCCTAGTGGCCGACACAAACACCTGGCCCATCTAGGAGTGGCACTGCAGTGTCACGCAGGATGGCCCTTCCAAAAAACACTCCCCAAACAGCACATGACGCAAAGAAGAAAAAAAAGAGGCGCAATGAGGTAGCTGTGTGAGTAAGCTAAGCGACCCTAGTGGCCGACACAAACACCTGGCCCATCTAGGAGTGGCACTGCAGTGTCACGCAGGATGGCCCTTCCAAAAAACACTCCCCAAACAGCACATGACGCAAAGAAAAAAAGAGGCGCAATGAGGTAGCTGTGTGAGTAAGCTAAGCGACCCTAGTGGCCGACACAAACACCTGGCCCATCTAGGAGTGGCACTGCAGTGTCACGCAGGATGGCCCTTCCAAAAAACACTCCCCAAACAGCACATGACGCAAAGAAAAAAAGAGGCGCAATGAGGTAGCTGTGTGAGTAAGCTAAGCGACCCTAGTGGCCGACACAAACACCTGGCCCATCTAGGAGTGGCACTGCAGTGTCACGCAGGATGGCCCTTCCAAAAAACACTCCCCAAACAGCACATGACGCATAGAAAAAAAGAGGCGCAATGAGGTAGCTGTGTGAGTAAGCTAAGCGACCCTAGTGGCCGACACAAACACCTGGCCCATCTAGGAGTGGCACTGCAGTGTCACGCAGGATGGCCCTTCCAAAAAACACCCCCCAAACAGCACATGACGCAAAGAAAAAAAGAGGCGCAATGAGGTAGCTGTGTGAGTAAGCTAAGCGACCCTAGTGGCCGACACAAACACCTGGCCCATCTAGGAGTGGCACTGCAGTGTCACGCAGGATGGCCCTTCCAAAAAACACTCCCCAAACAGCACATGACGCAAAGAAAAAAAGAGGCGCAATGAGGTAGCTGTGTGAGTAAGCTAAGCGACCCTAGTGGCCGACACAAACACCTGGCCCATCTAGGAGTGGCACTGCAGTGTCACGCAGGATGGCCCTTCCAAAAAACACTGTCACAACTGAGGGCCTGAGCTGACGGGAGGCAGCCTCAGTTGTAGGGGCTGAGATGTACCGGAACCTGGGAGGTTGTATCAGACCCCTGGACATGTAAGTAACATGAATAATAACTGCCCGAAGGCGTGACCACGACAACTTGGATAAAAGTCAATGATGTTTATTATGACAACTCCGCAACACAGCAGCAGTAAAAGAAAACGTAAAAGTCAGCAAAGAATAAATACAGTTCCTGGGTACTACAGGATGGCAGGAGCCACAGGGCACTGGTAGTGTGAGATAGTTCTTATGATCTTCTAGATGGAAAGTCCTTACCAGGCCCGACTGTAGCAATGGAGATAACCCAGGATTGTGCCAGCTGGTGTTCCAGGAAAAGCTGGGTTGCTGAAGATAAAACAGCTGCTGTGGATACTGGCTGGAACCAGACTGTTGTTAGCACGGAGTGGATACTGGCTGGAACCAGTTAAATAATAAATGAACTTGGGAGCGATGAAATATGAACTGAAATGTAGAACTTGAGAGCGGAGAAATAATAATACCGGTGGAGAGTGGTAAAGTGTAGAAAGGACACCGGCCCTTTAAGGGAAGCTGTATTCTGCTGGAAGCTGAGCTGGAAGCAGGTAATGTTGTAGCTGGAAACAGATGAATCCACAATGGATTGGAGAGTCAGGCTACACCGCAGGTGGAATGCTGGTGCGGGTCTCTATGGTGGAAGTCTTGAGACAGGAGCTGGAACCTGGAAGACAATCACAGGAGAGAGACAAACAGGAACTAGGTTTGACAACCAAAGCACTGACGCCTTCCTTGCTCAGGCACAGTGTATTTATACCTGCAGCAAGGAAGGGATTGGCTAGGCAATTATGCAGATTATCAATACTGAGAACAGATTGGTGGAAATGATCAGCTGACAGAATCCAAGATGGCTGCGCCCATGCAGATACTTGGAGGGAAGTTTGGTTTGTAATCCATGTGGTAATGAAAACAGTAATGGCGGCGCCGGCCACCGGAGACAGGAGGCGCCAGGCTGACAGATGCACATCCAACCACGCGGACACAGCGGAGGCCGCAGCTGACGTAATCGCCACTCAGACACTCTGCATGCAGAAGTTCAGGGACGGCGGCGGAGGCCGCGGGAGACGCCATGCCAGGTGTAATATGGCGTTTACTGTGACAGCGTCCCAGAGTGACAGGAGAGGATACAGGAATGTACACATCAGGATAACAGATGGGATCCGGTCCTGGAGCGCTGAGCCAGCCTTAGGAGGCATCTGATGGGTAAGAAATGGCGTCCAGATACCCGGATCGTGACAAACACTCCCCAAACAGCACATGACGCAAAGAAAAAAAGAGGCGCAATGAGGTAGCTGTGTGAGTAAGCTAAGCGACCCTAGTGGCCGACACAAACACCTGGCCCATCTAGGAGTGGCACTGCAGTGTCACGCAGGATGGCCCTTCCAAAAAACACCCCCCAAACAGCACATGACGCAAAGAAAAATGAAAGAAAAAAGAGGTGCAAGATGGAATTGTCCTTGGGCCCTCCCACCCACCCTTATGTTGTATAAACAGGACATGCACACTATAACCAACCCATCATTTCAGTGACAGGGTCTGCCACACGACTGTGACTGAAATGACGGGTTGGTTTGGACACCCACCAAAAAAGAAGCAATTAATCTCTCCTTGCACAAACTGGCTCTACAGAGGCAAGATGTCCACCTCATCATCATCCTCCGATATATCACCGTGTACATCCCCCTCCTCACAGATTATCAATTCGTCCCCACTGGAATCCACCATCTCAGCTCCCTGTGTACTTTGTGGAGGCAATTGCTGCTGGTCAATGTCTCCACGGAGGAATTGATTATAATTCATTTTAATGAACATCATCTTCTCCACATTTTCTGGATGTAACCTCGTACGCCGATTGCTGACAAGGTGAGCGGCGGCACTAAACACTCTTTCGGAGTACACACTTGTGGGAGGGCAACTTAGGTAGAATAAAGCCAGTTTGTGCAAGGGCCTCCAAATTGCCTCTTTTTCCTGCCAGTATAAGTACGGACTGTCTGACGTGCCTACTTGGATGCGGTCACTCATATAATCCTCCACCATTCTTTCAATGGGGAGAGAATCATATGCAGTGACAGTAGACGACATGTCCGTAATCGTTGTCAGGTCCTTCAGTCCGGACCAGATGTCAGCATCAGCAGTCGCTCCAGACTGCCCTGCATCACCGCCAGCGGGTGGGCTCGGAATTCTGAACCTTTTCCTCGCACCCCCAGTTGCGGGAGAATGTGAAGGAGGAGATGTTGACAGGTCGCGTTCCGCTTGACTTGACAATTTTGTCACCAGCAGTTCTTTGAACCCCAGCAGACTTGTGTCTGCCGGAAAGAGAGATCCAAGGTAGGTTTTAAATCTAGGATCGAGCACGGTGGCCAAAATGTAGTGCTCTGATTTCAACAGATTGACCACCCGTGAATCCTTGTTAAGCGAATTAAGGGCTCCATCCACAAGTCCCACATGCCTAGCGGAATCGCTCTGTGTTAGCTCCTCCTTCAATGTCTCCAGCTTCTTCTGCAAAAGCCTGATGAGGGGAATGACCTGACTCAGGCTGGCAGTGTCTGAACTGACTTCACGTGTGGCAAGTTCAAAAGGTTGCAGAACCTTGCACAACGTTGAAATCATTCTCCACTGCGCTTGAGACAGGTGCATTCCACCTCCTATATCGTGCTCAGTTGTATAGGCTTGAATGGCCTTTTGCTGCTCCTCCAACCTCTGAAGCATATAGAGGGTTGAATTCCACCTCGTTACCACTTCTTGCTTCAGATGATGGCAGGGCAGGTTCAGGCGTTTTTGGTGGTGCTCCAGTCTTCTGTACGTGGTGCCTGTACGCCGAAAGTGTCCCGCAATTCTTCTGGCCACCGACAGCATCTCTTGCACGCCCCTCTCGTTTTTTAAATAATTCTGCACCACCAAATTCAAGGTATGTGCAAAACATGGGACGTGCTGGAATTTGCCCATATTTAATGCACACACAATATTGCTGGCGTTGTCCGATGCCACAAATCCACAGGAGAGTCCAATTGGGGTAAGCCATTCTGCGATGATCTTCCTCAGTTGCCGTAAGAGGTTTTTAGCTGTGTGCGTATTCTGGAAAGCGGTGATACAAAGCGTAGCCTGCCTAGGAAAGAGTTGGCGTTTGCGAGATGCTGCTACTGGTGCCGCCGCTGCTGTTCTTGCGGCGGGAGTCCATACATCTACCCAGTGGGCTGTCACAGTCATATAGTCCTGAGCCTGCCCTGCTCCACTTGTCCACATGTCCGTGGTTAAGTGGACATTGGGTACAACTGCATTTTTTAGGACACTGGTGAGTCTTTTTCTGAGGTCTGTGTACATTTTCGGTATCGCCTGCCTAGAGAAATGGAACCTAGATGGTATTTGGTACCGGGGACACAGTACCTCCAACAAGTCTCTAGTTGGCTCTGCAGTAATGATGGATACCGGAACCACGTTTCTCACCGCCCAGGATGCCAAGGCCTCAGTTATCTGCTTTGCAGCAGGATGACTGCTGTGATATTTCATCTTCCTCGCAAAGGACTGTTGGACAGTCAATTGCTTGGTGGAAGTAGTAAAAGTGGTCTTACGAGTACGACTTCCCCTCTGGGATGACCATCGACTCCCAGCAGCAACAACAGCAGCGCCAGCAGCAGTAGGCGTTACACGCAAGGATGCATCGGAGGAATCCCAGGCAGGAGAGGACTCATCAGAATTGCCAGTGACATGGCCTGCAGGACTATTGGCATTCCTGGGGAAGGAGGAAATTGACACTGAGGGAGTTGGTGGGGTGGTTTGCGTGAGCTTGGTTACAAGAGGAAGGGATTTACTGGTCAGTGGACTGCTTCCGCTGTCGCCCAAAGTTTTTGAACTTGTCACTGACTTATGATGAATGCGCTGCAGGTGACGTATAAGGGAGGATGTTCCGAGGTGGTTAACGTCCTTACCCCTACTTATTACAGCTTGACAAAGGCAACACGCGGCTTGACAAATGTTGTCCGCATTTCTGTTGAAATACTTCCACACCGAAGAGCTGATTTTTTTGGTATTTTCACCAGGCATGTCAATGGCTCTATTCCGCCCACGGACAACAGGTGTCTCCCCGGGTGCCTGACTTAAACAAACCACCTCACCATCAGAATCCTCCTGGTCAATTTCCTCCCCAGCGCCAGCAACACCCATATCCTCCTCATCCTGGTGTACTTCAACACTGACATCTTCAATCTGACTATCAGGAACTGGACTGCGGGTGCTCCTTCCAGCACTTGCAGGGGGCGTGCAAATGGTGGAAGGCGCATGCTCTTCACGTCCAGTGTTGGGAAGGTCAGGCATCGCAAATGACACAATTGGACTCTCCTTGTGGATTTGTGATTTCGAAGAACGCACAGTTCTTTGCTGTGCTTTTGCCAGCTTGAGTCTTTTCATTTTTCTAGCGAGAGGCTGAGTGCTTCCATCCTCATGTGAAGCTGAACCACTAGCCATGAACATAGGCCAGGGCCTCAGCCGTTCCTTGCCACTCTGTGTGGTAAATGGCATATTGGCAAGTTTACGCTTCTCCTCTGACAATTTTATTTTAGATTTTTGAGTCCTTTTTTTACTGATATTTGGTGTTTTGGACTTTACATGCTCTGTACTATGACATTGGGCATCGGCCTTGGCAGACGACGTTGCTGGCATTTCATCGTCTCGGCCATGACTAGTGGCAGCAGCTTTAGCACGAGGTGGAAGTCGATCTTGATCTTTCCCTATTTTTGGAACCTCAACATTTTTGTTCTCCATGTTTTAATAGGCACAACTAAAAGGCACCTCAGGTAAACAATGGAGATGGATGGATACTAGTATACTTATGGATGGACGAGCGACTGCCGACACAGAGGTAGCTACAGCCGTGGACTACCGTACTGCGTCTGCTGCTAATATAGACTGGATGATAATGAGATATAAAATATATATATATCACTACTGCAGCCGGACAGGTATATATTATATAATGACGGACCTGCTGGACACTGTCAGCTCAGCACTGCAGACTCCTAAAGTAAGCTACTAGTATCAAGAAGATAGAAAAAAAAAAAAAACCACCACGGGTAGGTGGTATACAATTATGGATGGACGAGCGACTGCCGACACAGAGGTAGCTACAGCCGTGGACTACCGTACTGCGTCTGCTGCTAATATAGACTGGATGATAATGATATAAAAAATATATATATATCACTACTGCAGCCGGACAGGTATATATTATATAATGACGGACCTGCTGGACACTGTCAGCTCAGCACTGCAGACTCCTAAAGTAAGCTACTAGTATCAAGAAGATAGAAAAAAAAAAACACCACGGGTAGGTGGTATACAATTATGGATGGACGAGCGACTGCCGACACAGAGGTAGCTACAGCCGTGGACTACCGTACTGCGTCTGCTGCTAATATAGACTGGATGATAATGAGATATAAAATATATATATATATCACTACTGCAGCCGGACAGGTATATATTATATAATGACGGACCTGCTGGACACTGTCAGCTCAGCACTGCAGACTCCTAAAGTAAGCTACTAGTATCAAGAAGATAGAAAAAAAAAACACCACGGGTAGGTGGTATACAATTATGGATGGACGAGCGACTGCCGACACAGAGGTAGCTACAGCCGTGGACTACCGTACTGCGTCTGCTGCTAATACAGACTGGATGATAATGAGATATAAAATATATATATATCACTACTGCAGCCGGACAGGTATATATTATATAATGACGGACCTGCTGGACACTGTCAGCTCAGCACTGCAGACTCCTAAAGTAAGCTACTAGTATCAAGAAGATAGAAAAAAAAAAAACACCACGGGTAGGTGGTATACAATTATGGATGGACGAGCGACTGCCGACACAGAGGTAGCTACAGCCGTGGACTACCGTACTGCGTCTGCTGCTAATATAGACTGGATGATAATGATATAAAAAATATATATATATCACTACTGCAGCCGGACAGATATATATTATATAATGACGGACCTGCTGGACACTGTCAGCTCAGCACTGCAGACTCCTAAAGTAAGCTACTAGTATCAAGAAGATAGAAAAAAAAAAAAAAACACCACGGGTAGGTGGTATACAATTATGGATGGACGAGCGACTGCCGACACAGAGGTAGCTACAGCCGTGGACTACCGTACTGCGTCTGCTGCAGTGCTAATATAGACTGGATGATAATGATATAAAAAATATATATATATCACTACTGCAGCCGGACAGGTATATATTATATAATGACGGACCTGCTGGACACTGTCAGCAGAATGCGTTTATAGAATAAAAACACCACACGACGAGTGTTTAACTTTTTCAGGCAGACAATCACAATATACTGGTGGTCAGTGGTCACTTGTCAGTCACACTGGCAGTGGCACTCTGGCAGCAAAAGTGTGCACTGTTAAAATATGTACTCCTGCTACAACTGCTCCCCAGTCTCCCCCACAATTAAGCTGTGTGAGCAGTGAGCACTCAGCACAGTCAGATATACAGTATTACATAGATGATGCAGCACACTGAGGCTGAGCACAGATATGGTATGTGACTGTGTCACACTGTGTATCGTTTTTTTTCAGGCAGAGAACGGATTAATTAAACTGGTGGTCACTGGTCACACTATCAGCAAGTAGTACTCCTAATATGCTCCCCAAAATCAGTAAATCAAGTGTCTCTACTACTCTCTAGTCTACTCTAAACGGAGAGGACGCCAGCCACGTCCTCTCCCTATCAATCTCTATAGATCACTTTTTTAGAGAACAAAAGAAAAAGGAACTCGGCTGCAATGGAAATGTCTGATATTTTCCCATTCCGTTCAGTGGGCTCATTCATTTCAGTGAGATTTCCAACACGTGCTATATGTAGATGATCCACTGAAATGAATGAGCACATTGAAATAAACATGAAAAGTTTTATAATATATATTTTTATTTATTAACAGTTTCTTATATAGCACAGTATATTCCGTTGCGCTTTACAATTGGAACAGTAGTAATAGTATAGAACTGGGTAAAAAAGACAGACATAGAGGTAGGAAGGCCCTGCTTGTAAGCTTACAATCTATAGGGAAATAGGCATTGATTTACTGGGATAGAAGCTACCTATTGCATAATGGTCCACCAGATTGAAAAGGTTCTTAATGGGCTGTATGATATGGTCACCCAGCAATGTTGGCCAAGGGTCAGGAGGGTGTGAAAGTGAAGAAAGACAAATAATGCGAGGTTATGTGTGGACTGTACAGAGGGGATGTAATTAGATGGGGAAGCACTGAATGTTATGAGGATGGGTCCGGAATTTGATAGGCTTGTCTGAAGAGGTGAGTTTTTAGGGAACGTTGAAGGTTTGGAGACTAGAGGAGAGTCTTATTGTGCGTGAGAGGGCATTCCACAGAGTGGGTGCAGCCCGGATAAAGGCCCTCATTCCGAGTTGATCGCAGCAGGAATTTTGTTAGCAGTTGGGCAAAACCATGTGCACTGCAGGGAGGGGCAGATATAACATGTGCAGAGAGAGTTAGATTTGGGTGGGTTATTTTGTTTCTGTGCAGGGTAAATACTGGCTGCTTTATTTTTACACTGCAACTTAGATTGCAGATTGAACACACCACACCCAAATCTAACTCTCTGCACATGTTATATCTGCCTCCCCTGCACTGCACATGGTTTTGCCCAACTGCTAACAAAATTCCTGCTGCGATCAACTCGGAGTTACCCCCAAAGTCCTGTAATTTTGAGTGGGAGTGAATTATGCGTGTGGATGAGAGATGCAGATTTTGTGAAGAGCTGAGAGGTCGGGTTGGGAGATATTTTGAGATGAGTGAAGAGACATATGTTGGCATAGCTTGTTTAATAGCTTTATATGAGAGTAGCAGTAATTTATATTGAATACAGTAGAATACCGGTAACCAATGGAGGGATTGATAGAGTGGATATTCCTACAAATTTACATTTAATAGATGCCCCCCTCCCCCCTATACATGTTCTTTTTGTATCTTTTCCATTTATGAATCTGCTAAGTAAAATGTAAACTGCTTATGGGTAAATAAGATGGCAGTGCTATATTTTATACTGTATAAACAATACCTATGTCCAATATTATATCCAAGATTATGTATTCAGTTCATATAAAATGTGTAGATAATTGATGTCCGCAGCCCCTCCAGCTAGGTCAGCCCAAATTGAGATGCAGACCGAAGGGTACTGTACACTGCCACATATGGTGACATAGGGCCTAATTCAGAGTTGATCGCAGCAGCAAATTTGTTAGCAGTTGAGCAAAACCATGTGCACTGCAGGGGAGGCAGATATAACGGGTGTGGTTCATCAAATCGACAGTATCTAGGTCGACAATGTTTAGGTCGACCATTATAGGTCGACAGTCACTAGGTCGACATGGATGGAAGGTCGACAGGGTTTCTAGGTCGACATGTGCTAGGTCGACAGGTCTAAAGGTCGACATGAGGATATATATATATTTTTTTTTTTTGGTGTCGTTTTCTTCGTAGAGTGACCGGGATCCCAAATTAGTGCACCGCGTCCCCTCGCATGGCTCGCGCGCTCCGCTACCACTTCGCTCGGCACAGATTACCGTTCCAATCGTAGTCCACGTGGATCGCTAAGTATGAAAAAATTCAAAAAAAGAAAAAAATTTGAAAAACTCATGTCGACCTTTAGACCTGTCGACCTTTAGACCTGTCGACCTTGCACATGTCGACCTAGAAACCCTGTCGACCTTCCATCCATGTCGACCTAGTGACTGTCGACCTATAGTGGTCGACCTAAACATTGTCGACCTAGATACTGTCGATCTTCAGACCGGATCCCGATATAACGTGCAGAGTGAGTTAGATTTGGATGGGGTGTGTTCAAACTGAAATCTAAATTGCAGTGTAAGACTAAAGCAGCCAGTATTTACCCTGCACAGAAACAGAATAACCCGCCCAAATCTAACACTCTCTGCAAATGTTATATCTGCCCCCTATGCCCCCCCCTCCCCGCAGTGCACATGGTTTTGCCCAACTGCTAATAAATTTGCTGCTGCGATCAACTCTAAATTACCCCCATAATCACAGCAATCTGCACAAAAGGCAACGGACAGAGGAGCTTTTATGTCCAGTGTCCTTATAGGTTTATCAGCAGTTTTTCATATAGCACCGCAGCCTACATATTATGTAGTACTTTACAAGGAATTTAAATTCACATCAATCTAACAATGTACATTTCCTACCACATACACTTATATGTGCCCCACGTTAGGTGGTTAAGTAGCTTTAATCATGTGCAAATTCCCACTTTAGTCACTATGACTGGTGGAGTCTTTTTTTTAACTACTGAAATCAGGATTGTGTTTTGTTTTGTAGCACAAGAAGCTGAGTCCAGCAATTCATTTTGGACATGGCAAAGCCAAGTTATTGGCCGGAGAATTAGATGACCAGTCACTACTGAAAGATCCCAATACCTGTGTTATTGATGTGGGAATGACAGAGTCACAGCTATCGGAATTCCAGAGTATCCCGACCTGGATCACTTCTACTATGAACATTCTGAAAAGGTTAAACACTATCGCTTTGTGTTACTCCATGTAGTTATTTACTGAGCATAAATGAAAGAAGCTTGGGATGCAAGAAAAGTCTTTGTCATATAGGGAAGCTGGAGGATGCAATGCTGGCGTTGAGATACCAATGCCGCACAGGATGCCGGTGTCATACTCTCCATGTATTTCAGTGGGTTTACTCTGGGTACTCCAGTTTCCTCCCACAATTCAAAAATATACTGGAAGGTTAATTTTCTCCCAACAAAAATTTACCGCAGTGTGTAAGTGTGTGTTTAGGGCAGACAGTATGGGCCAAGTGGTTCTTATCTGCTGTTAAAGTGCTTAATTCAGTAAGGATTGAAAAGTCCGCTAATTAGCAGAATTTGCAATCCTTTTGCTAGCATGCTGGAGGCCGCCCATCACAGGGAAAGGCCGCCCAGCATGCTGACCGCCGCATCCCCTCCTTGATGAAGCAGAAATTGCGATCACATCGCAATTTCTGCTTCAACGCCCGCAGAAGGCCCACCTGATCACGGTGGCTGGTGTGATGTCACGCAGCCGCCGCGATCACGCCCCCATTCGCGCCATACCGCCCCTGTTTGGCTGGCTCCATCCCCGGAACGCTCCATCTCCTTCCTGGAAACGGAGCGTTCCTGCCCTGTGACCGTCTCACGGGGCGGGAGGCAGAGGCAATGGCATTTTCTGCGGCCTCCCGCAGAAAGTGCGGGCGCATTTGCCCATAGGGAGATTGCAATAATTCCGGTTGGATCGCGATTTGCGATCCAACCTGAATTAGCCCCAAAGTCTATGTTTCTATATTTAAAGACCAGCAGCAGTTCAGGGAAATAGGGAGTATTTTCTATGAAGCATGCAGTGCTGTTTAGATCTGTGCTAGTTTCTGTATATCAGTGAATGGAAAGATTTACTAATAATCAGAATGGTGCCAACCTAGAAATAATATTTATTCATAAAAATTATTTAATAAGTTCAATAAATATTACTCAATATGAAACTATTCAAATATAAATCAATATGATGCCCTAGGCAAGATTTTTGCTGGTGTCCCCTCACACCGCTGCTAGTTCTGCCTCTGACCCCGCACCCCTTTCTTGCTCCTATACCCTATATTTTAAATAGGAACAGTGCGCACATTCAGCGCCAGCCCAAAAAGGGGTGTGTTCTTTTCAGAAGGGGCATGGCCACACAATAGTGCCCCCAATTCAAATTATGCCACACCATATTGCTCTTTATTCACATTAGACCACACAGTAGTGCTCTTTTTATACATTATGCCACACAGTAGAGCACCTTATACCCATAATGCCACACATTAGTAATGCCTTTCTTTCTACACGTAATACCACACATTAATGCCCCTTACACATATGACACACATTATTAATGTCCTTATAAACATAATACGCCTTAAACATTATGCCAACCTTTGTTAATGTCCTTATACACATAATGACACACATAATGCTCCTTACACATATGTCGCACATTATTAATGCATTTATACACATGACACACATAGTGCCTCTTACACATATGTCGCACATTATTAATGCATTTATACACATGACACACATAGTGCCTCTTACACATATGTCGCACATTATTAATGCATTTATACACATGACACACATAGTGCCTCTTACACATATGTCGCACATTATTAATGCATTTATACACATGACACACATAATGCCTCTTACACATATGCAGAACACTATTGCACAATGAACCTACCCACACACAGCACTCACGTTGCCGCTTGCATTGTGACCTCTGCCTCTGCTTGGATACAGATGTGTCCACATACATCTTACCTCAATATGCCATGCAGCTCCCATCCACCTCTGCTAACGTTGGGTGCCTTTTTTTTTTGCAGAAAATGCATCAAATTTTCATTGCTATGTGACTAGAACGTACAAGCAGCTTCTACTGATTAAAGTGATATGAAGCATGCCTATATTCTGTGTGCCACTGTGGCTGTATCTGCATACGAAGTGCTATGTTACAGTGATTTCCAGGAATAAACTGTAATGTATCATTTCATATTGCAGATACAGCCACAGTCACACACAGAATATAGGCATGCCGCATGTCATTTTAATCAGCAGAAGAGGAGGTCAAGTACAAATATGTCCATGATTGATTACCAGCAATCTCTCTGTTTTAAAACCTATTTCTAGATCAGCACTTTGTGATTATTACTAGTCTCATTTTTCCATTCTTCCACATTCTTCTGACTTGGAACGCTTTGCTGACATTTTACAACACCGTTATGAGATGACCTCATTGGCTCATATTACTATTGTCAATGCACTCTTTTACATGCAGTACTCTCCCACAAGTTGCGGAAAACTCACAATTTTTCTGGCAGTCGCCCTCACTCAAAGAAAAGAGTGTACGGATCTCCCGCAACCCGATCGCTTCGTAGTGAAGTGGGCAGGGTGACAGGATGTTGTATAGGGATTCGTAGTGCTGCAGGGAGGGGGTGGGGCTAATGCTAATTAGTGTCATTTAGCCCTGCCCCCTCCCACAAACCCGTTTTGGGGGTGGGGCCTAGTGACACGACAGTCTGACCATGCTAGCGTCACCTCTCCGAGCTTCTGCCACAGAGGAAATCTGAAAATTAGCTACAGTAAGTATGCTCTTTTCTCTGACGTCCTAGTGGATGCTGGGTACTCCGTAAGGACCATGGGGAATAGACGGGCTCCGCAGGAGGCTGGGCACTCTAAAAGAAAGATTAGGTACTATCTGGTGTGCACTGGCTCCTCCCTCTATGCCCCTCCTCCAGACCTCAGTTAGAATCTGTGTCCGGCCAGAGCTGGATGCACTCTAGGGGCTCTCCTGAGCTTCCTAGAAAGAAAGTATTTGTTAGGTTTTTTATTTTCAGTGAGATCTGCTGGCAACAGACTCACTGCTACGTGGGACTTAGGGGAGAGAAGCAAACCTACCTGCTTGCAGCTAGCTTGTGCTTCTAGGCTACTGGACACCATTAGCTCCAGAGGGATCGAACACAGGGCCCGACCTCGATCGTCCGTTCCCAGAGCCGCGCCGCCGTCCCCCTTGCAGAGCCAGAAGACGGAAGAAACCGGAGAAAATCGGCGGCTGAAGACTCCGGTCTTCAATAAGGTAGCGCACAGCACTGCAGCTGTGCGCCATTGCTCCCACAGCACACCACACGCTCCGGTCACTGGGGGTGCAGGGCGCTGGGGGGGGCGCCCTGGGCTGCAATTAATATACCTTTTGGCACAAAACAGCACATAATACAGTGTATAACACTGTATATGTGCAAATACCCCCGCCATTAATATTAAAAAAAGCGGGAGAAGCCCGCCGCTGAAGGGGCGGGGCTATCTTCCTCAGCACAGCCAGCGCCATTTTCTCTTCACAGCTCCACTGGAAGGACGCTCCCCAGGCTCTCCCCTGCAGTATACAACTACAGAAAGGGTAAAAAAGAGAGGGGGGGCACATAAATTTAGGCGCAAATTGTGATATAAGCAGCTATAGGGGGAAAATTCACTTGTGTATAGTGTATATCCCTCTGTTATATAGCGCTGTGGTGTGTGCTGGCATACTCTCTCTCTGTCTCCCCAAAGGACTTTGTGGGGTCCTGTCCTCAGTCAGAGCATTCCCTGTGTGTGTGTGCGGTGTGTCGGTACGGCTGGGTCGACATGTTTGATGAGGACGCTTACGTGGAGGCGGAGCAGGTGCCGATAAGTGTGATGTCGCCCCCTGCGGGGCCGACACCTGAGTGGATGGATATGTGGAAGGTATTAACCGACAGTGTCAACTCCTTGCATAAAAGGTTCGATGACGCAGCTTTGGGACAGCCGGCATCTCAGCCCGCGCCTGCCCGGGCATCTCAGAGGCCGTCAGGGGCTCAAAAACGCCCGCTACCTCAGATGGCAGACACAGATGTCGACACGGAGTCTGACTCCAGTGTCGACGAGGATGAGACAAATATACAATCCACTAGGGCCATCCGATGCATGATTACGGCAATGAAAAATGTGTTGCACATTTCTGACATTAACCCGGTTACCACAAAAAAGGGTATTATGTTTGGGGAGAAAAAGCAGCCAGTGACTTTTCCCCCATCTGATGAGTTAAATGAATTGTGTGAAGAAGCGTGGGGTTCCCCAGATAAGAAACTAGTAATTTCTAAGCGGTTACTAATGGCGTACCCTTTCCCGCCAACGGATAGGTTACGCTGGGAGACATCCCCTAAGGTGGACAAGGCGCTCACACGCTTATCAAAAAAGGTGGCACTGCCTTCTCAGGATACGGCCGCCTTAAAGGAGCCTGCAGATAGAAAGCAGGAGGCTATCCTGAAGTCTGTATATACACACTCCGGTACTATACTGAGACCTGCTATTGCTTCAGCATGGATGTGTAGTGCTGCAGCAGCGTGGTCTGATTCCCTGTCTGATAACATTGATTCCCTTGACAGGGACACTATATTGCTAACCATAGAGCATATTAAAGACGTAGTCTTATATATGAGAGATGCACAGAGGGACATTTGCCGGCTGGCATCTAGAATTAATGCAATGTCCATTTCTGCCCGGAGAGTATTATGGACTCGGCAGTGGACAGGTGATGCTGATTCTAAAAGGCACATGGAAATTTTGCCTAATAAGGGTGAGGAATTGTTTGGGGACGGTCTTTCGGACCTCGTATCCACAGCTACAGCTGGGAAGTCGACTTTTTTACCTCAGGTTCCCTCACAGCCTAAGAAAGCACCGTATTATCAAATACAGTCCTTTCGGCCTCAGAAAGGCAAGCGGGTTAGAGGCGCGTCCTTTCTGCCCAGAGGCAGGGGTAGAGGGAAAAAGCTGCACCATACAGCCAGTTCCCAGGAACAAAAATCCTCCCCTGCTTCCACTAAGTCCACCGCATGACGCTGGGGCTCCACATGTGGAGCCAGGTGTGGTGGGGGCCCGTCTCCGGAACTTCAGCGACCAGTGGGTTCGCTCACAGGTGGATCTCTGGGTTCTACAAGTGGTATCTCAGGGATACAAGCTGGAGTTCGAGACGTCTCCCCCTCGCCGTTACCTCAAATCAGCCTTGCCAGCTACTCCCCAGGACAGGAAGGTAGTACTGGCGGCAATTCACAAGCTGTACCTCCAGCAGGTGATAATCAAAGTTCCCCTCCTTCAACAGAGACGGGGTTACTATTCCACAATGTTTGTGGTACCGAAACCAGACGGTTCGGTGAGACCCATTCTAAATTTGAAATCCTTGAACACTTATATAAGGAAGTTCAGGTTCAAAATGGAATCGCTCAGGGCGGTTATTGCAAGCCTGGAAGAGGGGGATTACATGGTATCACTGGACATCAAGGATGCTTACCTACATGTCCCCATTTACCCACCTCACCAGGTGTACCTCCGTTTTGTGGTACCAGGACTGCCATTACCAATTCCAGACGTTGCCGTTTGGTCTGTCCACGGCACCGAGGGTATTTACCAAAGTAATGGCCGAAATGATGATACTCCTTCGAAAGAAGGGAGTTATAATTATCCCGTACTTGGACGATCTCCTTATAAAGGCGAGGTCCATGGAGCAGTTGTTGGTCGGAGTAGCACTGTCTCAGGAAGTGCTACAACAGCACGGCTGGATTCTGAATATCCCAAAGTCGCAGCTGGTTCCTACGACGCGTCTGCTGTTCCTGGGTATGATTCTGGACACAGAACAGAAGAAGGTGTTCCTCCCGGAGGAGAAGGCCAAAACAGGTGTCGGTGCATCATTGCACGCGAGTCCTGGGAAAGATGGTAGCTTCTTACGAAGCAATTTCCTTCGGCAGGTTCCATGCAAGGATCTTTCAGTGGGATCTGTTAGACAAGTGGTCCGGATCGCATCTTCAGATGCATCGGCTGATCACCTTGTCCCCGAGGGCCAGGGTGTCTCTGCTGTGGTGGCTGCAGAGTGCTCATCTTCTCGAGGGCCGCAGATTCGGCATACAGGACTGGGTCCTGGTGACCACGGATGCAAGCCTCCGAGGTTGGGGGGCAGTCACTCAGGGAAGAAACTTCCAAGGACAATGGTCGAGTCAGGAAGCTTCCCTGCACATAAATATTCTGGAACTAAGGGCCATTTACAATGCCCTAAGTCAGGCAAAACCCCTGCTTCAAAACCAGCCGGTGCTGATTCAGTCAGACAACATCACGGCGGTCGCCCATGTCAACCGACAGGCCGGCACAAGAAGCAGGATGGCGATGGCAGAAGCCACAAGGATTCTCCGATGGGCGGAAAATCACGTGATAGCACTGTCAGCAGTGTTTATTCCGGGAGTGGACAACTGGGAAGCAGACTTCCTCAGCAGGCACGACCTCCACCCGGGAGAGTGGGGACTTCATCCAGAAGTCTTCCAGCTGATTGTAAATCGTTGGGAAAGGCCACAGGTGGACATGATGGCGTCCCACCTCAACAAAAAGCTAAAAAGATATTGCGCCAGGTCAAGGGACCCTCAGGCGATAGCTGTGGACGCTCTAGTGACACCGTGGGTGTACCAGTCGGTTTATGTGTTCCCTCCTCTTCCTCTCATACCAAAGGTACTGAGGATAATAAGAAAGAGAGGAGTAAGAACTATACTCATCGTTCCGGATTGGCCAAGAAGGACTTGGTACCCGGAACTACAAGAAATGATCTCAGAGGACCCTTGGCCTCTGCCGCTCCGACAGGACCTGCTACAGCAGGGGCCCTGTCTGTTCCAAGACTTACCGCGGCTGCGTTTGACGGCATGGCGGTTGAACGCCGGATCCTGATGGAAAAGGGCATTCCGGTTGAAGTCATTCCTACGCTGATAAAAGCTAGGAAGGATGTGACAGCAAAACATTATCACCGCATATGGCGAAAATATGTTGCTTGGTGTGAGGCTATGAAGGCCCCAACAGAAGAATTTCAGCTGGGTCGATTTCTGCACTTCCTACAGTCAGGAGTGACTATGGGCCTAAAATTGGGATCCATTAAAGTCCAGATTTCGGCCCTGTCTATTTTCTTTCAAAAAGAACTGGCTTCACTGCCTGAAGTTCAGACGTTTGTTAAGGGAGTGCTGCATATTCAGCCCCCTTTTGTGCCTCCAGTGGCACCTTGGGATCTCAACGTTGTGTTGGATTTCCTAAAATCACATTGGTTTGAGCCACTTCAGACCGTGGAGTTGAAATATCTCACGTGGAAAGTGGTCATGCTTTTGGCCTTGGCTTCGGCTAGGCGTGTGTCAGAATTGGCGGCTTTGTCATGTAAAAAAGCCCCTATCTGATCTTCCATATGGACAGGGCAGAATTGAGGACTCGTCCCCAATTTCTCCCTAAGGTGGTATCAGCGTTTCATTTGAACCAACCTATTGTGGTGCCTGCGGCTACTCGGGACTTGGAGGCTTCCAAGTTGCTGGATGTAGTCCGGGCCCTGAAAATCTATGTTTCCAGGACGGCTAGAGTCAGAAAAACTGACTCGCTGTTTATCCTGCATGCACCCAACAAGCTGGGTGCTCCTGCTTCAAAGCAGACTATTGCTCGCTGGATCTGTAGCACGATTCAACTTGCACATTCTGCGGCTGGACTGCCGCATCCTAAATCAGTCAAAGCCCATTCCACGAGGAAGGTGGGCTCTTCTTGGGTGGCTGCCCGAGGGGTCTCGGCTTTACAACTTTGCCGAGCTGCTACCTGGTCGGGATCAAACACGTTTGCAAAATTCTACAAGTTTGATACCCTGGCTGAGGAGGACCTTGAGTTTGCTCATTCGGTGCTGCAGAGTTATCCGCACTCTCCCGCCCGTTTGGGAGCTTTGGTATAATCCCCATGGTCCTTACGGAGTACCCAGCATCCACTAGGACATCAGAGAAAATAAGATTTTACTCACCGGTAAATCTATTTCTCGTAGTCCGTAGTGGATGCTGGGAGCCCGTCCCAAGTGCGGAATTCTGCAATACTTGTATATAGTTATTGCTTAACTATAGGGTTTTTTGTTCTGAGCCATCAGTTTAATGAGGCTCAGTTGTTGTTCATACTGTTAACTGGGTATGGTTATCACGAGTTGTACGGTGTGATTGGTGTGGCTGGTATGAGTCTTACCCTGGATTCCAAATCCTTTCCTTGTAATGTCAGCTCTTCCGGGCACAGTTTCCCTAACTGAGGTCTGGAGGAGGGGCATAGAGGGAGGAGCCAGTGCACACTAGATAGTACCTAATCTTTCTTTTAGAGTGCCCAGTCTCCTGCGGAGCCCATCTATTCCCCATGGTCCTTACGGAGTACCCAGCATCCACTACGGACTACGAGAAATAGATTTACCGGTGAGTAAAATCTTATTATAGCAGAGGTTCTCAAACGCGGTCTTCAAGGCACCCTAGTGGTCCTGGTTTTAGGTATAGCATGGCTCAGAACAGATGGTTAAATCAAATTGACTGAGGTGCTAAAGTCACCTGTGGCCAAGCATGGATAAACTTAAAACCTGGACCTTTGGGGTGCCTTGAGGACCGCGTTTGAGTACCTCTGTCTTATAATATTGGCATAGGCAAGAATAACAGATAGGTGTGAATGAGCCCGCTACCTTACATAGCAAAGAAAATCCATGTTGCAACAACTGCAAAAAGATGTTGAATAAAATTTTGTCCTGGCTTTATTCTACATACAGGGCCTCCTTTATATACAAGAGCAAATCAAAGTAAATGGTACAAATATGCATCTAGACAAACCATGTTGCAATGCAAATTCCTTTCCTTTTTTTTTTTTTTTTTGCATGCTAGTAAAATGATTCATCCTTTTGCATATACAGTAGCTCACATATTCTGAATATCTTGTGTCCTCTTTATAGAGCTACAGAATGATACAATGTCTTAGATAACACTATTCTGGGGTTTACACTTTCTGAAGCCATGCAATGCGTAAGCCCTTATATAGCCACAGGAGTGTATTGGGTGTTACCTACGTGGACCCAGGAGGACAGGTTTACACACTCCAGGAGGTCCCAGTACTTCTCTAAAGGTGTCTACACACGGTGCGATATTACATTGCGATATTGACTATATAGTCAAAATCGCAAGGATAGTTAGTGCTATCGCAAGGTGTTAGCCAGCTTGCGATACTGATTCGATCCTGATGTGCACTCCCGTGGAGTCGGTATCGCAAGTTTAGATAGACTGTGCAGGCAAGTCAGCTTTGACTATCTAGTACAAAGTATGGTCAAAATCGTCCATAGCCAAAATCGCAAGCCAGTATTGTCAATATTGCATAGTCAAAATCGCACATAAGTCAATATCTCACCGTGTGTATGCACCTTAATACTCACAGGTGTCTTTGTACTATGGGGGTTATTCAGACCTGATCACTGGGCAGCGATTTTTGCATCCCTGCGATCAGATAGTCGCCGCCTACAGGGGGAGTGTATTTGTGCTGTGCAAATGTGCGAACGCATGTGTAGCAGAGCTGCACAAACTGATTTTGTGCAGTCTCTGCACAGCCCAGGACTTACTCAGCCTGTTCAGGACCGGATTTGATGTCACACCCACCCTTCAAACGCTTGAACACGCCTGGGTTTTTCTTGACACTCCCTGAAAACGCTCAGTTGCCACCCACAAACGCTATCTTCCTGTCAATTTTCTTGTGAACGCCCGTGCGAATGGAACCTTCGCACAAACCCATCGCTGACCGGCGATGCCTGTTGATGTTGTCAAACGCGCGTGCACATTGCGGTGCATACGCAGTACAGACCTGATCACCCGCTGTGCGAAAACTCACACCAGCGATCAGGTCTGAATTCCCCCCTATATTGTATGAAATGTCATTCTTCCTAGCCTGCATTCTCCTGTTGCAGTTGGTGGGGGTTGTCTCCACGCTGCAGCGTTTTCTGTTTTTAGTATGTGTCCACTCTAGATGATCCTTGTAAGTTAGTTTCTGCTCACCAAAGTCCTGGATTGTACAGTTTTGTTAGAACATAATATTATTAAACTAGATTGTAGTTTTTCTAAGTTTATAGAACAGTCACCTTGTGTTACACGATAAGCCAGACATAAATCTTGTTTTACAGTAACAGCCTGAGAACTATTCCCGAAGCTGAAATTGGTTTAGCCGTTATCTACATGTCAACAGAAATATACTGCAATCCGCTGCAACGCCCGGCGAATAGGAACGCTGCTGGTAGGACAGTTCCTTATTTACTCTGTGCAAGGAGAACCGATATGCTGGGGTCTATATATCATGCAGCTTTCTGTACAGATGTTTGGCCATGTGATTTGCAGATCTTTTTGCAATATAGTTAGTTAAGAGCAAAAAAAAAAATATATATATATATACTGTATGTGTATGTGTTTATGTGTGTATATATATATATATATATATATATATATATAAAAAATGAAGAATAGCGCCAAGGCTAATCCTAAATGACACACAAGATGAAGTATAATGAATATGCTTAAGTGAAAATTATTTGTAATTAAATAGAAAATGTTTTGACACCCCCCATGAATTGATGGGTGGCAGCTTGTGCCCAGTATATGGATAAAATATAGAAAATGAAGTGCAGAAGAGCGCCTAATGGTGTTTAAAAATTGTAAAATCAATTCACCATGTGAAAAAAGTGCAAAGTGTAAATTTAAAAAGGATCAACTTAGCTTCCTTGGGAAACTGCTTCAGTCTGATGACACTTTTGAAACATGTAAAATAGAAATAAAAGCCAACATAGTGTGTACTGTTTAAATGATATACAATGCTCCAAGCTTTAGGGACCTTGCTAGTCCCAATACAAATAAAAGAACTGGATGAGCAATTCCAGTTCCAATATGTAAGAGCTAGACACAATTGTAAAACAAACAATAATTTTTAATATGATAAATCCTGAAGCCAATGTAGGTAGCACACGTACAAGATAAAAATGAATAAACAGCTTATCTGTCCACAAATTAGAATCACAAGGTGAGCAGCAGCCCAATCCTGTTAGCACGTAAACAAATGTCCTGAAGCAAATGCAGGTAGCATACGTACAAAATAAATAGATTAAAATGGCTTATCTGTCCATTCAAAGAAGTCATGGGTGAGTTGTAAGTCCCGGTCCCGACGCGTTTCGTCCTGTAGCATAGGACTTCATCAAGGGTATCCCCTTGATGTTTATTAATTTTTATCTTGTACGTGTGTTACCTACATTGGCTTCAGGATTTATCATATTAAAAATTATTGTTTGTTTTACAATTGTGTCTAGCTCTTACATATTGGAACTGGAATTGCTCATCCAGTTCTTTTATTTGTATTGGGACTAGCAAGGTCACTAAAGCTTGGAGCATTGTATATCATTTAAACAGTACACACTATGTTGGCTTTTATTTCTATTTTACATGTTTCAAAAGTGTCATCAGACTGAAGCAGTTTCCCAAGGAAGCTAAGTCGATCCTTTTTAAATTTACACTTTGCACTTTTTTCACATGGTGAATTGATTTTACAATTTTTAAACACCATTAGGCGCTCTTCTGCACTTCATTTTCTATATATATATATATATATATATATATATAATTATTTTTTTATGTATAATCTTTGCAACACTATGCTGAACATATTTTGTTAATCACTTACAACAGATAATGGCCCTCATTCCGAGATGCTCGTAGCTGTGCTAAATTTAGCACAGCTCCGATCATTCACACTGACATGCGGGGGGACACCCAGCACAGGGCTAGTCCGCCCCGCATGTCAGTGCCGGCTTCCCCCGCAGAAGTGCAAAGGAATCACACAGCGGCGATGCCTTTGCACTTCAAGAGTAGCTCCCGGCCAGCGCAGCTTTAGCGTGCTGGCCGGGAGCTACTCGTCGCTCCCCGGCCCGCAGCGGCTGCGTATGACATCACGCAGCCGCTGCGGCCCGCTCCCCGCACGGTCCGGCCACGCCTGCGTTGGCCGGACCGCGCCCACGCCAAACGACGCCGTTTCACACCCTCCCGCCCAGCGACCGCCTCTGCCTGTCAATCAGGCAGAGGCGATCGCAGCCCAGCTACGGCCTTCTGCCGTCTGGCATGCGCCGGCGCACTACGGCACCGGCGCATGCGCAGTGGGTACCCGTTCGCTCGGCTGCGATAAAAAGCAGCGAGCGAACTGGTCAGAATGACCCCATATGTGTATATAAAGTTGGTTGGGACATTACAGTCCTAGGGCGATACCCCACATGGTCCTGCCTCAGCAATTAGGTGTCATGCTGAGTTGGATACATTTGCATTGAAAAAAAATTAAGCTCTAAAAATAGCATCTTTATGTCCATATGCATCCAGATCTGCACCAGCAGCATATGCGGCAGGCGTAAGCTGGGTACACATTTAGCAATGTGCACCCAGCCCGACATCGCTGCCGACGGGACCCGGCATGTGGCAAGTGCATACACACTTGCCGATGCCGGGTCCGATGGGGGAGGAGCCACATGACATGCTGTATTCTGTAGCATGTCATTGGTAGCAACATCCCCCATCGGCCCTGCTGCAGGGCCAACGAGGGATGTTGCTAGCGACCCGCGGGAGCACGTATATCTTGGGTACACACTAGACAATGTACCCGATATGCTGCTCCGATACGCGGGATTGGGCGACATATCGTCTAGTGTGCACCCCGCTTTACGTCAGATACACTTACACCTAGCCAGGTCATGAATGCAAGAAAAGATCTATAAAAAAAATTTCGATGGTGAAGCATGTGTTTGCAATTAGATTACAGTATAAACTCCTATTATATAGCCGGTGCAAAAAGTGTATTTGAAAAGCCACCCACAAATTCATATACTGTGTGCGCCAGCAATGAGGAAAGAACCAGCTTCAGAGGTCAGTTTGTAAATCAGCCAATCAGAAGCATCCAGCTGGTGATGGCAGCTCTCCTAATCATCATCACCAGTGTGTATAACAGGCGTATATGGGTCTACCTCAGTATTATTCAAATATGCCCTTAAGGGCCCTATACACTAGAACGATAATGTAGTGTATGGGGCCCTTTACTGTGCCCACTCTGTATTTGCATGCCCCTTTCCTCCCCTTATTCTGCCTCTCCAAGCACACGTAGGTGGATGGGGCAGATCTACATAAGGACATAAGTATACTGTATGCTATACCTTTTTTTTTTTGTGGCCAGGTGCAGTTCTAACTAGTGCATTTTTATGGTAATCAGACCGACTCCTACCCAGCTCAGCAGGAGCCTCTGGTCGACAATTACCAAGTGGACATTCATAATGTCTACACAGTTAAACAAGTTGACAAGCACCATGTCCACATCTTCAGAATGTCAACATGTTCACAATGTCCTTATCAGTAATGTCGCCATTCTGTGGGGGGCATTCCAGTGTTTGAAAAGTCGGTTGGGTGTCTGTTTTTTCCTGTCTATTAGATAGGAAAAGACAGACACCCAACTGACTTTTCAAACAATTGAATCTCCCCCTTAGAATGCTGATGGTTAGGGTTAGGCACTATGGTGAGGTTAAGGTTAGCCGCTAGGGGTAGGGTTTAGATTTAAGGTTAGGTGGAGAATACTCAGCGGAACACCGCTTGTTACAGTCAGGTCCATAAATATTGGGACATTGACTCAATTCTCATATTTTGAGCTCTATACACCACCACAATGAAATCAGGTAAACGGTGTAGGAATTACAACGGTTTCTATATGTGCCTCACACTTATTAAGGGACCAGAAGTAATGGGACAATCGACTCAAAAGCTATTTCATGGACAGGAGTGGGCTATTCCCTCGTTATTTCATCATCAATTGAGCAGGTAAAAGGTCTGGAGTAGATTCTATGTGTGACATTTGCATTTGGAATCTGTTGCTGTCGACTCTCAATATGAGATCCAAAGAGCTGCCACTATCAGTGAAGCAAGCCATCATTAGGCTGAAAAATCAATACAAACCCATCAGAGAGATAGCAAAAACATTAGGTGTGGCCAAATCAACTGTTTGGAACATTCTTAAAAAGAAAGAACGCACCAGAGAGCTCAGCAACACCGAAAGACTACGGAAAACAACTGTGGTAGATGACAGAAGAATTATTTCCCTGGTGAAGAAAAACCCCTTCACAACAGTTGCCCAGATCAAGAACACTCTCCAGGAGGTAGGTGTATATGTGTCAAAGTCAACAATCAAGAGAAGACTTCACAAGAGTGAATATAAAGGGTTCACCACAAGATGTAAACCATTGGTGAGCCACAAAAACAGGAAGTCCAGATTACAGTTTGCCAAACAACATTAAAAAAGCCTTTACAGTTCTGGAACAACATCCTATGGACAGATGAGACAAAGATCAACTTGTACCAGAGTGATGGGAAGAGAAGAGTATGGAGAAGGAAAGGAACTGCTCATGATCCAAAACATACCACCTCATCAGTGAAGCATGGTGGTGGTAGTGTCATGGCGTGGGCATGTATGGCTGCCAATGGAACTGGTTCCCTTGTATTTATTGATAATGTGACTGCTGACAAAAGCAGCAGGATGAATTCTGAAGTGTTTCGGGCAATATTATCTGCTCATATTCAGTCAAATGCTTCAGAACTCATTGGACGGCGCTTCACAGTGCAGATTGACAATGACCCGAAGCATACTGCAAAAGCAACCAAAGAGTTTTTTAAGGCAAATAAGTGGAATGTTATGCAATGGCCAAGTCAATCACCTGACCTGAATCTGATTGAGCATGCATTTCACTTGATGAAGACAAAACTGAAGGGAAAATGCCCCAAGAACAAGCAGGAACTGAAGACATTTGCAGTAGAGGCCTGGCAGAGCACCACCAGGGATGAAACCCAGCGTCTGGTGATGTCTATGCGTTCCAGACTTCAGGCTGTAATTGACTGCAAAGGATTTGCAACAAAGTATTAAAAAGTGAAAGTTTGATTTAAGATTGTTTAGTTTGTTCCATTACTTTTGGTCCCTTAAAAAGTGGGAGGCACATATAGAAACCGTTGTAATTCCTACACCGTTCACCTGATTTGGATGTAAATACCCTCAAATTAAAGCGGAAAGTCTGCAGTTAAAGCACATCTTGTTTGTTTCATTTCAAATCCATTGTGGTGGTGTATAGAGCCCAAAATAAGAGAATTGAGTCGATGTCCCAATATTTATGGACCTGACTGTAGATGTGTCGGAACTGCTGGTCACTTGACTGCCGGGACCCAGAAGCCACTGGAGACTCCATGCTTGGCGAGACGAAGTAAGTGATCGCTTGGCCACCAGGGATGTTAGGTCAACCTTCTGTTGTTGACATGTCATTCGTGTAGACACGATGAATATAAGCAGATATTCTGCATGTCGACATTCTCATGTTAACTGTCTGTCTAACATACCACAGCCTAATAGAGGAACTGATGGATAGTGATTGCTATGTACCACATCCTGGCTGCAGCTTTCCTTCATAACACCCTTCTTTGCACAATAGATCCAGCTGTGTTTAGTAGGTTTCTTGCTGTCATAGACAAAGTAACATACATGACAGTGCTAAACGGAACTGGTGTCACCTAGAAATATGCTTAGGCTTAAAGGAACCCAAGTGTTGTAGTGCAAGAGTTTGTTGTGTAAAGTTCATCCCCAAATCATTCATAGCTCGGGGTACATCCAGTGTGTGGTTTTCCCTATATTACACTTTAGTATCTGGAAAGTGTTAGTGGCCACCTGAATCTTTTCATGGCTGCAAATTGCAGTCTAATAAATAAAATGACAAAGTTAAAGTGACTTGTACAGATGAGAAATATTGATCTGTGCCTGGTCACACAAACTGTGCAGTGGCTGATCTACCTGTAATTGATGTCCCCGCTGATAAAAACGTACTGAAAGCAGTTTTACAGACGTGTCCTCATACACCGCTTTCTGTTTTGCATCATATAGCACCAGACGCTGGGCGAGATTCCGCATTGTGCACTTTTTCCTCCGTTTAGCATCTTCATTCACATATCTTAGTTCAGGGGTCTATGTACTAAGCCTTGGAAAGTGATAAAGTGGAGAGAGGTAAAGTACCAGCCAATCGGCTCCTAACTGCCATGTTACAGGCTATGTTTGTAAAATGACAGGAGCTGATTGGTTGACACTTTATCACTTTTCAAGGCTTAGCAGCTCTGCCCTATAGTCTACTAGGTACTTAGGGGCAGATTTATTAAGCTCGGTGAAGTGATAAAGTGGAAGGTGATAAAGGACCAGCCAATCAGATCCTCGCTACCATGTCACAGGCTGGGTTTGAAAAATGACAGGAGCTGACTGGCTAGAGCTTTATCACCTTCCAATTTATCACTTCACCGAGCTTAATAAATCTGCCCCTTAGTGTTAGTTTTTTTGGGCGTAAAGGAATTAGTATAAAGTCACAGGTAAAGTATAACGATGCATGGTGAAGGTCACTCATATCACACCTGTCTTTTGCCTTTGTGCACCTTTTCCTCCATTGTGTTACTTTTTCCTCAGTGTTGTGTCTTAGGGTCTGATTTAGAGAATTACGCTAATGCAGCTGCAAGTGCGATTTTCTCCGCAATGCAACTGCAGATATCAGCAAGTGAGGCCGCCGCCCAGAAATGAAAAGAGACGCCCAACGGAGCTACCGCAACTCATTTGTGTACACATACGCAGCCTATACGTAAGAAAAGGAACATCGGGCTGAATAGTAGACCTATGGCTACGCAGACTGGACCCAGCAGTAGTCAGGCAGGCGCCATGTTTTTGTACGTTAAGGCATGCAGCTGATGTAAGATACACTCCAAGGAGTCCTTATTGCGTATGGGTTCGCAGCAGCCCTTTGACACATGCACATTGCGACCGCAGTACATTGGCTTTGCGTACTTCTCTTATAGTGTACTGGGCACTTTGGATTAGTGTTCCGGCACGGCTAAGTCATAGTCCATGTCCCATTAAACAGAGCGATTTGGCATGATTTGAACATAGCTGTACGTGGACACATCTGCATCGCAACATAAGTAGTGTTACTTTATTTCTTTACATCCTAGGGGATACTGGGAATCCATTTAGTACCATGGGGTATAGACGGGTCCACTTGGAGCCATGGGTACTATAGAAATTTGATTGTGTGTGCTGGCTCCTCCCTCTATGCCCCTCCTACCAGACTCAGTTTAGAAAATGTGCCAAGAGGAGCCGGTCACGCTTATGGAAGCTCCTGAAGAGTTTTCTGCATTTATTTTAAAACGTTTGTTATTTTCAGGCAGGACTGGATGGCACCACCCTACCTGCTTCGTGGGACTTAGGGAGGGGAAAGGCCTTGTGTACTAAGTCCCTAATCTAGGTACCCGGCTAAGCTTGGCTTTAGCAATAAGGGCGCCATTTGCTGGTTCTATCCTCTCTCTCGGGAAGGGCTCTTTGTGGGTTAATTGTGCTTTTAACCTTTTTCCTGTGTGTGTGTGCTGTCACTACTACAGTATGTCAGGCAAAGAGTGTGCATCATGCAAGGCACAGTGTTCCTCTTCTCCAGGGGGTTCATTAGTGTGTACTCAGTGTAGTATCCCTTCTCAGGCTAGTGGGGTGGAGCCAGCATGGCTGGACTCCATTCAGGGGATAATTTCCACCATCTCTATTAAATTATCTCGTAATGAGAAATGAAAAGTAGACGCAATATTTAAGACAATCTATGAGTTTATGCAAAAGGACTCAGACCAGCGTCTCAGTCCTAACGTTTGTCCGCAAAAACTTACTTTGGCCCAGATCCTGCATTCTGACTCTGATAATGAACGTTCTGAAATGGAGGAAGGTGAGGTGGACATAGAGGTAGGGGAGGGTACTGTCGCAAGGTGTTGAGGCTCTCATAGAATCTATCAGGGAAGTCCTAAATATTCCTGATAAGGTGACAGAGGAGTGTGAGGAATCTTTTTTTTTTTAATGTGAAGAAAAAATCCTCAGCCACTTTTCCTGTGTCAAATGAACTAAATACACTGTTTGAGGAACCGTGGGTTAATACAGATAAGAAGAAATTTCAAATTCCTAGGCGGTTATTATCATCTTTTCCTTTTCCCCCTGAGGATAGGAAAAAATGGGAAAATACACTGATAGTGTAATGCGTCAGTCTCCAGGCTCTCACGTAAAATAGTATTATCTGTTCCTGGTGCAGCCTCCCTAAAGGATGCAGCTGATCGTAAGATTGAGACTACACTCAAATCTTTGTACACATCTGCTGGGGTGGCCCAGTGACCCACTATAGCATGTGGGTGAATTACACGAGCCATCTGCTAATTTAATTGAGGTGTTAGACACCTTACCTCAAGAGGAAATTGTTTTACTCCTGCAACACATCCAAGATTCTGCGAACTTTATGGTGGAAGCCATTAAGGAGAGAGGTTTGCTTAATGCACGCACCACAGCTATGGCAGTGTCGGCACGCAGGGGATTATGGCTCTGTCAGTGGACTGCTGACGCGGACTCCAAAAAAGGTGTGGAAAGTCTGCCTTTCACAGGTGAGGCCTTATTTGGCGACGAACTCGACAAGTGGATTTCGCAAGCTACTGCGGGTAAATCCACATGTCTACCTTCTGCAGCTCCGCCAGCTAAAAAGACCTACTCAGGACCCAATTTACAGTTCTTTTGGACTGCAAAGTTTCGGGCCAAGACCAGATGTTCTTCTACCGCCGCCAGAGGAGCTAGAGGTAAACCACGCAAACCAGCGGCTGCTTGTTCACAGGAACTGCGCACTGGCTCTGCCTCCTCAAAGCCTTCTGCATGACGGTAGACTGCGATGCCTGGGAGGCAGGCAGGTGGAAGCCCGGCTAAAATTCTTCAGTCACACCTGGACAAGATCTTGCCAGGATCCCTGGGTCATAGACCTTATATCCCAGGGCTACAGGCTGGAGTTCCAGGATCTTCCACCTCACAGATTCTTCAAATCAGGCTTACCAGTTTCACAAGAGACAAGAATAACCTTACAAGACGCCATTCAAAAACTTATACACAAAACTGAAAAAAGGTCACTCGCGCCCCAGCTGCTGCTCGGTACCAACCCCCAAGAGCACAACTTCTTGAAACAATTTAAACAACAAACATATGGGGTAGTCCACAAGCGCTGCTGAAGGATTGACAAATAGTTCTTAATTCATCAAAAAATCCCATTCACTTTCATGGAACATAAAGGAATTCTTCAAATATGTATTTTTCCACAGCTTCTCGAAGGTTCGCACCTTACGACTAACCTCCTCTATATGGGGTATGTACATCAAAAGGTTTCTTTAGATAGTCTTCTCATCAATATTCATCACTCCAAGACCACAAGCAATTCACCACCCGACCCTTAGAATTGGCGCTCACCTTTTTAACATGCCCTATGTTCCTTGAAAGGTATCTTTGTTTACACCGGGCACCACAGTTTCCACTGATCACCAACAGGGTCGTCGCCAATATATGGATAAAGCACAGATGGATATTCCAAAAGATTCACAGATTTATTGTACAAAACAAATGTGCCATAAAAAACATAAGGACTGAATAAAATACGTAAAACAAAAAAAATTAAAAATTAAAAATATTTTACACTCTCCTGGTTTAATGGGAGACCATTTTCTTCACCTTATACCCCGGCCAACTCCAAAAGCATGTATAAAGGCTGTTGGCCTAAACAATGGGTGTGGGTCCTATTCAAAAATAGTTTAGGTGAAAAAAGCCCATACAACCTGAGAGGTATGTCTGCACCACCATTCAAAAACTGTTACAGACCCAGGTCATTGTTTCAGTTCCACCTCATCTACAAAACAAGGGTTACTATTCCAGCTTGTTTGTAGTACCGAAACCGGACGGTTCGGTAAGACCGATTCTGAACCTCAAGTCATTGAAACATACTTAAGAGTGTTCAAGTTCAAGATGGAGACTCTAAGAGTGGTGATCTCAGGTCTGGAAGGGGGGTATTCCTAGTGTCTTTGGATATCAAGGATGCGTACCCTCACATTCCGATCTGGCCGCCTCATCAGGCTTATATACGGTTTGCACTGCAGGACTGTCACTACTAGTTCCAGGCCCTGCCATTTGGTCTCTCCACGGCACCGAGGGTGTTCACCAAAGTGATGGCAGAGCGATGATAATACTCCGCAAACAAGTAGTGAACGTAATTCCTTACCTGGACGATCTTCTAATAAAAGCTGCGTCCAGGGAGCAGTTGTTGGAGAACATTGGTCTTACAACCAAATTACTCCTGGATCATGGGTGGATTCTGAACCTACCAAAATCTCACCTAGAACCAACGCAGAAGCTTAATTTCCTGGGAATGATACTGGACACAGAGTCTCAGAGAGTGTTCCTTCCCTTGGAAAAGGAAATGATAATCTAGTCGATGGTTCGGGCTGCCTTGAAGCCGACCCGAATCTCAGTACATCTGTGCATCCGCCTTCTGGGGAAAATGGTGGCTTCTTACGAAGCAATTCAGTATGGAAGGTTCATTCGAGGACCTTCCAGCTGGATCTGTTGGACAAATGGTCCGGATCGCATCTTCACATGCATCAGAGGATCCGTCTGTTGCCAAAAGCCAGGATCTCCCTCCTGTGGTGGCTACGAACTTCTCACCTAGTGGAGGGTCGAAGGTTCGGGATTCAGAATTGGATTCTTCTAACCACAGACGCAAGCCTCAGAGGTTGGGGTGCAGTCACCCAGGGTGTGCAGTTTCAAGGAAAATGGTCAAGTCAGGAAATCGTTCTTCCAAAAAATATCCTGGAACTCAGGGCTATCTACAACGCCCTTCTGCAGGCCTCATCTCTTCTTCAGAATCAGGCCATTCAAGTTCAGTCGGGCAATGTGACAGCAGTGACTTACATAAACCGACAGGGCAGAACGAAAAGCAGAGCCGCAATATCAGAGGTGTCAAGAATTCTCCTCTGGGCGGAAAAACATGCTGTGGCGTTGTCGGCGATCTTCATTCCGGGAGTCGACAACTGGGAAGCACACTTCCTCAGGAGACACGACCTGCACCCGGGGGAATGGGGCATCCACCCGGAGGTGTTCCAGTGGCTGACGCGTCAGTGGGGTTATCCACAAATCGACATGATGGCCTCTCGACTCAACAAGAAGTTCAAGTGGTATTACTCCAGGTTGAGGGACCCACAAGCTGTAGCGGTCGATGCTCTGACAACTAGGAAGCTAGGGCTAGGAAGCATAATATGCACTTGGGTCAAGAATTGGTTAGATAATAGAGAGCAGCACATTGTGGTTAATGGATCTCTTTCAAATTGGACTGAAGTGTTAAGTGGTGTGCCACAAGGTTCGGTATTAGGACCGCTATTGTTCAACATTTTCATTAACGACCTAACAGAAGGTCTAGAGAGCATGGTGTCAATTTTTGCAGATGATACCAAATTGTTTAAGGCTATAAATACGGAGGAGGATGCTGAGTCTCTTCAGAGCGACTTGGTTAAATTAGAAGCATGGGCGGCCAAATGGAGAATGCGCTTCAACACAGACAAGTGTAAGGTAATGCACTGTGGTAACAAGAACAAAAATAACACCTACCTACTGAATGGGGTAAAATTAGGGGATACTGTACTGGAAAAAGACTTAGGTGTCCTCATAGATAGCAAACTAAGCAGCAGTACCCAAAGTAGGATGGCAGCAAAGAATGCTAATAAGATATTAGCATGCATAAAACGGGTAATTGATGCAAGGGACGAGGGTGTTATACTCCCGTTATATAAATCACTAGTGAGGCCACACCTTGAATACTGTGTACAATTCTGGGCACCGTACTACAAAAAGGATATCCTGGAGCTAGAAAATGTTCAGAGGAGGGCGACCAAACTAATTAAGGGCATGGAGACGATGGAATACAAGGAAAGGCTTGAAAGACTAGGCATGTTTACATTGGAAAAGAGGAGACTAAGAGGGGACATGATCAACATCTACAAATATATACGGGGACAATACACAGAGCTTGCGCGGGACCTGTTTTTGGCCAGATCAACACATAGGACTCGTGGGCACTCGCTTAGGTTAGAGGAGAGGAGATTCGCACAATACGTCGTAAAGGCTTTTTCACGGTAAGGACAATACGTGTTTGGAATTCCCTGCCTGAGGGAGTTGTAATGGCGGACTCTGTCAACACCTTTAAGAATGGGTTAGATAAATTCCTAATGGATAAGGATATCCAGGGTTATGGTGCATGGTCACGCACTATAGTTACTATAAAAAGGGATAAAATGCAATGGCTGACATCAGCATCAGTCAAAATTTTAGATAAATCATCATGCATAGGAGGCCACAAATAGGTTGAACTCGATGGACAATTGTCTTTTTTCAACCTTAGATACTATGTTACTATGTTTAACTCCGTGGGTCTACCGGCTGGTGTACTTGTTTCCTCCCATTCCTCTGATCCTGAGAATTATCAAAAGAATAAAATGGGAAAGAGCTCAAGCAATTCTCATTGCTCAGGACTGGCCGCGAAGGGCCTGGTATGCGGATCTTCTCGAGATGCTAATCGAAGATCCGTGGCCTCTGCCTCTTCGAGAGGATCTCCTGCAACATGGCCAGTTCATTTATCAGGACTTACCATGGCTACGTTTGACGGCATGGAATTGAACGGCTGATTCTAGCCTGGAGAGGGATTCCTGACAAGGTCGACTATGATCCAAGCCAGGAAGGGGGTAATGTCTAAACATTACCATCGTATCTGGAAGAAATATGTCTCTTGGTGTGAGAGCAGACAATATTTTACGGTGGAATTTCATCTGGGACGTTTCCTGCTTTTTCTGCAGTTGGGAGTTGATGTGGGCCTACGCCTAGACTCCATAAAAGTTCAGATAACGGCCTTGTCTATTTTCTTTCAGAAACAACTGGCTTCTCTCCCTGAGGTCCAGACATTCTTGAAAGGTGTTCTTCATATGCAACCTCCCTTTGTGCCTCACACGGCACCTTGGGATCTCAATTTGGTTCTGCAATTCCTCCAATCGGACTGGTTTAAACCGTTACAGGAGGTAGACGTTAAATATCTTACGTGGAAGACTGTCACGCTGTTGGCCTTGGCTTCAGCAAGGCGCGTCACGGAGTTGGGGGCATTGTCTCACAAGAGCCCCTACTTGATTTTCCATGAGGACAGCGCTGAACTCACGACTCGTCAGCAATTCCTTCCTAAGGTGGTGTCGGCGTTTCATATCAACCAGCCAATTGTGGTTCCGGTTGTTACTGACACCTCTGCTACTTCAAAGTCCTTGGATGTTGTAAGGGCTTTGAAGGTATATGTTAAGTGAACTGCTCATCACAGGAAATCGGGCTCGCTGTTCGTTCTTTATGACTCCAATAAAACTGGGTGTCCTGCTTCAAAGCAGTCGGTTGCACGCTGGATCAGGGCTCACTATCCAGCATGCTTATTCCATGGTAGGGTTGCCAATTCCAAAATCTGTACAGGCCCACTCAACTAGGTCGGTGGGTTCCTCTTGGGCGGCTGCCCGGGGTGTCTCGGCATTACAGCTCTGCCGAGCAGCTACTTGGTCGGGTTCAAACATGTTTGCTAAGTTTTACAAGTTTGATACCTTGGCCTCTGAGGACCTTCAGTTTGGTCGATCAGTTCTGCTGGAACCTCAGCACTCTCCCACCCGGTTTGGGAGCTTTGGTACTTCCCCGTGGTAGTAAATGGATTCCCAGTATCCCATAGGATGTAAGAGAAAATAGGATTTTAATTACCTACCGGTAAATCCTTTTCTCGTAGTCCGCAGGGGATATTGGGCACCCGCCCTGTGCTTCGTTCTTCCTGCACGGTTGCTTGTTTCACTGTTGTTTCATAGAAAGATAGAATTTGACGGCAGATAAGAACCACTTGGCCCATCTAATCTGCCCCATTTTTTTTATCCTTTAGGTAATCTCAACCCTTTTTGAACCTTAATTCTTTGTAAGGATATTCATATGCCTATCCCAAGCATGTTTAAATTGCTCTACATTCTTAGCTTCTACCACCTCTGATGGGAGGCTATGCCACTTATCCACTACCCTTTCTGTGAAGTAAGTTTTCCTTAAATTTCCCCTGAACCTGCCTCCCTCCAGTTTCAGTGTAGGTCCTCGAGTTCTAATACTTCTCTTCCTATGAAGAATGTTTTCCTCCTGAACTTTGTTAAAACCTTTGGGATATTTGAAAGTTTCTATCATGTCCCCCCTTTCCCTTTTCTCCTCCATACTATACATGTTAAGATTTTTTTAGCCTTTCCGGGTAAGTTTTGTGATGTAGGACATGCACCATTTTAGTTGCCCTTCTTTGTACACTCTCTAATGTATTTATATCCTTCTGGAGATATGGTCTCCAGAACTGGACACAGTATTCCAGATGAGGCCGCACCAATGACCTATACAGTGGCATTATCACTTCTTTTTTCCTGCTACTGATTCCTCTCCCTATGCAACCAAGCATCTGACTTGCCTTTCTTATTGCTTTGTTGCATTGCTTTCCTGCCTTTAAGTCACTTGAAATAGTGACTCCTAAATCCCTTTCCTCCTCAGTAGTTTCCATTATAGTACCCTTGATACTATATTTAGCCTTTGGGTTTTTGAGACCCAAGTGCATGATTTTGCATTTTTTAGCATTAAACTGTAGTGGCCACGTTCTTGACAATTTTTCAAGCCTAGCTAGGTCATTTGTTTTACCCCTCCTGGTGTGTCTAATCTGTTGCATATCTTTGTATCATCTGCAAAAAGGCATACTTTACCTTCAGTACCATTTGCAATGTCACCAACAAAGATATTAAAGAGAACTGGTCCGAGTACAGATCCCTGGGGTACTCCACTGGTAACATTTCCCTCCATCGATTGCACTCCATTTACTACAACTGTCTGTTTCCTATCCTGCAACTAGATTCTTATCCATTTAACTATTTTATAATCCACCCCTACACTTTCAAGTTTATTTAGCAGGTTGCGATGTGGGAAAGTGTCAAAAAAGTCAATAAGTTTTGTTTGGCATGATCTCCCACCAGTAAATCCATGCTGTTTTGGATCCTGTAAGTTGTTTGATTTAAGATATTCCACAACTCTTTCTTTTAATAGTTTTTCCATTACTTTCCCTACTACTGATGTAAGGCTTACTGGTCTATAGTTACTTGCTTCCACTTTTGTACAGTGGAACTACATTTGCTCTTTTCCAGTTCACTGGAATGGCACCTGTAGTTAGTGACTGGTTAAATAATTATGTTAATGGTGCCACCAGCAAGCACATCTTTTAGCTCTTTTAGTATCCTTGGGTGTATCCCATCTGGCCCCATTGATTTATCCTCTTTTAATTTTGAAAGTTCAGTTAGGACCTTCTCCTCTGTAAATGTACTTTCATCTATCTTATTTTTATGACTGTCCTTGCAACTTAACTGTGGCCCCTTCCCTTCTCCTTCTGTAGTAAATACTGAGCAAAAATAATTATTTAGGTGATCTGCTATTGCCTTGTCTCCCTCCATCAAATTCTCACTCTCTGTCTTAAGTCTTATTATTCCTCCATTTGATTTTCTCCTTTCATTTATATACTTAAATAAAGTTTTGCCCCCTTTATCTACTGACTGGGCTATTTTCTCCTCAGCTTCTGCCTTTGCACGTCTGATCACTTTCTTAGCATCCTTCCGTCTCAGATTTTGCTGTTCCTGTTTTCAAGTTTGGTTAGCATGGCTTTCCTCTTGTTCTGGTTGTGCTGGTTAGAAATCTCACCACTCTCCTTGTCTATTTCCTTCTCTCAAAGTATCTATCTCCTCGGGCACAGTTTCCTAGACTGAGTCTGGTAGGAGGGGCATAGAGGGAGGAGCCAGCACACGTTATTAAACTTCTATAGTGCCCATGGCTCCTAGTGGACCTGTCTATACCCCATGGTACTAAATGGATTCCCAGTATCTCCTACGGACTTGCGAGAAAAGGATTTACCGTTGGGTAATTAAAATCCTCTTTTCTTTATTAAGCGTGGTGGAAAAAGGTGCCTCAAGGTAAGTGATATCACAGGAAAAAGACATTGGTTATATGCAACAGCGTTACCTGTGCATGTGACAATAAGCTGACTGCAGTCTTAAGTGTATTCAGACAAAACCTTCTGTGAACACCAGAGGGCGATGTGTCTTACCTTCAGGGGAGACAAAGTCAAGAAGTTGCTCATAGCACCAATGAGATTCTATGGTAATAATAATAATTTTATATATATATAGCGCTGTGCTCCCACAGGACTCAAAGTACCTTTACAAACATCAGATACATAGCACATAGATGTAGTGTTACAGAAAAGAAGAAAACCAAATAACAGTGAACTTAATTGGCACAATAAACATAATGTAGCAATTCTGGGTCATAACTTCCTTGGGTTATATATTCCACCTCTGAAAGGTACCAGGCGAGGCAGCCATTTTGGGTATGCTACACAGCTTACCCTGAGTGGAATAGACAACCCTGGAAGAGATTACACAAAATGGGGAAGTTGCAGCGTACTTAGGCTAGACGCCAGAGCCCTTTTAAAACCATTGGATCCATATATTTTTCATCCAGCCCACGTGTGTACCAGGCGTGGCAGCCATTTTGGGGTGTGCGAGACAAGCCATACAAGGAACCTCTGGGGGTTATTCAGGTCAGTTAGCAACCCAGAAAAATAGCAATTAGGCAAAACCATGCTGCACTGCAGGTGGGGCAGATGTAACATGTGCAGAGAGATGTATGTTTGGGTGGGTTATATTGTTTCTGTGCATGGTAAATACTGGCTGCTTAATTTCTATACTGCAATTTAATTTCAGTTTGAACACACCCCACCCAAATCTAACTCTCTCTGCACATGTTACATCTGCCCCACCTGCAGTGCATCATGATTTTGCCCAATTACTAACTTTTTTGGTTTGCTAACAAACATGAATAAGGCCCCAAGGCCTGTACAGCTACCTGAAACGAATATATGATATGCACTACATGCAACCAGTCTGTGTGGTGGACGTTGCAGAATCACGTTTTCCCAGGAACCAGTCTCTCTGTGGTGAAAAGTCACAGAACAGCATCTGCCCCAGTCTCTGTGCATTATAGGCCACTTATCACGTGGGCAGGATGGCGGCAGGCAGGAGAAGTCCCAATGCTTTCACAGTCCAGCCAAGGAAGAAAGTAGGAGCCAGGCAGCGTCATCAATGGCGAGAACAGCAGCTGCCTGGAACACCAGGATCGGCACCAGACTCCCAGAGAGCACCTGCAGCCAGACCAGCCAAGTGGAAGGACACAGGGGGCAGCAGCCTAGGCTAGAGGGCAGAGACACTGTCCCTGCTGCAGCCACGGTGGTGGAGAAAAGACGTGGGCTGGTGGAGAACAATGCCGAGTCCCGCCGATGGTGGTTCTAGCTGTCATCTAGCTCAGTCTATAAATTGACAGTTACACGCTGCTTGGTTGCTATGGGCAACTTCTTCACTGTTTTCTCTCTCAAAGGTTTGATATATCTTGCCAGGTGAGATGCGTAATGTGACCGATTTGAACTTGCTGTTGTACAAATGGACTAGGTCTATATCTCCGTTCTATTCTTTCTTTAGAGACGTCAACCAGACATAATATTATTGACTCCTCAAATTCTCTCAGCATGGCTGTTGATGAGACTGTTTTACCTGCGCCCACATTTAATACCACGGCTTATGTAGCAAATACTGAGCCACAGGACCCAACGGATAACTGGTAGGTAGTCCTCTTTAACAGGAGTGGTGTCTTTTTTTGGTTTTATTTTTTGTTACGGCATACTTTTATTATTTACTTTGGAATCAGCTATTGTTCGGGCTGAACCAGGGATTAAGACTATATGTTATAATAAATCAATAATCTGTGATCTTTCAGTATCAATATAAGTGGCATTCGTGAAGTTAAAGAGACACCCGGGAGTCATCGTAGAAGCAATAAACCCAGTATGTTGGTGGAACAAGACGTGGAAGCAGGTGTCAGTGGTGACTGTAGGACTGCCTTGTTCCTGGAACACCCAACCCCAGCGGAAGAGAGAACTCGTCACAGCTCCCAAACAGCGATGTCTGCCTCACACAAAGAGAGAGTCTCACAGAAAGTGCTACCATCTAATAAAATACAGAATTATTTCCAGCCTGTGGCCAAGAAACGGTAAGTTCTAAATCTGTATCAGTTTCTTGACTCCCCTCTACAAGAGAATTTTCATTTAGTGTTAGCTGCTTTCATTAGTATATGCTGTAATAAATAAGTTATATGTCGTAGCTATGGTAATTATTGTGTTTTCTTTATGTGTGTAGCTCTTAAACGTTTTTTTGTATAAAATAGTAAAAGCTTCTAGCTAGTGTTCGTGTGTGTTTCTGTATGGGTATAGTCTTTTCTATTACATAAAAGTATTGGATCTGATAGTCAGCTATGGCCACAAGTGCCTCTCCCTGCAGGCACTGTGAGGAGCACCGCTAAGGGGTTCATTATGATATCCTGCCACACGGGATGCCGAATGTCATTATACTGACACCGGCATCCTGAGTGGTGGAATGCCGGCAGGGGGGTGAGCTCAACTAAGTCCCTTGCGGGCTCGGTGGCGAGCTTCAATCTCCACAGGTTCTATTCTCCCTCTATGGGTGTTGTGAACAGCCATAGAGGGGGAATCGCCTACCTCGCCGGTATACCGGTTGCGATTTGGTGCACCCGTCGGGATCCCAGTGTCTGTATTGTGACCACCAGGATCCTGACGATCGGTGTGCTAACCGCATACCCCGCTAAGCAATAATAATTAATAAAGGAATGGCAGGGACATTTTAGGGACACACAATATATATATTTCTCTAACGTCCTTGAGGATGCTGCGACTCCGTAAGGACCATGGGGAATAGACGGGCTCCGCAGGAGATAGGGCACTTTAAGAAAGCTTTGGACTCTGGGTGTGCACTGGCTCCTCCCTCTATGCCCCTCCTCCAGACCTCAGTTTTACACTGTGCCCAGAGCAAGATGGGTGCACTGCAGAGAGCTCTCCAGAGTTCTCTGCCTAGAAGCATTTTTGTTTGGATTTTTTTTTTCTACCTTTTACTACTTTTTCACAGGGAGCACTGCTGGCAACAGGCTCCCTGCATCGAGGGACTGAGGAGAGAGGAGCAGACCTTCTTGTCAAAGATAGGCTCTGCTTCCTCAGCTACTGGACACCATTAGCTCCAGAGGGGGTGAACGCAGGTTCTTACTGGGCATCCACCCCCGGAGCCGCGCCGCCGTTCTCCTCACAGAGCTAGAAGTACAGAAGACAGAAGTCGTCAGGCGGCAGAAGCCTTCAGCTTCACTGAGGTAACGCACAGCTCTGCAGCTGTGCGTCATTGCTCCCATACACCTCACATACTCCGGGCAGCAATATAAACCTCTGCATGGCAAAAAGACTATATACATGTACAGGTGGGCTCTGTACATGTATATAAAAGAGCCCCCGCCATATTTTACTAAGTTTGAGCGGGACAGAAGCCCGCCGCCGAGGGGGCGGGGCTTCTCCCTCAGCACTCACCAGCGCCATTTTCTCTCCACAGCACTGCTGAGAGGAAGCTCCCCGGTCTCTCCCCTGCTTACACACGGTGAAAGGGTGCTTAAAAGAGAGGGGGGGGGGGGGGGCACATAATTGGCGGTTTACATATTATACAGCGCTGCTGGGGAAAAACATTTTGTGTTGGTCTCCAGGGTTATTGCGCTGGGGTGTGTGCTGGCATACTCTCTCTCTGTCTCTCCAAAGGGCCTTGACAGGGATACTGTCTTCAGGAAAGGGGTTCCCTGTGTGTGTGTGAAGTGTGTCGGTACGCGTGTGTCGACATGTTTGACGAGGAAGGCTCGCTTAATGTGGAGGGGGAGTGCTTGAATGTCAGGTCGCCGTCGGCAACGCCGACACCGGAATGGGTGGATATGCTGAATGTCTTGAATGCAAATGTCAATCTATTGCATAAAAGATTAGACAAGGCAGAAGCTAGGGATCAGTCAGGTAGCCAGTCCATGCCTGTCCCTGGGGCGCCATGTCCTTCGGGGTCTCAGAAGCGCACCATATCCCAGATCGATGACACAGATACCGACACGGATACTGACTCTAGTGTCGACTATGAAGATGCAAAATTACAGCCGAAGGTGGCTAAGGGTATACGGTACATGATTATTGCCATTAAAGAGGTTTTGCATATTACTGAGGAACCCCCTGTCCCTGACACGAGGGTACACATGTATAAAGGGAAAAAGCCTGAAGTCACTTTTCCATCCTCATTTGAATTAAGTGACTTGTGCGAAAAGGCTTGGGAATCTCCGGATAGGAGCCCACAAGTTTCCAAAAGGATTCTCATGGCGTATCCTTTTCCACAAACTGATAGGATACGCTGGGAATCTTCGCCAAAAGTTGACAAGGCGCTGACACGTTTGTCCAAAAAGGTGGCACTGCCTTCTCAGGATACGGCTTCCCTAAAGGAACCTGCTGATCGCAGGCAGGAAATTACCTTAAAGCACATTTACAATCATTCCGGTACTATTGCTCGACCGGCTATGGCGTCGGCCTGGGTTTGTAGTGCGGTTGTGGCATGGGCAGATTCCTTATCTACGGAAATTGACACCTTAGATAGGGACGCCATTCAAATGACCATAGAGCATATCAGAGATGCTGCCTTGTATATGAGGGATGCTCAGAGAGACATTTGTTTATTAAGCTCCAGAATAAATGCTATGTCTATTTCTGCTAGGCGGCTCTTGTGGACCCAACAGTGGACGGGAGATGCCGATTCAAAGCAGCATATGGAGTCCTTGCCTTACAAAGGGGTGGAGTTGTTTGGAGACGGCCTCTCGGATCTTGTCTCTACGGCTACGGCTGGTAAGTCAAATTTCTTACCTTATGTCCCCCCGCAGCATACAAAAAAGGCACCTCATTATCAAATGCAGTCCTTTCGTTCCAATAAAAACAAGAAGGTACGTGGATCATCCTTTGTTGCCAGAGGGAAAGGCAGGGGAAAAAGGCTGCACACAGCTAGTTCCCAAGAGCAGAAGTCCTCCCCTGCGTCTGCAAAGTCCACCGCATGACGCTGGGGCTTTCCGAGGGGAGGCAGATCTGGTGGGGGCTCGTCTTCGGTTTTTCAGCCACGTCTGGGTTCACTCGCAGGTGGATCCCTGGGCATTAGAGATTGTTTCTCAGGGATACAGGCTGGAATTCGTAGACTTGCCTTCTCGACGATTTTTCAAATCGGCTCTGCCGGCTTCCCCATCAGAGAGGGAGCTAGTGTTGGCAGCAATCCAAAAATTGTATATTCAACAGGTGATTGTCACAGTTCCTCATCTCCAGCAAGGAGAGGGATATTACTCAACCCTGTTTGTGGTCCCGAAACCGGACGGTTCGGTCAGACCCATTTTAAACCTGAAATCTCTGAACCTGTACTTGAAGAGGTTCAAGTTCAAAATGGAATCACTCAGGGCGGTCATCGCCAGCCTGGAGGGGGGGGATTGGATGGTGTCCCTTGACATAAAGGATGCTTGCCTTCATGTTCCGATATTCCCCCCGCATCAGGCGTTCCTGAGATTTGCAGTGCAGGACTGTCACTACCAATTTCAGACGTTGCCGTTTGGGCTTTCCACGGCCCCGAGAATTTTCACCAAGGTAATGGCGGAAATGATGGTGCTCCTGCGCAGGCAGGGGGTCACAATTATCCTATACTTGGACGATCTCCTCATAAAGGCGAGATCTCGGGAGAGGTTGCTGGACAGCGTGTCTCTGTCCATGAAGACGTTGCAGATACACGGCTGGATTCTCAATATACCGAAGTCCCAGCTAGTCCCTACAACGCGTCTGACCTTTTTGGGGCTGATTCTAGACACAGACCAGAAAAAGGTTTTTCTTCCAATCGAAAAGGTTCAGGAACTCATAGCCATGGTCAGGAACCTATTAAAACAAAAAAAGGTTTCAGTGCATCATTGCACGTGGGTCCTGGGGAAGATGGTGGCTTCCTACGAGGCCATCCCTTTCGGCAGGTTCCATGCGAGGACTTTTCAATGGGACCTCTTGGACAAGTGGTCCGGGTCCCATTTACAAATGCATCAAAGGATCACCCTGTCTCCCAGGACCAGGGTATCTCTCCTGTGGTGGCTGAACAGTGCTCACCTACTAGAAGGTCGCAGGTTCGGCATTCAGGACTGGGTCCTGGTGACCACGGACGCAAGCCTCCGAGGCTGGGGAGCAGTGACACTGGGAAGAAATTTCCAAGGTCTCTGGTCAAGCCTAGAGTCTTGTCTCCACATCAACGTCCTGGAGTTGAGGGCCATATACAACGCCCTGCGTCAAGCGGAGGAATTGCTTCGGAGAAAACCGGTTCTGATTCAGTCAGACAATGTCACGGCAGTGGCTCATATAAACCGCCAAGGCGGAACAAGGAGCAGAATGGCCATGGCAGAAGCGACCAGGATTCTACGCTGGGCGGAAGGCCATGTAAGCGCGCTGTCAGCGGTGTTCATCCCGGGGGTGGACAACTGTGAGGCGGACTTCCTCAGCAGGCACGACCTGCATCCGGGAGAGTGGGGACTTCATCAAGAAGTCTTCGCACAGATCACGGATCATTGGGGACTGCCTCAAATCGACATGATGGCATCCCGTCTCAACAAAAAGCTGAAGCGGTATTGCGCCAGGTCAAGGGACCCTCAGGCGGTAGCGGTAGACGCTCTGGTGACACCTTGGGTGTTCAGATCGGTCTATGTGTTTCCTCCTCTTCCTCTCATACCCAAGGTGTTGAGAATAATACGAAGAAGCAGGGTCAGAACAATACTCATTGTTCCGGATTGGCCACGGAGGACTTGGTATCCGGAGCTGCAAGAGTTGCCCTCTTCCTCTAAGGCAGGACCTGCTGCGGCAGGGGCCCTGTCTGTTCCAAGACTTACCGCGGCTGCATTTGACGGCATGGCGGTTGAACGCCGGATCCTAGCGGAAAAAGGGATTCCGGAGGAAGTCATTCCTACCCTGATCAAGGCTAGGAAAGATGTGACGTTAAAACATTATCACCGTATATGGCGGAAATATGTTTCTTGGTGTGAGGCCAGAGCTGCTCCTATGGAGGAGTTCCATTTGGGCCGTCTACTTCACTGCCTTCAAACAGGAGTGACTTTGGGCCTAAAATTAGGGTCTATAAAGGTCCAGATTTCGGCCTTATCCATTTTCTTTCAAAGAGAATTGGCCTCTATTCCTGAAGTACAGACCGTTGTGAAGGGAGTGCTGCATATTCAGCCTCCCTTTGTGCCTCCGGTGGCGCCTTGGGATCTTAACGTGGTGTTACGTTTCCTCAAGTCACCTTGGTTTGAACCACTCAAAACTGTGGAGTTGAAATACCTCACGTGGAAAGTGGTCATGTTGTTGGCGTTAGCTTCGGCAAGACGTGTTTCCGAATTGGCGGCTTTATCACATAAAAGCCCATACTTGGTTTTTCACGTGGATAGGGCGGAGTTGAGGACTTGCCCTCACTTTCTGCCAAAAGTGGTCTCATCTTTTCATGTGAACCAACATATTGTCGTGCCTGTGGCTACATGGGACTTGGAGGATTCCGAGTCCCTGGATGTAGTCAGGGCTTTGAAGATTTATGTGACCAGAACGGCTAGAATCAGGAAGACTGAAGCTTTGTTCGTTCTGTATGCGGCCAACAAGGTTGGCGCTCCTGCTTCAAAGCAGACTATTGCTCGATGGATCTGTAACACGATTCAGCAGGCGCATTCTACGGCAGGATTGCCGTTACCGAAATCGGTTAAGGCCCACTCCACTAGGAAAGTGGGCTCTTTTTGGGCGGCTGCCCGAGGGGTCTCGGCATTACAGTTGTGCCGAGCAGCTACTTGGTCGGGGACAAACACCTTTGCAAAGTTCTATAAGTTTGATACCCTGGCTGAGGAGGACCTCCTGTTTGCTCAATCGGTGCTGCAGAGTCATCCGCACTCTCCCGCCCATTTTGGAGCTTTGGTATAATCCCCATGGTCCTTACGGAGTCCCAGCATCCTCAAGGACGTTAGAGAAAATAAGATTTTACTTACCGGTAAATCTATTTCTCGTAGTCCGTAGAGGATGCTGGGCGCCCGTCCCATGTGCGGACTTCTTCTGCAAGACTTGTATATAGTTATTGCTTACATAAGGGTTATGTTATAGTTTTTCGGTGGAACCGTGGCTATGTTGTTGTTCATACTGTTAACTGGGTAAGTTTATCACAAGTTATACGGTGTGATTGGTGTGGCTGGTATGGATCTCGCCCTTGGATTTACAAAAATCCTTCCTCGTACTGTCCATCTCCTCTGGGCACAGTTTCCCTAACTGAGGTCTGGAGGAGGGGCATAGAGGGAGGAGCCAGTGCACACTCAGAGTCCAAAGCTTTCTTAAAGTGCCCTATCTCCTGCGGAGCCCGTCTATTCCCCATGGTCCTTACGGAGTCCCAGCATCCTCTACGGACTACGAGAAATAGATAAGTAAAATCTTATTTTTTAATTTCAACTTACTGCATTTGGACACAGCACTTTGGATTATGGGAAAGAAATCCAAGAGTTTTGGATAATATTATTGTGCGTTCTAGATCACATTTATTTGTTTCTGTTGTGTCTTGTTTAACAAGAGCACATAATTCACTGTGTATGTTTTTCTTCGGTTCACATCGGTTTAAACTTACTATACTGACATAAACTGGCAGTTTCCTCCATAAATAATTATTGGTGCACTCCAGCCACCTGTTGCTACACCGGTTTCAGCTGATTGCCAGTGACTGACGGCTGTGTAGAACCCGTCACCTTTTGGAAATAAGTGAACGGAGTAAATGTTTATTCATTGAACGCAGGATGAGCACGAAAAGTAAGCGCCATACATATCAGTGTGTAATGTAGTTGCTCTAATCATTGAATTAGGCTTCAGTAAATATTTATCCATTCCTGATAGATTCCTGGGGAATGAGTTCAGCGTGTTTACACATTAATAGTAGACAAAAATATCTGACCGCTCGTTTACTTTATTAACCCTTTCTTCATTTAAAGGGACCGAGATGAAGATGAACGTGAAACATCTTCTACAAAGTTGGCCAGAGTGGAGAGCAGGACGTCCCTGTGTTCAAAACCTGCAGATGATGCAGAGAGACGCTTATCCGGTGCCTTGGATGCTGATCTGGATATAGAGCCAGTAGTCCTATCCGGCGAGAAACCTGGAATCTCAAATAGTCAGCCTAAGGGTGACACAAAGGCCCCTGATAGTAGTTTGGCAAAAGAGGCCTCTGTGAAGAAGAGGAAGGAACCTGATGATGTGGTAGAGGAGTCCGATTTAGAAAATGAAGCAGAAAGTGGCGATGAAGTGTCACAAAACAACCCAAAAAGCAATGCAAAAAAGGCAAAAAGACCACGTTTGGTGTCTGAGGACGACTTTGGAGACCCCGCCATAGATTCACAGGACAGAGGGGACAGAACAGCAGTAAGTAATACATATTCCTAGGGGTGGAAAAGGTACGCAGAATTAGGGTGCTGGCGACCAGCTGCCACCTCCAGTCTCCCTTATCTAACACTGGGGGAAGGGGCGGGGGATTTATCAAAGCTTTATAACCATTATAAACCAATCAGCTCCACACTGCCATGTTACAGGCTGTGTTTCAAAACAGGAGCTTATTGATTGGTACTTTATATCTCTCCACTTTATCACTCTCCATGCTTTGATAAATCTTCCCCTCTGTCATGTTCTTTAGTGTGAGACATGTGGAGACATCTCATTGTAGATGGGAGTGTTTCCGGTCTATTATCACCTGACTTATAGGCCCTACACACTTACCGATTACACTGAGCGATATGAACGATCTCGTTCATTAATGAACGAGATATCGTTCATATTGCTCAGTGTGTGGGCACCTACGATGAACGACGTCCCCGCGGTCGTTCATCGTTGGTGCCGGCTCGTTTATACATGCAGGCCATATTAGCATGCAGGGCTATGGGACCGGGTGACTTCAGGGAGTGAAGAAATTTCACTCCCCCCGTCACCCCCCACGCCGCCGAGTCGTCCGTCGGGCACCTCGGCGAATCATCATATGTGTAGGGGCCATTATTCCCTATCTGGAGGTCAGGAAGTGCACCGGGTGATTAAGAACCAAGTTATGAGGTTTCGGTTTGATTTATTGGATGAGGTTTTTTTATGTTGACTCCCAAGTTTTTCAGATCCTCCCCTGCATATTCCTGCCAGTAGTCTGCATTTGTTAATATGTACTTATTATGTGGGTCTAATCATTTCAAATAAGGACAATTGATTGTAAAGCTGAAGCTCATCACTGACAAACTGAGATCTACTTCTTTTTACAAAAAAATGGGGTTTTGCATGATATAAAAGAATAAATAAGCAAAAGGCAATTTTCCCTTAGTTTGGAGAGTTCTCCTCTACATGGTTCCCCTGCCACGGTGCAGGCTCAGCACAGGCTCATACTGCTCACTTCATCATTATGTGTGTTTGCATGAACTGTATTTGTTGATCTAGAAGTACTTTTGACTTTTTTTTAAGTGCATAACTCCGCTACACATAGCAGACCAGAGCATAGGGGTGAGGGACAACTGGGTGGCATATGACCCTGATCAAAAAAAAGCTCTACATTGACGGGCAGGGGTTCCACCTGCAAGCATATTGTTCTCAGATACTATGTAGATCATAATTTGCTCCCTTAATATAGATATTTTTAAGGTGAGTTTAAGAACGCCATATGATGATGTCATTGTACAGTGATCCCTCCACAATACACTATGTGAGGATTTCTGTACTTACTCATTACAATATTAGATGCATTTGTGTGTTTATACTCGTGTGTGTGTGTGTGTGTGTGTGTGTGTGTGTGTGTGTGTGTGTGTGTGTGTGTGTGTGTATATACCAATAGCAGAAATCAGAGGCGGCACTCAGGAGGCTTTGAAATCAGTGAAAAACTATATTCGTCAGACCTCACGAATATAGTTTTTCACTGATTTCAAAGCCTCCTGAGTGCCGCCTCTGATTTCTGCTATTGGTACATGTCAGGGACAGGTTCCCTGGGGAGGGCACCGGAGCGAGGTACACCCTGAGGGGGAGGACTGGAGTGCCGGAGCTTATCTTCTATATATATATATATATATATATATATATATATTATAGATAGATAAATAGATATATATGTATATATACAGTGGGGCAAAAATTTATTTGGGCAGCCACCGATTGTGCAAGTTGACCCACTTAAAAAGATGAGAGGTCTGTAATTTCCATCATAGGTACACTTCAACTGTGAGAGACAGAATCTGAAAAAAAAAAAAACAACAGGAAATCACATTGTATGATTTTTAAACAATTTACTTGTATATTCTTGTGGAAAATAAATATTTGGACACCTACCAAGCAGCAAGATTTCTGGCTCTCACAGACCTGTTACTTCTTCTTTAAGAAGCTCTTCTATCCTCCACTCGTTACCTGTATTAATGGCACCTGTTTGAACTGGTTATCTGTATAAAAGACACCTGTCCACGCCATCAAACAGTCAGACTGCTACCTCTCCACCATGGCCAAGACCAGAGAACTGTCTAAGGACACCAGGGACAAAATTGTAGAGCTGCACAAGGCTGGGATGAGCTACTCGACAATAGGCAAGCAGCTTGGTGAGAAGAGTTCAACTGTTGGCGCAATTATAAAAAAACGGAAGAAATACAAGATCACTGACAATCTCCCTCGACCTGGGGCTCCATGCAAGATCTCACCTCGTGTGGTATCAATGATCTTGAGAACGGTGAGGAATCAGACCATAACTACACGGGGGGACCTGGTCAATGACCTTAAGAGAGCTGGGACCACAGTCACAAAGGTTTCCTTTTGGTATAACTGCACTTGCCGTGTTTGGAGGGAGAAGAATGATGAATGGAATCCCAAGAACACCATACCCACTGTGAAGCATGGGGGTGGAAACATCATGGTTTTTTGGCTGCTTTTCTGCAAAGGGGACAGGACGACTGATCCGTATTAAGGAGAGGATGAATGGGGCCATGTATCTTGAGATTTTGGGCAAAACCCTCATTCCCTCAGTGAGAGCATTGAAGATGGAACGTGGCTGGGTCTTCCAGCATGACAATGACCCCAAACACAATGCCCGGGCAACTAAGGAGTGGCTTTCGTAAGAAGCATTTCAAGGTCCTGGAGTGGCCTAGCCAGTCTCCAGACCTCAACCCAATAGAAAAGATCTAGAGAAGATCTGCATGGAAGAGTGGGCCAAAATACCTGCTACAATGTGTGCAAACCTGGTCAAGAACTACAGGAAACGTTTGACCTCCTTAATTGCCAACCGAGGTTATATTACAAAGTATTGAGTTAAACTTTTTGATTGTCCAAATATATATTTTCCGCAAGAATATGCAAATAAATTGTTTAAAAATCATACAATGTGATTTCCTAGTTTTTTATTTTTTTAGATTCTGTCTCCCTCAGTTGAAGTGTACCTATGATGGAAATTACAGACCTCTCTCATCTTTTTAAGTGGCTCAACTTGCACAATCCATGGCTGTCAAAATACTTTTTGCCCCACAGTGTGTGTGTGTGTGTGTGTGTGTGTGTGTGTGTGTGTGTGTGTGTGTGTGTGTATATATATATATATATATATATATATATATACGTAAATTTAAGAGTGATCGTAATCGAATTTGCGTGCCATAGACACCTGTCATTGCAACAGGTCACAGCACCCGGAGAACAGAACCTAGAACAGGGGGTAAGTATGAGATGGATAGGGAGGAAGCAGCAATTCCCTTGTGCTAACCACACAATAGGTGTTTTAGGGTCCAGTCTATTTAAAGATTTAATGGAAACCTACAGTATCAAGTAGCTTCTAGTAGAGTTTGCAATGTTATATTCCAGTCTTTCACCTCTTCATCTAGGAAGATTTATGCATATAAAGTAAGTAGAAAGAATTGGAGGAATTAGAGGAGTGTGCTCTGGTGAGACATGATTAATATACTCATTAGAGCAATTGCCTAAGACTATTCAAAAGTGTTTAAACATTAATGCTGCTTGTAAGAAAGGAAAAGGATTACTTTGTCAAACCCTTTCACCGCAGTAACTGAGAACTGAATTCTGGTATGTCCCCATCAACTAACCTTTCGAAGACCGCACATCGGTGATCATTCCGAGTTGATCACTAGCTGCCGTTGTTCGCAACGCAGCGTTCAGACTAAAAATCGGCATTTCTGCGTATGCACCGCAATGCGCACGCGCGATGTACGGTACAAAGTCCTTTGTTGTTTTGCACAGGTTCTAGCGAAGTTTTCAGTCGCACGGCAGAACTCAGGAATGACATGAAGTGGAGGTTTCTGGGTGGCAACCGACAGTTTTTAGGGAGTGCTTAGAAAAATGCAGGCGTGGCTGGGCGGGTGCGTGACGTCAAAAGCCGTCCCTCCGTCGTTAGAATCAACGCACACGAGTAACTACAGGGCTGGTCTTATTTTGCACAAAATGATTTTGCAGCCGCTCTGCTGCACAAGCGTTTGTACTTCTGCAAAGTGAAAATACACCCCCCGGTGGGCGGCGACAATGCGTTTGCACGGCTGCTAAAAGTAGCTAGCGAGTGATCAACTCTGAATGACCCCCATCGTCCATTCTGCATTTATGGAGGGTGGCTAATTACCTTGGACAGAGCCACATGCATCAGAGGTATGAAAAAGTGGAGTGCTCTTACCCGGTGGATGTAGGTGGAGCCACTGGTGGTATAGAAGCAGAGTACTGTCCGGAATACACCCCGCTGGGCTCCAAAACATTCAATTGGAAAGTTCCTCCTTAGAGCCATACTGTCCGGAATACACCCCGCTGGGCTCCAAAACATTCAATTGGAAAGTTCCTCCTTAGAGCCATACTGTCCGGAATACACCCCGCTGGGCTCCAAAACATTCAATTGAAAAGTTCCTCCTTAGAGCCATACTGTCCGGAATACACCCCGCTGGGCTCCAAAACATTCAATTGGAAAGTTCCTCCTTAGAGCCATACAGGCTTGAAATGCGTTGGAAGATTGCAGTGGCCAAGAACACGAAGGAGGAACTTTCCGGTTGAATGCTTTGGAGCCCAGCGGAGTGTATTCCGGACAGTACTCTGCTTCCATACCACCAGTGGCTCCACCTACATCCACCGGGTAAGATCACTCCACTTTTTCAAACCTCTGATGCACCAGAAGGAATGTACTTATGCATCAAGTTTTAACACAGACACTGGATTAACACACAGAACCCAGCATGTCATGCACTATATTGTATATCTAGCCTGTATAAACATTTTTTCTTATTTCTGTTTTTATTGAGCATCTTTATTGAATTATTGTATTTTACTTTTGTTTCGGTTAATAACATTTTTTTTCAGACTATAATAAATGGCCTGCTTTGCATTTTAAACGTGATCTGTTCTTGCTGTGCAGTGGAAATTCACTACATGTCCAAACGTATGTGGACACCCACTCTGATTAGCGTTTGGCTATTCCTGCCACACCATTGCTAAACAGTGCATACAATCAGTCATGCAGCCATGCAGTCTCCATAGGATAAACAGCAGTAGAATAGGATGAGCTCTGTGAACTTTGTACATGGCATTGTCATAAGATGCCACTTTCCCAACAAGCCAGTGCTGCTATTGTACAGTGGAACATCTAGGAGCAACAACAATTGAGACGCCAAGCATTCGGCCACACAAGCTTTACAGAACAGGACCTTGGTTGCAGTGCTCATTAACAAATTCTAAGCTACTGCCTGTAGAAGCAACATCTGCAGAAGAACTGTGGTGATTGGTTTTCCGTGGCTGAGCAGCATCACCATGCGCAGTACAGATGACTGCAGGAGTGGAGTCAATCGCACTTGACCAGTAGATATGTTCTCTTGCTTCGCCACCTGGCAGTGCCACAGACTCATCTGGTTTTGGAGGATGCCAAGTAAATGCTTCCTGTTTGAAAGCATACATGGTGGTGAAGGAGGAATAATGGTTTGGGGCTATTTTTCATGGGTCTCTTAGTTCCAGGGAAGGATGCTACAGCATACAAAGACATTCTGGTAATTGTGTGCGGCCTACTTTGCGCCAACAGTTTGGGGTAGGGCCTGTTCCGGTCTTAGCATGACAATGCCCCTTTGCACAGAGCGAGGCCCATCAATGATTGGTTTTGTGTGTATAAACTTGACTGGTCTACAGTCCTGACCTCAACCCCATTGAATACCTCTGGGATGAATTTGAACACTGAACGTGACTCAGCATTTATCTCTGACCTCCTAAGTCTATTGTGGCTGAATGGTTGCATACCTCCTCCACAGCCACTCTCCAAAAAGCCAAAAGAGTGGAGTTTGTTAAATCAGCAAGAGAGGGACCAACTCCACATTTTGGAATGAGATGGTCAACAAATACATATGCGTTTGATGATCGGGTGTCCACATAGTACTTTGGCCATGTGGTGTATCTTGCAGAGCTCACCTGCTTACTAGCCACAGGCTATATTGTTTACATTTTACAATTGATGATTGCTAACATATTACTGTATGATTATAACTGATCTTTGATTTACCTAGGGCTGAATTAACATCACAAGTCACAACTTTCCCTTGTGACTTAATGAAAAACAGTTAGTCCTGAAATGCCCCATTGACGAAGACCTGTCCTCATTTCCCTCCCCAAACCTACATGTCATAACTTTTTAAACTACTAGAATTCTTGTTGAATACTTCATACCCCTCAACTTCACAAACAAACCAACAGGCAGCTGTCGGGTTTATTAGAAAGAGGGGATGAGTGAGGGAGAAGATCAGCGAATTAAACCTTTCAGCAGTGAATGGTTTGCATAAGTTATAGATCTTTTTTTTTTTTTCTTTAAGCGGAAACTGCTAATTCAATGTGACAGGTCCGTTTTAAGCTGTTGGTACATAATTTGCTTAGAATAAGGAAAAAAATGCATTTGTGTCATGTGAATTATTCTGTGCAGTATCAGATGCTGTGCTATCAAAGTGTTTTCATACTTGCTGACTGTGTGGGTCAGCCTTTGTGTGATTGTCACATTCTATCAGTCACACACATCCGCACAAGAATAGAATGATTAAAGTACTTCCCCGATGAAAAGCACTGGTTCCAAAAGTATGAGCAGAGCCCTCAGAGAGCTAGATTGCTTTAATACTGTTTTTCATTTCTGTATCCACTTACAAACTGTCTATTCAGTGTTGTTATCTGGCCAGCTTTCATGTATTGTTTATGTGGCTGGGCACTTGCCAATCATGTGACCTATTAGTAGCCTGCATTTCAATTGGTAGAAATGCCGCAACCAATGTTGAAAACCCCAATGTTGTTGGCAATGGGTTTGCCCCAAATACCCATAGTTTAAATGCTTTACTGTGGAAATTATTTTGAAATCAAAGAGCATTGAGCAATAGGGGTCTATTCAATTCAAGTCGGAATAACCGCTGTTTCCGACAATTTAAGGTCGAATCCAGATTCGACCTATTCAATCAAACTGCCCTTTATCCGACAAGTCTGAAATTCGGACTTGTCAGAAAACATGTGGATCGACGGATTGCCGCGGATCTACGCGTTTTGACGGATTTGCGGCCAAATCAGACAGGTTTTATCCCCTTTCCGACAATGTCAATCCGGCTTTAAAAAAAGTCGGATTGGTATTGTCGGGAACTCCCAAAACATGCCGGATTTGGCCGCAAATTGAATACTGAAATGTCGGATCCTTTCCATAAGAAAGGATCCGACATCAGTTGAATAGACCCCACAGCATACACTATAACAGAGTATGTAACTAATGACTACCTCGCACGCACATCAGCAGAACAATGAAGACATCTCTTAGTCGGCGGGATATAATTTGTTGTTTGCGTGGCATTTACGTAGCTTCCCCACTCTTCACCCTTTTACATATCTGCATGTAAATATATCAGAAGCATGCTCATTGTGCCGTTGAGAAACTTAATCTGGCTAATTATACTTTATGATTTCTGCCCAGATTTCAGAACCTTTTTTTGCGTTTCATATCACAGGTTTTTTAGACCATAGTAAAGGCCACACCTGCATTTGCTTATTATAGTGCTTAATAAGGCAAAGAAAGGGGGTTCCATATGAGTGTGTAAATAAAAACATGCAATTAGACTTTTACCTAGACTCTCTTGATTATGTTAGATTTTTTTCAAAGCTGCTAGGTTCACTTTAATAGCCAGTAAGTCACTCTAGACATTGGGAAATGCAGGGGGGGTTTCCAGTTGCCCGGAAACCCTCCACCTCTTGGCCAGCTGCTCAAATTCTAACTACAATAGCAACAGTATAAAATGCAATTACCACAGCTGCTGCAACAACCTACAGTTGAAGGGACAGAGCGGTGCAACTTCTTCTACCAAGTTTGCTGTGTGTGTGGATCTGAGAGCTCAATCAGTGCACTGGGCCAGAAGTAGCCGCCAGGAAGGATAGACAGGGGCCTTACCATGAGGTGGGCAAGAGTATGCTTATAATGTGCAGTTGTGTCTCCAAAAGGTTCTATTATGTATGTGTATTTATATATTATGGGATGTTTACCCTTTTTCTTACCACTTATGTTATTTATATTAAATAGGTTTGATATAGCCTATACCACAGGTTCTCAAACTCGGTCCTCAGGACCCCACACGGTACATGTTTTGCAGATCACCTCACAGAATCGCAAGTGAAATAATTAGCTCCACCTGTGGACCTTTTAAAATGTGTCAGTGAGTAATTAATACACCTGTGCACCTGCTGGGTTACCTGCAAAACATGCACTGTGTGGGGTCCTGAGGACCGAGTTTGAGTACCACTGGCCTATACTATTGTATAGACCATCTATATAGTCTGTGTATAAAAAGACCAATGTTTACATATACGTCTAGGGCCGGTGCTAGATTCGTCTACCACCAGCGGCGGCTGCAGCCCTGGACTGCGGCTCCGACTACCTAGTGTTGGGGGGGGCGGGGGGCGCTAAGCACATATAAATGCAAATGTGAAGATGTATGTAATATATGTGCTGGCAGTGTATCCGGCATCAGTTACCAGTCAGCATTTGGATTCACTCTCCTTCTAAGCCCTCATTGGCTAGTTTCACAGGCGTCTGGGGGCTGGCTTAGTTGAGTGAATCCTAATGCCGAGTCCTGGGTTCCGCCAGGGGCTGCAGCCGCCGCTGTCTACAACTTCCCCAGACTCCTGACTTGCTCAGATGTTCCGCAGAGGGGAGTGTGTGGAATGTATTTGTAAGCCTCCCACTGGAAATCCTGTTTTTGCCCCTGCTAGATGTAAATAACCCTTTGGTTCCTAACTATTTATAAATAAATATTTATTTTTCCTTTAAGCTATGTATTAAGGTGAAATGGACACACACGCACACCCAGATGAGTCTTCAGTGGCTTCATTGTACTCGACCATTATTGTTAATATATAAACATCACTCAGTATTGCTTCCAGATTTTCAGGTCATTCTGACCCGTTTATATACTGCAGAGATCAAAATATAAAAGAATGCAGTAATGAATCTACAGGAATGTATTGAAGTGCCCAGGTCACGTTGTAGAAGTGGCATTAGTATCCACAATGAGTGAGTTAAAAGGATATGTGTAGGTGAGACGAGTATATGATTGGTAGCTGTTCCTGTAAGACATTATTTTGCTGCCTAAGGGATTGTGCTTAATTAGATATGTGACCTTATGTGTAGAAAACTAAAGCCCAGTACTGACGGGAGAGATGTGTGCTGAGCGATCTTAACACAGACCGCTCAGCACACCTCTCTCCCCCCGCTCTGCACAGCGCGATGTTCTGAGCGAGGGGAACGACAACGGGGGCCGCTCACTTCACACAGCGCTGAAGTGATCGACCCGCTAGATTGAGCCTGCATGCAGGCTCAATCTAGCGCCGGTGATAGCGATGTGCGGGGCCGCGTATCACTATCGCTGGGGGGCATACACACGGCAGATCCGTGCTTAAAATCTAAGCAATCTAGTCAGATTGCTTAGATTTTAAACACGGATCTCTCCATGTGTACCCCCTTAAGAATAGTCCTCGCTGTGCAAGGGGGGTTACTGATATAATTCTCGTGTAATCACCTGATTTCTTCATAATTGTACTTACAGAAGCTACTACTTACCATCTTCTATAACATCATACTGCTACATAGAAAATAAGAATTTACTTACCGATAATTCTATTTCTCATAGTCCGTAGTGGATGCTGGGGACTCCGAAAGGACCATGGGGAATAGCGGCTCCGCAGGAGACTGGGCACAAAGTAAAAGCTTTAGGACTACCTGGTGTGCACTGGCTCCTCCCCCTATGACCCTCCTCCAAGCCTCAGTTAGGATACTGTGCCCGGACGAGCGTACACAATAAGGAAGGATTTTGAATCCCAGGTAAGACTCATACCAGCCACACCAATCACACCGTACAACTTGTGATCTGAACCCAGTTAACAGTATGATAACAGCGGAGCCTCTGAAAAGATGGCTCACAACAACAATAACCCGATTTTTGTAACAATAACTATGTACAAGTATTGCAGACAATCCGCACTTGGGATGGGCGCCCAGCATCCACTACGGACTATGAGAAATAGAATTATCGGTAAGTAAATTCTTATTTTCTCTAACATCCTAGTGGATGCTGGGGACTCCGAAAGGACCATGGGGATTATACCAAAGCTCCCAAACGGGCGGGAGAGTGCGGATGACTCTGCAGCACCGAATGAGAGAACTCCAGGTCCTCCTCAGCCAGGGTATCAAATTTGTAGAATTTAGCAAACGTGTTTGCCCCTGACCAAGTAGCTGCTCGGCAAAGTTGTAAAGCCGAGACCCCTCGGGCAGCCGCCCAAGATGAGCCCACTTTCCGTGTGGAATGGGCTTTTACAGATTTTGGCTGTGGCAGGCCTGCCACAGAATGTGCAAGCTGAATTGTACTACAAATCCAACGAGCAATCGTCTGCTTAGAAGCAGGAGCACCCAGCTTGTTGGGTGCATACAGGATAAACAGCGAATCAGATTTTCTGACTCCAGCCGTCCTGGAAACATATATTTTCAGGGCCCTGACTACGTCCAGCAACTTGGAATCCTCCAAGTCCCTAGTAGCCGCAGGCACCACAATAGGCTGGTTTAAGTGAAATGCTGAAACCACCTTAGGAAGAAATTGAGGACGAGTCCTCAATTCTGCCCTGTCCGTATGAAAAATTAGGTAAGGGCTTTTATAGGATAAAGCCGCCAATTCTGAGACACGCCTGGCTGAAGCCAGGGCTAGCAGCATTACCACTTTCCATGTGAGATATTTTAAGTCCACAGTGGTGAGTGGTTCAAACCAATGTGATTTTAGGAATCCCAAAACTACATTGAGATCCCAAGGTGCCACTGGAGGCACAAAAGGAGGCTGTATATGCAGTACTCCCTTGACAAACGTCTGAACTTCAGGAACAGAAGCCAGTTCTTTTTGGAAGAATATTGACAGGGCCGAAATTTGAACCTTAATGGACCCTAATTTGAGGCCCATAGACAGTCCTGTTTGCAGGAAATGCAGGAAACGACCCAGTTGAAATTCCTCTGTAGGGGCCTTCCTGGCCTCGCACCACGCAACATATTTACGCCAAATACGGTGATAATGTTGTATGGTTACATCCTTCCTGGCTTTGATCAGGGTAGGGATGACTTCATCCGGAATGCCTTTTTCCTTCAGGATCCGGCGTTCAACCGCCATGCCGTCAAACGCAGCCGCGGTAAGTCTTGGAACAGACATGGTCCCTGCTGGAGCAGGTCCTTTCTTAGAGGTAGAGGCCACGGGACTTCCGTGAGCATCTCTTGAATTTCCGGGTACCAAGTCCTTCTTGGCCAATCCGGAGCCACGAGTATAGTCTTCACTCCTCTCCTTCTTATGATTCTCAGTACTTTTGGTATGAGAGGAAGAGGAGGGAACACATACACTGACTGGTACACCCACGGTGTTACCAGAGCGTCCACAGCTATTGCCTGAGGGTCCCTTGACCTGGCGCAATATCTGTCCAGTTTTTTGTTGAGGCGGGACGCCATCATGTCCACCTTTGGTTTTTCCCAACGGTTCACAATCATGTGGAAGACTTCTGGGTGAAGTCCCCACTCCCCCGGGTGAAGATCGTGTCTGCTGAGGAAGTCTGCTTCCCAGTTGTCCACTCCCGGAATGAACACTGCTGACAGTGCTATCACATGATTCTCCGCCCAGCGAAGAATCCTTGCCACTTCCATCATTGCCCTCCTGCTTCTTGTGCCGCCCTGTCTGTTTACGTGGGCGACTGCCGTGATGTTGTCCGACTGGATCAACACCGGCTGACCCTGAAGCAGAGGTCTTGCCTGACTTAGGGCATTGTAAATGGCCCTTAGTTCCAGGATATTTATGTGAAGTGACGTTTCCATGCTTGACCACAAGCCCTGGAAATTTCTTCCCTGTGTGAGTGCTCCCCAGCCTCTCAGGCTGGCATCCGTGGTCACCAGGACCCAATCCTGAATGCCGAATCTGCGGCCCTCTAGGAGATGAGCACTCTGTAACCACCACAGGAGAGACACCCTTGTCCTTGGAGACAGGGTTATCCGCTGATGCATTTGAAGATGCGATCCGGACCATTTGTCCAGCAGATCCCACTGAAAAGTTCTTGCGTGGAATCTGCCGAATGGAATCGCTTCGTAAGAAGCCACCATCTTTCCCAGGACCCTTGTGCATTGATGTACTGACACTTGGCCTGGTCTTAGGAGGTTCCTGACTAGGTCGGATAACTCCCTGGCTTTCTCTTCCGGGAGAAACACCTTTTTCTGTACTGTGTCCAGAATCATCCCTAGGGACAGCAGACGTGTCGTCGGAATCAGCTGCGATTTTGGAATATTTAGAATCCATCCGTGCTGTCGTAGTACTACTTGAGATAGTGCTACTCCAACCTCTAACTGTTCTCTGGACCTTGCCCTTATCAGGAGATCGTCCAAGTAAGGGATAATTAAGACGCCTTTTCTTCGAAGAAGAATCATCATTTCGGCCATTACCTTGGTAAAGACCCGGGGTGCCGTGGATAATCCAAACGGCAGCGTCTGAAACTGATAGTGACAGTTCCGTACCACAAACCTGAGGTACCCTTGCTGAGAAGGGCAAATTGGGACATGGAGGTAAGCATCCTTGATGTCCAGAGACACCATATAGTCCCCTTCTTCCAGGTTCGCTATCACTGCTCTGAGTAACTCCATCTTGAACTTGAACCTTTTTATGTAAGTGTTCAAGGATTTCAGATTTAAAATGGGTCTCACCGAGCCGTCCGGCTTCGGTACCACAAACAGCGTGGAATAATACCCCTTTCCCTGTTGTAGGAGGGGTACCTTGATTATCACCTGCTGGGAATACAGCTTGTGAATGGCTTCCAATACCGCCTCCCTGTCGGGGGGAGACGTTGGTAAAGCAGACTTCAGGAACCGGCGAGGGGGAGACGTCTCGAATTCCAATTTGTACCCCTGAGATACTACCTGCAGGATCCAGGGGTCCACTTGCGAGTGAGCCCACTGCGCGCTGAAATTCTTGAGACGGGCCCCCACCGTGCCTGAGTCCGCTTGTAAGGCCCCAGCGTCATGCTGAGGACTTGGCAGAAGCGGGGGAGGGCTTCTGTTCGTGGGAAGAGGCTGTTTGCTGCAGTCTTTTTCCCCTTCCTCTGCCCCGGGGCAGATATGAGTGGCCTTTTGCCCGCTTGCCCTTATGGGGACGAAAGGACTGAGCCTGAAAAGACGGTATCTTTTTCTGCTGCGAGGTGACTTGGGGTAAAAAGGTGGATTTTCCAGCCGTTGCCGTGGCCACCAGGTCCGATAGACCGACCCCAAATAACTCCTCCCCTTTATACGGCAATACTTCCATATGCCGTTTGGAATCCGCATCCCCTGACCACTGTCGCGTCCATAATCCTCTTCTGGCAGAAATGGACATCGCACTTACTCTTGATGCCAGAGTGCAAATATCCCTCTGTGCATCTCGCATATATAGAAATGCATCCTTTAAATGCTCTATAGTCCAGAATATATTGTCCCTGTCCAGGGTATCAATATTTTCAGTCAGGGAATCCGACCAAGCCACCCCAGCACTGTACATCCAGGCTGAGGCGATTGCTGGTCGCAGTATAATACCAGTATGTGTGCATATACTTTTAAGGATATTTTCCAGCTTCCTATCAGCTGGTTCCTTGAGGGCGGCCGTATCAGGAGACGGTAACGCCACTTGTTTTGATAAGCGTGTGAGCGCCTTATCTACGCTAGGGGGTGTTTCCCAACGCGCCCTAACCTCTGGCGGGAAAGGGTATAATGCCAATAATTTTTTAGAAATTAGCAGTTTTTTATCGGGGGAAACCCACGCTTCATTTAATTCATCTGATTCAGGAAAAACTACGGGTAGTTTTTTCACACCCCACATAATACCCTTTTTTGTGGTACTTGTAGTATCAGAAATGTTCAAAACCTCCTTCATTGCCGTGATCATGTAACGTGTGGCCCTACTGGAAAATACGTTTGTTTCCTCACCGTCGACACTGGAGTCAGTGTCCGTGTCAGTGTCTGTATCGACCTGAGGTAACGGGCGTTTTATAGCCCCTGACGGTGTTTGAGACGCCTGTACAGGTATTAACTGATTTGCCGGCTGTCTCATGTCGTCAACAGTCTTTTGTAAAGTGCCGACACTATCACGTAATTCTTTCCATAAGACCATCCAGTCAGGTGTTGACTCCCTAGGGGGTGACATCACTAACACAGGCAATTTGCTCCGCCTCCACACCATTTTCCTCCTCATACATGTCGACACAGCGTACCGACACACAGCACACACACAGGGAATGCTCTGATAGAGGACAGGACCCCACTAGCCCTTTGGGGAGACAGAGGGAGAGTTTGCCAGCACACACCAGAGCGCTATATATATATACAGGGATAACCTTATATAAGTGTTTTTCCCTAATATAGCTGCTGTATATATTAATATGCCAATTTAGTGCCCCCCCTCTCTTGTTTTACCCTGTTTCTGTAGTGCAGGACTGCAGGGGAGAGTCAGGGAGCCTTCCTCCAACGAAGCTGTGAGGAAAAAATGGCTTGTGTGCTGAGGAGATAGGCTCCGCCCCGTTTTCGGCAGGCTTTCTCCCGCTTTTTTGTGGAAAACTGGCAGGGGTTAAATACATCCATATAGCCAAGGAGCTATATGTGATGTATTTTTAGCCATTTAAGGTATTTTCATTGCGTCCCAGGGCGCCCCCCCCCCAGCGCCCTGCACCCTCAGTGACCGGAGTGTGAAGTGTGCTGAGAGCAATGGCGCACAGCTGCGGTGCTGTGCGCTACCTTATTGAAGACAGGACGTCTTCTGCCGCCGATTTTCCGGACCTCTTCACTCTTCTGGCTCTGTAAGGGGGCCGGCGGCGCGGCTCCGGGACCCATCCATGGCTGGGCCTGTGATCGTCCCTCTGGAGCTAATGTCCAGTAGCCTAAGAAGCCCAATCCACTCTGCACGCAGGTGAGTTCGCTTCTTCTCCCCTTAGTCCCTCGATGCAGTGAGCCTGTTGCCAGCAGGTCTCACTGAAAATAAAAAAAACTATTTAAACTTTTACTCTAAGCAGCTCAGGAGAGCCACCTAGATTGCACCCTTCTCGTTCGGGCACAAAATCTTAACTGAGGCTTGGAGGAGGGTCATAGGGGGAGGAGCCAGTGCACACCAGCTAGTCCTAAAGCTTTTACTTTGTGCCCAGTCTCCTGCGGAGCCGCTATTCCCCATGGTCCTTTCGGAGTCCCCAGCATCCACTAGGACGTTAGAGAAATAGGGAATGCTGACAATATAAAACCAATATGCCGCAGTGTAAAACTGTCATAGCATAATTGCCAAAATAAACGGATGCCCAGCACTTAGCAGATGTCTGCGTAGCTTCTGTTTGTTGCAATGTTGTTTGTTTCGTGTTTGCGTAGTGTTTTTTCTGTGCCCTCATTTTCCTGTCTGCAAAGTCTGTCTTTGTTTTACAAAGGAAAAGAATAGAGAGAGCAGACACTAGACACATGAAGGTTATTTCGGAAAATAAAATCATAAAGTTTGTGAAAGTAGAGATCAATGATTGTCCACCTTTATTTTCTGCTATTTCCCGCAGCATCCTGGCTCTTCTTCATTGCAGGGATCTAGGACAGGATGACAGGTGCTGTGCTTGTATGATAAGGGTAATACTCCCCTGGGACGTGCCCCGGTATTCTAAATACAGTGGCACCTGTCAGCCATGGCTGACTCACTGTGATAAACAGGAATCTGGACTACAGTTGTGTTATCCTGCAATCCAGCACGGCATTCACTGTATCCACATGTCATTAGTTTCTGGTTTAATGTATGTCTGCCTCTCTCCACTCCTATCTGTCCTCCATGCTACTGTCCTCATCTTCCTCTCCAAATATACTCCATCTGCCTCTCCTCTCCTACAAGTCCTACGTTGGCTCACATTCCCCTTCAGAGCCCAATTCAAGCTTCTCACACTCACTTAGAAAGCCCTTACCCATTCATGTACATTTTACACCTCTGACCACATCTCCCTTCACACTCAAGACCGCATTCTTCGCTCTTCAAATGAATCCCACCTCTCCTGCCAACTGGTTACTTCCTCCTAATCCGGTCTCCTTATAGGACTGCCCACCTCTCTATAAAACTTCAAACAGGCTCCCAAGGCCCACTTCTGCACCAAACCCAGAAATCTTTGTCTGACCCTCTCTCCCTTGGTCATGGTCAACCCCATCTGTCTGCCACTCCCCTTTAGAATGTAAGCTCTCACGAGTAGGGCCCTCTTCCCTCATGTGCTTTGACTTCCCTACTAATACTTTTCATCTACTCCATGCTCCCTTCAAGAGCACCTAACCATCGCTTTCTGCCTTCATGCTGCTTATTTGAATGCTATGACCACTGATGCAGCAATGTTTATAAACCATTTACTACTTTTGCTTTGTCTTGTAATTTAATACACTGTTTTCCTGTGTGCTCATGTGTTTATGTACTTTGTTAGGCGCTGTGGAACCCTTGTGGCGCCATATAAACAAAGGATAATAATGTTTGCAGATACCGTAGCGAAAAGTGATTATCCTCTCTGTTATCTACTTTCATACATACTGAGGCTCCTTGTAAGTGTCAAATAGTGCTGAATATAGCACTTTTGACGTTTACCACCTCTTCTTACATCCCCCCCTATATAAAGTACTCACGTATGTATATGTAAGTACATCTATGTGAAAAAATACGTTTGATATTCACATGCTCTTGCTATTAATCTCAGTTCATCCTATTATTATCAGCCAGTATATGTCTCTGACATGGAACACACTTACCGGTGTCTTATGGAATGTGGCCACTAGGGTAAAATGGATGGAAAGAAATGCTTAGTACATTCTGCCGCCATGTCGCTGTTTTTGAGTGTTATTTCAGAAGAAGAAATGCACTTTCCTGCATGAAGCACGCTTGAAAGGTGAAAAAGGCATGACACTGATAATACAGTGTATCTGAAAAGTCTTCACAGCGCTTCACTTTTTCCACATTTTGTTATGTTACAGCCTTATTCCAAAATGGAATAAAATATTTTTCCCTCAAAAATCTACACACAGTGCCCCATAATGACAACATGAAATGCAAATTTCTTAAAAATAAAAAACTAAGAGATCACATGTACATAAGTATTCACAGCCTTTGCTGAATACTTTGTTGATGCACCTTTGGCAGCAATTACAGCCTCAAGTCTTTTTGAATATGATGCCACAAGCTTGGCACCCCTATCTTTGGGCAGTTTCACCCATTCATCTTTGCAGCACCTCTCAAGCTCCATCAGGTTGAATGTGAAGCGTTGGTGCACAGCCATTTTTAGATTTCTCCAGTGATGTTCAATCGGATTCAAGTCTGGTCTCTGGGCCACTCAAGGACATTCACAGAGTTGTCCTGAAGCCACTCCTTTGATATCTTGCCTGTGTGCTTAGGGTCGTTGTCCTGCTGAAAGATGAACCGTCGCCCCAGTCTGAGAGCGCTCTGGAGCAAGTTTTCATCCAGGATGTCTATGTACATTGCTGCATTCATCTTTCCCTCTATCCTGAAAAATACTCACAGCATGATGCTGCCACCACCATGCTTCACTGTAGGGATGGTAGTGGCCTGGTTTCCTCCAAACATGATGCCTGGCATTCACGCCAAAGAGTTCAATCTTTGTCTCATCAGACCAGAGAAATTATTTCTCATGGTCTGAGAGTCCTTCAGGTGCATTTTGGCAAACTCCAGGCGGGCTGCGTTGTGCTTTTACTAAGGAGTGGCTTCGGTCTGGCCACTCTACCATACAGGCCTGATTGGTGGATTGCTGCATAGATGGTTGTGCTTCAGGAAGGTTCTCCTCTCTCCACAGAGGAATGTTGTAGCTCTGGCAGAGTGACCATCGGGTTCTTGGTCACCTCCCTGACTAGGGCCCTTCTCCCTGATCGCTCAGTTTAGACAGACAGACAGACAGCTCTAGGAAGAGTCTTGGTGGTTCCGAACTTCTTCCATTTACGGATGATAGGGGCCACTGTGCTCATTGGGACCTTCAAAGCAGCAGATATTTTTCTGTACCCTTCCCCAGATTTGTGCCTCGGGACAATCCTGTCTGTCTACAGACAATTCCTTTGACTTCATGCTTGGTTCGTGCTCAGACATGCACTGTCAAGTGTGGGACCTTACATAGACAGGTGTTTGCCTTTCCAAATCATGTCCAATCAACTGAATTTACCACAGGTGGACTCCAATTAAGTTGTAGGAACATCTCAAGGATGATCAGTGAAAACAGGATGAACCTGAGCTCAATTTTGAGCTTTATGGCAAAGGCTGTGAATACTTATGTACATGTGATTTCTTAGTTTTTTATTTTTAATAAATTTGCAAAAATAACAAAACTTTTTTTCACGTTGTCATTATTGGGTATTGTGTGTAGAATTTTGAGGGGAAAAATGAATTTATTCCATTTTGGAAAAAGGCTGTAACATAACAATGTGAAAAAAGTTAAGCGCTGTGAATACTTTCCGGATGCACTGTATAGGCCGAGGCCTAGTTTCCATCACCTCAGGACATGTAAAAAGAAACAAGTCAATTTTCAGAAATTTTCAAATCCCCTGCAGCCAACTCAACCATCAGGTGCCCCCAAATGTGCCCACTCCTTACTCTTCGTGCAATAATCTCCTCCATTAATACTTAAATTCTCATTCTTGCACATGGGTGTGAAACGATGGTGCACCAACCAGCATTTATTTATGAACATTCGGTTTCTGCCATCAGAACATACAAAAGTTTGCACCATTTTGATATGCAAACTCCATACGCTTGCTATGAAAACTAGTCCGTAGATTCAAAGTAGGCACATTGTGTCATATGCTTTGCATGCTCGCACCTTCACTCTTTTCTCTTCATGTAGAGCCCTGAACCACCCAAATGGCTCTTGGCATATACTTTGAGTTTTCCTGTCAGGAAAGTGGATGTCCATAGGAAACAGCTTTTTCCATAATAAAAAACCCCATATCCCGAACTAACACCTTCTCATGTATTTGATCTGTTACCCGTAGCGCCTTCATTAAATTGTTCAGAAATTATGACATGTGTAGAATACCATTATATTTTATTTCTGAATAAAAGTTATTGCTGGTAAACTGGCCAGTCCTCACGTAATAGGGTGCATTCAGAGTTGCATGCAAGTCGGCCACATTGCATGCTCAGGAATAAGTATGGATTTCCGGTTTTCAAAGTTGGCTGTGTCTATGGGGCTCCAAGCACTGCCTCATACATCCGCTTGCAAAAGTAGCCATCCTAACTATCATCCCTATGCCAAGTGCAAGAGATCCATCTTACACCAGCAAGATCTCTCCTTACCCACAGCCCTGCAATTCTGCCTACATGCCCATGGCCTACGGGCAATCGCCCCGGTTACAACCACTCAGCGGGAGATGTGGCTGAGATGCCTAGGATTCTGAATCGCCCATAGTTGCTCAAAGTTGTATTTTGTCATCTCAGGCGTATACGCGGGGCAAAAAAAATCAGATTTGCCTGCAAAACGCGCACAGATCCAACAAGAGTAAATTCTCCTTTCTTATAATATGAGGATAGTGTTCACTCTAGGGTGAACAATAGGCAAGGCGTGCGCACCTAGAAAGGGGCGTGGTCACTTGAAGAGCGGATGTTATCTTCTGACATACCTCCTGTTTGTCACTCTTAGGGGCATGTTCAGCACTTTCAGAGATGCTGTGCTGCCCCCAGGCTCTCTCCCCTGCACTGTGAATAGATTGCGGCATGCATGCACATGGCATCTATTCACGGACCGTGAGCACTAATCCACCCCTTTTCCCACTGCAGCCTGCGGGTAGGAACGGCAGAGGGCAGGCTGTTTCAGCTGGGCACCTCCATAAGGGCTAGGCGCATTTTGTCATTTTACAATTAGGCAGTGCACGGTGAATAGTGGGGAAGACTATGGGGATATTAATATACCTAAGGTTTCATAAAATCTTTAAAAGAAGAATAGTTAAAGTCATTTCTTTGTTTTATGTAATATTTATTTATACATTGCATCTGTTTCAACCCAAAGGCTATTTAGATCACAAGGCCAGTCATCAGTTACTCCGATTTTGGCTTTCCCCTCACATACAATACCAATACCTCCTGACTTCATGACTGCATCCATTTTCATAAGCTCTTTATGAACAGCGAGAGAGAAGCATGTGACAGCTTTACATTCCAGCCATTGTTATTTCATTGCGTCAGAGGATTAATGCTTTTTAATTAAAGTTGTGGATTTTGGTTTCCTGAAATTGATAATTCCATGTGTGTTTTAGCCTGTGTTCCTCAGTGATCTCTGAAGGAATCCTGTCATGTTGCCACTAGTTACACATTTAAGTATTTGACTTTATTTTGTGTTTTTCTAATTTAGCCGCGTCCACAGAGCGCTCAGACAGTAAAGCCTGAGTCTGATATGGAACAAGAACCAGAGCCTCAATACGAATGTACCAAGGTAATCACCTTTTACCGTTCCCCAAGCCACCATCACACTCACAGCCTGGTCTTCCCAAGCCACCATCACACTCACAGCCTGGTCTTCCCAAGCCACCGTCACACTCTCAGCCTGGTCTTCCCAAACCACCATCACACTCACAGCCTGGTCTTCCCAAGCCACCATCACACTCACAGCCTGGTCTTCCCAAACCACCATCACACTCACTGCCTGGTCTTCCCAAGCCACCATCACACTCACAGTCTGGTCTTCCCAAACCACCATCACACTCACTGCCTGGTCTTCCCAAGCCACCATCACACTCACAGTCTGGTCTTCCCAAACCACCATCACACTCAGTCTGGTCTTCCCAAGCCACCGTCACACCCACAGTCTGGTCTTCCCAAGCCACCATCACACTCGCAGTCTGGTCTTCCCCAGGCACCATCACACTCACAGTCTGGTCTTCCGAAGCCACCATCACACTCACAGTCTGGTCTTCCCAAGCCACTATCACACTCACAGCCTGGTCTTCCCAAGCCACCATCACACCCACAGTCTGGTCTTCCCAAACCACCATCACTCTCACAGTCTGGTTTTCCCAAGCCACCATCACTCTCACAGTCTGGTTTAATGAACACAAAAGGAAAAAAAAAAGACAATGTCTAGTTGGGGGAAAATCATGGAATGTGTTGAGCTGCAATAAACCACAAGTCTACCTGTTGCCTGCATGCGTGGAATTTGGTACACTAATGCACCTGCTACACAAAGCATGCTAGATATACTCCCGGCTCTAACCTTGTGCATTACGGTCCTTATTCAGAATTGCATTTAGCTCCAAATGTGGACGGATCTCAGCCGTTTCTGGTGGCAACCGGGTGTACAGTATGCATGGGAGAGAACTGTCATCTGGACATGTTGCCAGAATTGCTTGGCATTCAGTGTATGCCATATTCCCTGCACCCAGCATAGGATTGTGAGGACTCCTGTGTTTGTAGACTGAGCCATTGGAAGGTACATACACAAAGATGCCCAGTATACTGCTGTAAAATAGCATTGGCATACTGATCGTAATGTGTATGCAGAGACGTGTGCATTACGTGTGAATCAGAATCAGGTCCTATACGTCATCTATGCTAAAATAAACAGTCTAAGGCTGCCCCAAAAAATTACTAATAAAGGAAATTAAACTATGTTCCTGTTCAAATGAATCTCAGGCAAGCCTACCAAGATCCTGGCTAAAGTATTCTCTTTAGGCCCCATCTGACGTTATCACGAGCAACTGCACCAACTCTGCTCCCAGGCCTCCCTCTCCTGTTCACCCCTCTGTATTTCTCCGGCAACTGCACAGACTTCTCTGCATGCACTGTCAGTCATTAGTCTGAACATAGTGGTGGAAGTTAGGGGACATTTTTAAAGCGCAAATGGAATATACTAGCACTATATTAGCAAATGTTAATAAATAATTATAGTTACCATGGTCCATAAATGTACAAAACTCTTGGTTGGGTTATGTCTCGGATTGTTTTCAAGTGTCTTGTTTAGATGGATGACTGTCAAGATGTATAGATTTGATGCTGCCTTCTAATGATACAATCCAATGCTTGCATTGTACAGATGACTGTCAAACCAAAAGACGAAGATGATGATGGACATCCGAGCAAAGTATTGATGTTAGAGTTTCGATCATTAGTTGTTAATCGACCGGCTAGAAACAGTCAGCTCATTGCCAACTCTACCGGTGGAAATGGACCTAATTTTAAGAAGTTCAGAAAGGTAATATATTCCTATGCTGAGATTTCACAATATTATTCAGTCTAGAGCTTCACATTATAGTGTGTATGTTGTGTCATTTTCTTTGTGATGAAATTGTCCAAGAGGTGTCCCCAAGTTGGAAATAGTCATTGATTGTTATGGGAAGTACACAGTGTATTCACATACTGTACCAACAATACAATACAAATCAGTAGTCCTTTGTTGTACCCAACACATCATACTGTATCTGCTATTAGTATTACACCGATATGTCTGAATATTATTCTCTGTGTATATAGATAGCGTATCCAGGAGCGGGAAGCTTCCCCCACATCATTGGAGGCTCTGACTTGATTGCTCATGATAAGAAGAAAAATTCTGAGTTAGAGCAGTGGTTGCGGCAGGAGATGGAGGTAAGGGGAGACAATAAAGTGGTCATATGTTAGTTAGCTACTAATACTACCAGTTATTTTAGGTCCAATCAGGACTGCCATCAGGGGCGTACTGCCGGAACTGTAGTCCCGGGCCCAGACAGAGAGGGGGCCCGCCCAGCCTGCACTGGCACTTAGACTACCATCATACTGACGACGCCACAGAGCAGTGCGGGGCTACTGACGACCATCCAGTGATATAGCAAGTTGCAGTCTACAGCTGTGCAGGGTCTCACTGATTGGCCAGCAAGCTCTCAGTAGCTGAATGGAGGCTGGCCAAACTTGTTTCTTGGCCACCAATAGTTGCAGTGGCTGCTGTCTGTCCCACATCAAACCACTAAGTTCTCACCAACACCTCAGGTAAGAGTTTGTGGCGGACGGGCCTGGTTAGTGAGGGGGCCCTGCCTATTTTGTCAGTCCCCAGGCCTCACAATTTCTGAGGGTAGCCCTGGGTCCAATCATGTTGTTTTAAATAGCATTATTATTATTATTTAAATATAGCTTTAAATAGTAAAATTTATACACCAAACTCAGGCGGTAATTCAGATCTGATCTCTGGGATGCTTTTTTTGCTTCCCTGCGATCAGATAGTCGCCGCCTACAGGGGGACTGGGTTTTCGCTGTGCAGGTGTGCGATCGCATGTGTAGCAGAGCTGCACAAACTGATTTTCTGCAGTGTCTGCGCAGCCCAGGACTTGCTCTTCCAGTGCAATGAGAACAGGCTGATTGGGACCGGAATTTACGTCACACACCCTCCATGAAAATGGAGAGCCCACCTGCGTTTTTCCAGACACTCCCTGAAAACGGTCAGTTGCCACCCACAAACAGCCTCTTCCTGTCAATCTCCTTGCGAACGCCCGTGCAAATGGATCCTTTGCACCATCCCGTCGCTGACCGGCAATCCCCATTGCAGCCGTCCGTCGTGCCTGCGCATTGCGGTGCATACGCATGTGCAGTTCGGATCTGATCGCCCCCTGTGTGAAAACGCACAGCAGCGATCAGATCTGAATGACCCCCTCAGTGCTTAGATTAAGCAAAAATGTAATTGTTAAGCACAAGCTATGGCTGTCTGTACATGCATTATCAGGCATTATCAAAACCCGTATAATGATGCCTAATGAGAATATTGACATGATTGTTTAGAAGAACAGTGGGCATTCCCATAAACATAAAGTTACGAGGGTGCTATTGCTGTGTGTCTGCAGTCCTCTTCCTATCCATACCGAATGCTGATCCGGCCACTCTGCGAATAACCAGATCCCATAATTGTGACCAGATTAACTGAACAGCAGGATCAGCCTGAGCATAGCATGTCATTTATACCTTACATGCTGAAGAGACGAGCCAACACCTAGGATGTGATAGTGTCAACTGAATAATGGGGGTCATTTTGACCCGTTCGCTCACTGCAGTTTAACGCAGAAGAGCGAACGGGTCCCTACTACGCATGTGCCGTAGTGCGCCGGCGCATGCCAGACGGCCAAAGGCCGTAGCAGGGACACGATCTCCTCTGCCTGATTGACAGGCAGAGGTGATCGCTGGGCGAGAGGGGGCGGAACGGCGGCATTCGGCCGCCGTTTTGTGGGTTTGGTCCGGCCAACGCAGGCGTGGCCGGACCGAACGGGGGGCCGGGCCGCAGCGGCTGCGTGACGTCACACGCAGCCGCTGCGGGCCGGGGAGCGATGAGTAGCTCCCAGCCAGCACGCTAAAGCTGCGCTGGCCGGGAGCTACTCTTGAAGTGCAAAGGCATCGCCGCTGTGCGATGCCTTTGCACTTCTGCGAGGGGGGGCCGGACTGACATGCGGGGCGGGCTAGCCCTGTGCTGGGCGTCCCCCCGCATGTCAGGGAAGAAGATCGTAGCTGTGCTAAATTTAGAACAGCTACAATCAACTCGGAATGACCCCCCATGTATTGTAATCTACCGAACGTCTAGCATAGCCTAGGCCTTCCAGCGATATTATGTCTTAAAGTTCATCTCCACGAAATTAGGTGGAACACAGTCTGTTACAGGAATATCTTTAGCTAGTTCCAGCTGGCAGCTCATCACAGAAATGTGATATTGTGATAGATAAATGTAATGTTCTTTTTCTGCAGGAGCAAACGCAGCAAGCTAGAGAACAGTCACTGGCGGAGGATCTGTTCAGGTGAGCACAGAACAGGATACGTGTACAGATAAAGTGCAGCCATAACTGGAGCTAAAGTGCAAAGCATTACAATACGGGCAAGCTAGATAACATCAGTTACACATACAGTCTTAAAAACACAGTCCTGCTGGCTGTAACCAGTTTCATACTAGATGGAGGCAGGTGCAGGCCACTGTCAGTAGGGGGAGATGATGGCATAAGTCAGAAAAGAATGGGTACAAGAGTTCCCTGATCCTGTTAGCTTACAACCTATAGGGGGGGCGGACGGACAAGGGTGACACAGCGAGGTGAGTCAGTGGACATTGATTACTGGCCTGGAAGAGATCTGTTAGGCTTTGGTAAAGGAATAGGCTTTGTCGGCTTTTCTGAAGCTCTGCAGAGAGGTGGAGAGCGGTGATAGCAAGCAGCACAGTTAATATCCTGGAGGCGGAAGTCTGAGGAGGTTATCAGTTGTGGAGAGAAGATTACCTCTGTCGCTCTCCATGCTCTGCAAACACTGTCCCTGCCATCATGCATGTCACAGGGACAGTGTGTTCTGGCAGCTGCTGTCCCTGCATAAACTTTTCATACATAGGAGAGATTATTATGTTAAACACAGATAATAAATGCCTTGCTAGAGATAAATATTACGGCACCAGCACAATAGTACATGGGCCTCATATAAAGAGATAGATATTACAATCTGGAAGCTGTACGCAACATTGGCGGAGAATTAGCATGGATCACTATTGAGATTAAAATGGCAATTGTCTCAAAACTACAACTGCGAAAAATCGCATGTGAAGTGCCGCCCAGAAATGTAAAAAAAACGCCCACCGATGCGATCACAACTCTTGTGTTTCATCCAGATTTCTGCCTAGCTGCGACCTTGTCCATCTTGTTCTACAGTTCTTCTTATGGATAGAACGTATAATCCAATGGATTGTTTCTTAGTATTGTTCTGGAGGCTGCACTTGGATTTGTTTCCTAGGGTTAAAGTGCATAATGTTGCTTTATAATCATTCAATAAATCCTTATCAAACCCCACAGATATGGTAATAATGTTCCGTGCCAGTTTTCTTTCCCTCTGCACTCTCATTTAGAGCACTAAAAATGGGCATAGAAAATGAAAAACCTAAATAAATACTATATAAACTGCTAAACACACACCCCTTGGTTGGACTTACCTAGCATGGATGTGCGTGTTAGGTAGGTTAAGGCTACATACTCTTCGTGTGCTTACATGTTCTTATGTCATCAGCCTCGTGGGTCATGGGGAGTAGCTGGTGCATTTTCACATTTAAAGATACCAACCTCCCTATAAAAATCCCAAATGAAGGAACACCAGATCCTTTCCAGGACTAGGTATGTCTGCACGGAATCAGTATGAGCTCCCGGCGGTCAGGAGACCAACACCAGGATCCCGACGGCGAGTGCAGCTTTCCCCATGCGCTCGCCACGCTTCAGGCCCAGTTCTATTCCCCCTCGGGTGGTGGCGTTGACCACCACCCAAGTGGGGAAACCAGTTGGCGGTTGGGAATCCACCGGTATTGCAGAAGGTGTCGGGATTCCGGCGCCAGTATATTGACCACCAGGATCCTGTCCGGCAGTCAATTGACTGCCTCCCGTCTGCACTGCCTTGCTCTTTTACAGAGACAGGAAAATCACGATGAAGAGAAGACCATGTCAGGGGGTCCTCTTTTCCCTGTCTACTTAGCTGAACAAGGTTTAACCCATATGTAAGAGCTGTCATGGAGTCTGAGAAAGAAATACTCATTTATGGTATATTGACCTTCCAAGGTCTAGTGCAGTGACAGCTCTGCCACACTCTATACAGCATAAAGTAGGTCAGTGAGACTCACTAGAATTTTTTCAAGAGCCACTACTAGTATGAGTAGGATTTTGCTGCAACCAATCATATCGCAATATCCATTTTGCGCCATATTGGGTGTGGCGCAACTGCTCACTCTGCTCCAGTGCTGCCCGGATAGGACGTCAGAAAATATGTACTTCTCTCTGACCATAGCGGTCTGGCTGATGTCTCTTCAGCGCACTTGCACAGAGCTGCAGTTTCATTGGCATAAATGAGAATTCTCGTGAGTGCCGCATAGTGAGTACAGCAGGCATAGATGCTATTAAAAAACCTAGAAGACTTTGGAGACAGCCAATGAGTATACATATACAGATCTATCAGTGACACCCTAAAGAAGATGTAGGAAACCTGTGGTTGAATTACAGTGACAGTGATGGGGATCCTTTGGCACTCCAGCTGTTGTTAAACTACACATCCCAGCATGCCCTGCTACAGTTTTAGCATGGTCAAATAGCAAAACTATAGCAGGGCATGCTGGGATGTGTAGTTCAACAACAGCTGGAGTGCCAAAGGCTCCCCATCACTAGACTAGGATGCCTGGGCCGGCGTTACACAGACCAACTTATCACTTAAGGTGGGTAACACTGGCCGATATATCAGCCGTTCTATTGAACGGCCGATATATCGCGGGTCCGTCGGCCAGTGTGTACGGGCGATATGTCTGTGAACTCCGTCGGGCCGACGGCCAATATATCTACCGATATATTGGCGCACCGCTGTGTGTGTGCGGGCGACCAGCCGGCCGTCTATACACATGCTGCGGTGGCCGGCGGTGATTGACGGCTGAACTGGGCGGGTGTGTGTATACGCCCGTCCAGTTCATGACGTCAGTCCCTGACGGATCGAGCAGTGTGTATGCACAGCACACTGCCCGATCCGTCCATAGATATATCTGCCAATCGGTTGATCTGCAGATATATCTATCAGTGTGTACTCACCGTTAGGCTTCTGTGAAATAATAAATACTATACTGTAAAACCACAGTCACTCGCCCTACAGTACATACATTAGGAAGAAGTTGGTTTTACCTTTGTGCTTTGTTTACCTGGGCACAGGATTGAGAAGGACTAATTAGGGCATTTGTTACAGCCGCCTGTCAGAGCAGGAGGTGAGCTGCACTGCGAGTTATTTTCAGCCATTTGTGTGCTCTCTTCCTTCCTGGCTTCTCCGAAGGATAATCAGGAGTTGCCGGGAGACAGCAGTCATCTGCAATTATATTCCCAGCTAAGTGATGATGCAATTTGGCTGCTACATTTCCCGGCCTAAGCAAATAGAGCTTAGTAAATGGGATTTGAGGCTGGGAAAAGTGCTGAATCACTTTATTGTATCTGAGGCATTTCTAAGTCCGAGCACAACATGTTTTTATCCATACGGTGTATGACATTTCGCACAGTGGCTCTCTCCATAAGGGTAATAATATTTTGCACAGTGGCCCTTACTATGTTATATTAAACTGCATTGTATTTCTATAGCATTATATTTCACAAAGAATGAGAGGGCACACGTCTATTTCTTGACAGAGAATGTGGGTGTCATATATTGCAGTACATGAAAGCTGGCAGGCTGGCACTGAGGCCAGTCCCCGCACCCAATATTTCTCTAACGTCCTTGAGGATGCTGGGACTCCGTAAGGACCATGGGGAATAGATGGACTCCGCAGGAGATAGGGCACTTTAAGAAAGCTTTGGACTCTGGGTGTGCACTGGCTCCTCCCTCTATGCCCCTCCTCCAGAACTCAGTTTTTACACTGTGCCCAGAGGGAAATGGGTGCACTGTAGGGAGCTCCCCTGAGTTCTCTGCCTAGAAAGCATTTTTGTTTGGATTTTTTCTATATTTTTACAGGGAGCACTGCTGGCAACAGGCTCCCTGCATCGAGGGACTGAGGAGAGAGGGGCAGACCTACTTAAATGATAGGCTCTGCTTCCTCGGCTACTGGACACCATTAGCTCCAGAGGGGGTGAACACAGGTTCGTCCTGGGCGTTCACTCCCAGAGCCGCGCCGCCGTTCTCCTCACAGAGCCAGAAGAAACGAAGTCAGAAGACGTCTCAGGCGGCAGAAGCCTTCAGAGCTTCACTGAGGTAACGCACAGCACTGCAGCTGTGCGTCATTGCTCCCATACACCTCACACACTCCGGTCACTGTAAGGGTGCAGGGGGGGCGCACTGGGCAGCAATATAACACCTCTCTTATGGCAAAAGACAATATACATGTACAGGTGGGCACTGTACATGTATATAAAAAAGCCCCCGCCATTTTTTAATAACTTTGAGCGGGACAGAAGCCCGCCGCCGAGGGGGCGGGGCTTCTCCCTCAGCACTCACCAGCGCCATTTTCTCTCCACAGCACCGCTGAGAGGAAGCTCCTCGACTCTCCCATGCTTTACACACGGTGAAAGGGGGTTTGAAGGAGAGGGGGGGGGCACATAATTGGCGTTTTATTACTACTCAGCGCTTCTGGAAAAGGTCATTCTCTGGGGGTTTTTTTTCCAGGGGTATAGCGCTGGGGTGTGTGCTGGCATACTCTCTCTGTCTCTCCAAAGGGCCTTAAAGGGGATACTGTCTTCAGAAAAGAGTTTCCCTGTGTGTGTGAAGTGTGTCGGTACGCGTGTGTCGACATGTTTGACGAGGAAGGCTCGCTTAATGTGGAGGGGGAGTGCTTGAATGTCATGTCGCCGTCGGCAACGCCGACACCGGAATGGGTGGATATGCTGAATGTCTTAAATGCAAATGTCAATCTATTGCATAAGAGGTTAGACAAGGCTGAAGCTAGGGATCAGTCAGGTAGCCAGACCATGCCTGTCCCTGTGGCGCCAGGACCTTCGGGGTCTCAGAAGCGCACCATATCCCAGATCAATGACACAGATACCGACACGGATACTGACTCTAGTGTCGACTATGAAGATGCAAAATTACAGCCGAGGGTGGTATTCGGTACATGATTATTGCCATTAAAGAGGTTTTGCATATTACTGAGGAACCCCCTGTCCCTGACACGAGGGTACACATGTATAAAGGGAAAAAGCCTGAGGTCACCTTTCGTCCTCATTTGAGCTGAGCGAATTGTGCGAAAAGGCTTGGGAATCTCCAGATAGAAGACCACAAGTTCCCAAAAGGATTCTTATGGCGTATCCTTTTCCACAAACGGATAGGATACGATGGGAATCTTCGCCTAAAGTAGACAAGGCGCTGACACGTTTATCCAAAAAGGTGGCACTGCCTTCTCAGGATACGGCTTCCCTCAAGGATCCTGCTGATCGCAGGCAGGAAATTACCATGAAGCACATTTACACTCATTCAGGTACTATTGTTAGACCGGCTATGGCGTCGGCCTGGGTTTGTAGTGCTGTTGTGGCATGGGCAGATTCCTTATCTACGGAGATTGACACCTTAGATAGGGATGCCATTTTAATGACCATAGAGCATATCAGAGATGCTGCCTTGTATATGAGAGATGCTCAGAGACATTTGTTTATTAAGCTCCAGAATAAACGCTATGTCTATTTCTGCTAGGCGGCTCTTGTGGACCCGACAATGGACGGGAGACGCCGATTCAAAGCGGCATATGGAGTCCTTGCCTTACAAAGGGGAGGAGTTGTTTGGAGACGGCCTCTCGGACCTTCTCTCTACTGCTACGGCTGGTAAGTCGAATTTCTTACCTTATGTCCCCCCGCAGCATACAAAAAGGCACCTCATTATCAAATGCAGTCCTTTCGTTCCAATAAGAGCAAGAAGGTACGGGGATCGTCCTTTGTTGCCAGAGGAAAAGGCAAGGGAAAAAAGCTGCACACAGCTAGTTCCCAGGAGCAGAAGTCCTCCCCTGCATCTGCAAAGTCCACCGCATGACGCTGGGGCTTCCCGGGGGGAGGCAGATCTAGTGGGGGCTCGTCTTCGGTTTTTCAGCCACGTCTGGGTTCACTCGCAGGTGGATCCCTGGGCATTAGAGATTGTTTCTCAGGGATACAGGCTGGAATTTGAAGACTGGCCTCCTCGCCGGTTTTTCAAATCAGCTCTGCCGGCTTCCCCGTCAGAGAGGGAGCTAGTGTTGGCAGCAATCCAAAAATTGTATATTCAACAGGTGATTATCACAGTTCCTCATCTCCAGCAAGGAGAGGGATATTACTCAACCCTGTTTGTGGTCCCGAAACCAGACGGTTCGGTCAGACCCATTTTAAACCTAAAATCCCTGAACCTGTACTTGAAGAGGTTCAAGTTCAAAATGGAATCACTCCGGGCGGTCATCGCCAGCCTGGAGGGGGGGGGGGATTGGATGGTGTCCCTGGACATAAAGGATGCTTACCTTCATGTTCCGATATTCCCCCCTCACCAGGCGTTCCTGAGATTTGCAGTGCAGGACTGTCACTACCAATTTCAGACGTTGCCGTTTGGCCTTTCCACGGCCCCGAGAATTTTCACCAAGGTAATGGCGGAAATGATGGTGCTCCTGCACAGGCAGGGTGTCACAATTATCCCATACTTGGACAATCTCCTCATAAAGGCGAGATCTCGGGAGAAGTTGCTGGACAGCGTGTCTCTGTCCATGAAGACGTTGCAGTTACACGGCTGGATTCTCAATATACCGAAGTCCCAGCTAGTCCCTACAACGCGTCTGACCTTTTTGGGGCTGATTCTAGACACAGACCAGAAAAAGGTTTTTCTTCCGATCAGAAAGGTTCAGGAACTCAGCCATGGTCAGGAACCTATTAAAGCCAAAAAATGTTTCAGTGCATCATTGCACACGGGTTCTGGGGAAGATGGTGGCTTCATACGAGGCCATCCCCTTCGGCAGGTTCCATGCGAGGACTTTTCAATGGGACCTCTTGGACAAGTGGTCCGGGTCCCATTTACAAATGCATCAAAGGATCAACCTGTCTCCCAGGACCAGGGTATCTCTCCTGTGGTGGCTGCACAGTGCTCACCTACTAGAGGGTCGCAGGTTCGGCATTCAGGACTGGGTCCTGGTGACCACGGACGCAAGCCTCCGAGGCTGGGGAGCAGTCACACTGGGAAGAAATTTCCAAGGTCTCTGGTCAAATCTAGAGACTTGTCTCCACATCAACGTCCTGGAGTTGAGGGCCATATACAACGCCCTGCGTCAAGCGGAGGAATTGCTTCGGGGAAAACCGGTTCTGATTCAGTCAGACAATGTCACGGCAGTGGCTCATATAAACCGCCAAGGCGGAACAAGGAGCAGAATGGCCATGGCAGAAGCGACCAGGATTCTACGCTGGGCGGAAGGCCATTTAAGCGCACTATCAGCAGTGTTCATCCCGGGGGTGGACAACTGGGAGGCGGACTTCCTCAGCAGGCACGACCTGCATCCGGGAAAGTGGGGACTTCATCAAGAAGTCTTCGCACAGATCACGGGACGGTGGGGACTGCCTCAAATAGACATGATGGCATCCCGTCTCAACAAAAAGCTAAAGCGGTATTGCGCCAGGTCAAGGGACCCTCAGGCGGTAGCGGTAGACGCTCTGGTGACTGAGAATGTGTTGAGAATAATAAGAATAAGCAGGGTCAGAACAATCCTCATTGTTCCAGATTGGCCATGGAGGACTTGGTATTCGGAGCTGCAAGAGTTGCTCACAGAAGATCCGTGGCCTCTTCCTCTAAGACAGGACCTGCTGCAGCAGGGGCCCTGTCTGTTCCAAGACTTACCGCGGCTGCGTTTGACGGCGTGGCGGTTGAACGCCGGATCCTAGCGGAAAAAGGGATTCCGGAGGAGGTCATTCCTACCCTGATCAAGGCTAGGAAAGACGTGATGTTGAAACATTATCACCGTATATGGCGAAAATATGTTTCTTGGTGTTTAGCCAGAGCTGCTCCTACGGAGGAGTTCCATTTGGGTCGTCTGCTTCACTTCCTGCAAACAGGAGTGAATTTGGGCCTAAAACTAGGGTCCATAAAGGTCTAAATTTCGGCCTTGTCCATTTTCTTTCAAAAAGAATTGGCTTCTCTTCCTGAAGTACAGACATTCGTGAAGGGGGTGCTGCATATTTAGCCTCCTTTTGTACCTCCGGTGGCGCCTTGGGATCTTAACGTGGTGTTACGTTTCCTCAAGTCACCTTGGTTTGAACCACTCAAAACAGTGGAGTTGAAATACCTCACATGGAAAGTGGTCATGTTGTTGGCATTAGCTTCGGCAAGGCGTGTTTCAGAATTGGCGGCTTTATCACATAAAAGCCCATACTTGTTTTTTCACGTGGATAGGGCAGAGTTGAGGACTCGTCCTCAATTTCTGCCAAAAGTGGTCTCATCTTTTCATGTGAACCAACCTATTGATGTGCCTGTGGCTACACGGGACTTGGAGGATTCCGACTCCCTGGATGTGGTCAGGGCTTTGAAGATTTATGTGACCAGAACGGCTAGGATCAGGAAGACTGAAGTTCTGTTTGTTCTGTATGCGGCCAACAAGGTTGGCGCTCCTGCTTCAAAGCAGACTATTGCTCGCTGGATCTGTAACACGATTCAGCAGGCGCATTCTACGGCAGGATTACCATTGCCTAAATCGGTTAAGGCCCATTCCACTAGCAAGGTGGGCTCTTCTTGGGCGGCTACCCGAGGGGTCTCGGCATTACAGTTGTGCCGAGCAGCTACTTGGTCGGGGTCAAACACCTTTGCAAAGTTCTATAAGTTTGATACCCTGGCTGAGGAGGACCTCCTGTTTGCTCAAATGGTGCTGCAGAGTCATCCGCACTCTCCCGCCCGTTTGAGAGCTTTGGTATAATCCCCATGGTCTTTACGGAGTCCCAGCATCCTCAAGGACGTTAGAGAAAATAAGATTTTACTTGCCAGTAAATCTATTTCTCGTAGTCCGTAGAGGATGCTGGGTGCCCGTCCCAAGTGCGGACTTCTTCTGCAAGACTTGTTTATAGTTATTGCTTACATAAGGGTTATGTTATAGTTTATCGGTTGACCCGAGGATATGTTGTTGTTCATACTGTTAACTGGGTAGTTTGTCACAAGTTATACGGTGTGATTGGTGTGGCTGGTATGGATCTCGCCCTTAGGTTTACAAAAATCCTTCCTCGTACTGTCCATCTCCTCTGGGCACAGTTTCCCTAACTGAGGTCTGGAGGAGGGGCATAGAGGGAGGAGCCAGTGCACACCCAGAACCTAAAGCTTTCTTAAAGTGCCCTATCTCCTGCGGAGCCCGTCTATTCCCCATGGTCCTTACGGAGTCCCAGCATCCTCTACGGACTACGAGAAATAGATTTACCGGTAAGTAAAATCTTATTTTATCTGTCAACCATTGTCTGGTAGAGCCGGGGGCCAGTTTTCATAGAATACACTTAAAAAGAGATGATTTTTTTACTTATTTTAATTGGACTTTATTGATTTAATCACTCTACAGATACTACTGCTTCAAAAATAAATGTTACCCCTTTTTAGTGCATTGTTTCAGTACTGTAGTCCTATTAAGGATAGCAGGGTGTTGCTCTGGCAGTGTCACAGGTTAGAAGCCCCCCCCCACACACACACTCCCCAATTCTCTTCTGTGTTGACAATCAGTTCTGTGTGGGCTCGCTGTGACGAAATTAAAAACAGCATGTGAATGATATCATCTATTCAGCCTTCAGAGCATCCCGCCTTCGTTTAGCAAGTGGTAGTGACGGCCCTGATCTGAGGAAATAAATACATGTGTGTGCGTGTGTATATACATACAGCACTGTGCACAAGTTTTAGGCAGGTGTGGGGAAAAAGCTGCAAAGTAAGAACTCTCTAAAAAAATAGAAGTGTTATTTTTTTTAAAGTGTTTATTTTTCTCAAGCATTCTTTCCACACATGCCTAAAACTTTAGCACAGTAGTGTGTGTGTGTGTGTGTGTGTGTGTGTGTGTGTGTGTGTGTGTGTGTGTGTGTGTGTGTGTGTGTGTGTGTGTGTTTGCAAGTCACCAAGGGAAGTGCTGTTATGTGAAGTAGTGTTTTTCCAGAAACTGGCAGCAGATGATTTCAGTGAATAGATTGGGAAAGTCAGTGTCACAACACAACTTCCTCTTGCGAAGTTGGAGTTTGTTACAAAAGTTTGTTTTTGCCACAAGACAATTACTGTACAAGGAAGGAAGTGTTCATTTAGGTACAGTGGCCCTCATTCCGAGTTGTTCGCTCGCTAGCTGCTTTTAGCAGCATTGCAAACGCTAGGCTGCCGCCCTCTGGGAGTGTATCTTAGCTTAGCAGAATAGCGAATAAAAGATTAGCAGAACTGCTACTAAATAATTCCCTGCAGTTTCTGAGAAGCTCCAGACCTACTCCTAGACTGCGATCAGCTCAGTCCGTTTAGTTCCTGGTTTGACGTCACAAACACGCCCTGCTTTCGGCCAGCCACTCCCCCGTTTCTCCAGCCACTCCTGCGTTTTTACCTGGCACGCCTGCGTTTTTTAGCACACTCCCTGAAAACGGCCAGTTTCCGCCCAGAAACACCCACTTCCTGTCAATCACACTACGATCACTCGAGCGATGGAAAAACGTCGCTCGAGCTTGTGTAAAACTCCAAAGTTTTGTGTGAAAGTACTTAGCGCATGCGCGCTGCGTACCATACGCATGCGCATTTTCCACCTAATCGCTGCGTTGCGAAAAACGTCAATGAGCGAACAACTCGGAATGACCAACAGTAACTTATAAACTACCACCAGAGATTTGGGTTTGCTAATGTCTCGCCGACAATGGCCTCTGTCAGTAAACATGACCATAATTAATATCACAGATTTATGATTTTCATCTGTCCTGTATAATTCTGTGGATATAATTAATGTCTCGTTTGTTTTTAATTTCTTCCTTACTATAGATATAATCCCAAAACGGTGAAAAAAAGACGATAAAAAGAAGATTGCACAAATGAAGCCGATAGAAAATAATGGCAATAAAACTACATGTTTAAAAATGTATTTTTACTGTATTCATTTAATTTGTTATATTTTAGTGTGTTGATTTTTTTATTTTATTTTTTGCATGAATTATGAAAAATAAGAAAGAAAAATGTACTTATAAATGTCATCATGACCTGTTGGAAAACTCCTGGTGTGCTGCACATACACATACAGCTGTGCATTTCATTTGTTGTATCACATAGGGGGTCATTCCGAGTTGTTCGCTCGCAAGCTGCTTTTAGCAGCTTTGCACACGCTAAGCCGCCGCCTACTGGGAGTGAATCTTAGCTTATCAAAATTGCGAACGAAAGATTTGCAAAATTGCGAAAAGACCTCTCTGTGCAGTTTCTGAGTAGCTTGAGACTTACTCTGCCAGTGCGATCAGTTCAGTGCTTGTCGTTCCTGGTTTGACGTCACAAACACACCCAGCGTTCGCGCAGACACTCCTCCGTTTTTCCAGCCACTCCCGCGTTTTTCCCAGAAACGGTAGCGTTTTTTCACACACACCCATAAAACGGCTAGTTTCCGCCCAGAAACACCCACTTCCTGTCAATCACACTCCGATCACCAGAACGAAGAAAAAAACCTCGTAATGCCGTGAGTAAAATACCTAACTGCATAGCAAATTTACTTGGCGCAGTCGCACTGCGGACATTGCGCATGCGCATTAGCGACTAATCGCTCCGTTCCGAGAAAAAAATAACGAGTGAACAACTCGGAATGACCCCCATAGTGGAGATTTCCTATCCAGCGAATGCTCCGTTCACCATGTAGGAGTAAGTACAGTACACGGTAGAATATTTGCATACAGCACACAGGCTTTTCTTGTTGGGTATTGTTATATAAACACACAGTGCAATTATGTGAATGCTGAATTCTGAAAACTGACACCTTCCCTGGACAGTGCACGGAAAGAACCATTGGAATAGATGCACAGCATGTTAGGTCTCTTGGTGGCAGCCTGGTTTATTTGTCACATTTACAACAGCGGTTGTCTAACCTTGCTGCGGTTCTCCACAAAAGTTCTTTGGTGCCTATTTATTAAGTCTCTCACCCCCCTGCAAAAATTAATTTTGGTACCCCTGCAATTTATGAAGATGGGTGAATTATTTACTCAGCAAATGAGCAATCCAATGGTTTGATAATGTTATTAATGGTTATTTGGAAAATCCATAATTGAGGGACGGGTGTCATGATCCCTTAACACAAATAATTTGGTATATTGGGGCTCATTCAGAGTTGATCGCTCGCTAGCTACTTTTTCCAGCTGTGCAAACGCATAGTCGCCGCCCACGGGGGAGTGTATTTTAGCTGTGTAAGTGTGCGAACGCTTGTGCAGCCGAGCAGTACAAAAATAGTTTGTGCAGTTTCTGAGTAGGTCTGACCCAGAACGGACGTCAGACACCCGCCCTACAAATGCTTGGTCACGCCTGCGTTTTTCCAACCACTCCCTGAAAACGGTCAGTTGACACCCATAAACGCCCTTTCCTGTCAATCTCCTTGCGATCGGCTGTACGAATGGATTCTTCTTTAAATCCATCGCCCAGCAACGACCCGCTTTGTACCCATACGACACGCCTGCGCATTGCGGTGCATGCGCAGTAGTGACCTGATAGCTGCGCTGCAAAAAAACGTCAGCGTGCGATCATGTCGGAATGACCGCCATTGTCCTGGAGGATAGCTCTCATGATGGTAGACATTATGGGGGGTATTCAATTGTTTGAAAAGTCAGTTGGGTGTCTGTTTTTTCCTATCTAATAGAAAGGAAAAAACAAACACCCGACCGACTTTTCAAACAACTGAATTCCCCCCTATATATATATATCTCGCAGTACAGGTAACAGTATTTTTGCAGGCATAAAAACAGACCCAAAGATGTTTACAAGTAGAATAATTCTCACTTGCTGGAACACGTTTCGCTGATGGCCTACCGAGTCCTGTTGGAGAAAGGGTGCTATACAAATAAAATTACTATAAATCTAATATATATATATATATATATATATACAGGTTGAGTATCCCTTATCCAAAATGCTTGGGACCAGAGGTATTTTGGATATCGGATTATTCCGTATTTTGGAATAATTGTATACCATAATGAGATATCTTGGTGATAGGACCCAAGTCTAAGCACAGAATGCATTTATGGTTCATATACACCTTATACACACAGCCTGAAGGTCATTTTAGCCAATATTTTTAACAACTTTGTGCATTAAACAAAGTGTGTGTACATTCACACAATTCATTTATGTTTCATATACACCTTATACACACAGCCTGAAGGTCATTTAATACAATATTTTTAATTATTTTGTGTATTAAACAAGGTTTGAGTACATTGAGCCATCAGAAAACAAAGAAAAGGAAAAAACTAAGCGCTTAGGTGAGAAGCACTGCACTTTGATTGTCAGCAGCCTCCTGATAAAGGGAATTGCCAGTCCCTTGAAACAGAAACTAAACAACAAATAACAAGTGGCGCTTGACAATCAGATAAATTAAAAAAACATTTATTGGTATACAGTGTATAAAAGTTACAACAAACTCCCGGGAGAATAAAATAATGATACAAATTCCACAACAATAAAATTATTCACTGTTTTAGAGCTTAATGATCAATTCCTCAGAAAACCATTAATAATAGATGAACTTATATGCATATGCTTATTAAGTAACTGCACCTGGGTGATTTTCAACCGGATTGAATTAACTTAATACACACAAAGTTATGATGAAAAGATGTATGTTGCTAATAAATAGGGTATTTAAACATGAGTCACTCACGGCTTAGTATGTCAGAAGGTACTGCATACATCACAAATCCATTGCAGTAGATTAATGGTTTAAAGGTGAATAGAAGAATTACCTCCGCTGGGCAGGAGCCTGTTCTATCCTTGCTCCCTGGTGTCGTCTCACTGGTTTGTCAGAGACACACACCAGAGCCTCAGCGGGTACGATTGATGCTGCACCGTGCAGGGAGCCCCAACGAGCCGTTCCAGATGGTTAGTAATGCCTCCGGTACCTCCGCACTTGCAGACAGGAGGCTGTTGAGCTGGTTTTCCGGAGTTTACCGGTCTGCGCCGGGCTGAGAGGGAACGGCACCCGCTGTATACGCTTCCCCGGATTGCGTTGTCGGCTCTGGCCACGGGGACTGGAGCTGCAATTCAAGTGCTCCTGATAGCGGTGCTGAATTAACGGGCTCCTTTGCACGGATGAGAAGTTGTAGCAGCAGCTGATGACAGTGTGGATCTTTGCAGGGAGAAAAGCCTGTGTCCTTATCAGAAAACAAAGGTCTCACTATCTCAGTCTCACTCAAAAAAATCCGTATTTCGGAATATTTGGATATGGGATACTCAACCTGTGTGTATATATAATATATATATACATATATATATATACAGGATGCAACTTCCATATCCAGAGTGCTTGGGACCAGAGATGTTCTGGATATCAAATGTTTCCATATTTTGGAATATTCACTACCATAGAGAGATATCTTAGGGATAGGCCCAAAGTCCCAAGATGCACTTATGTTTCATATACACCTTGTACATATAGTCTAAAGGTCATTTTATACAATATTTTTAATAATTCTGTGTATTAAGCAAAGTTTTTGTACCTACTGTACATAAAACTTATTTAGGTTTTCTATACACATATCCTAAAGGTAATTGTATACAATATTTTACATTAATTTAATAATTCTTTGCATTAAACAAAGTTTGTGCGCATAGAACCAACAGAATGCAAATACAGTATGTTATCTCTGTCCTGTTAAAAAGAAATAAACAAATAATAATCTATTTCGGAATTCTGGATATGGGAGACAACCTATACACATACACACACACTATAAACTGCTGCAAACTCTGCTGAAATAAATGTAAATTTCACATACATTGTAAAAGGTATCATAGCAACATTTTTGATAATCAGCCAGCTTGCCAATCTCAAATTTTGCAGTCCAGCCTGAATAAGGCCCTTACTCCGATTTTTCGTTGTTTTGTCCTTAATTGAGGTTATCTCTAATACACTGTAACAGTAAAAAACAACATACAGTAACAGTGGAAATTGGGTTCGTACAAAGCCTAACATAGCCAAAGATCAATAGGGAAACCCTGCAAAAAAATATATACATATAATAAAACTGTAAGGTTGTGTCTGTACATAGACATTTGTTGTTTCCTTTTTGAGAATTATACTTCTAAGGACTGTTTATGGACCATCGAGACCCCAAAAAATGTGAAATTTTAGTCTGTTTGTACAATCTGGCATCACGCAAAAACTACTGTATGAATTTGGATCGCGTTTTCACTATTGTATAGCTTAGTGACCTAGAATGAGACTGAGATACATTCAGGTCCATAAATATTGGGACATCGACACAATTTTCATATTTTGGGCTCTATACACCACCACAATGGATTTGAAATGAAACAATCAAGATGTGCTTTAACTGCAGACTTTCCGCTTTAATTTGAGGGTATGTACATCCAAATCAGGTGAACGGTGTAGGAATTACAACGGTTTCTGTATGTGCCTCCCACTTTTTAAGGGGCCAAAATTAATGGGACAAACTAAACAATCCTAAATCAAACTTTCACTTTTTAATACTTTGTTGCAAATCCTTTGCAGTCAATTACAGCCTGAAGTCTGGAACGCATAGACATCATGAGACGCTGGGTTTCATCCCTGGTGATGCTCTGCCAGGCCTCTACTGCAAATGTCTTCATTTCCTGCTTGTTCTTGAGGCATTTTCCCTTCAGTTTTGTCTTCATCATGTGAAATGCATGCTCAATCGGATTCAGGTCAAGTGATTGACTTGGCCATTGCATAACATTCCACTTATTTGCCTTAAAAAACTCTTTGGTTGCTCTCGCAGTATGCTTCGAGTCCCTGTCCATCTGCACTGTGACGCGCCGTCCAATGAGTTCTGAAGCATTTGACTGAATATGAGCAGATAATATTGTCTGAAACACTTCAGAATTCATCCTGCTGCTTTTGTCAGCAGCCACATTATCAATAAATACAAGGGAACCAGTTCCATTGGCAGCCACACATGCCCACGCCATGACAATACCACCACCATGCTTCACTGATGAGGTGGTATATTTTGGATCATGAGCATTTCCTTTCCTTCTCCATACTCTTCTCTTCCCATCACTCTGGTACAGGTTGATCTTTGTCTCATCTGTCCATAGGATGTTGTTCCAGAACTGTAAAGCCTTTTTTAGATGTTGTTTGGCAAACTCTAATCTGGTCTTCCTGTTTTTGTGGCTCACCAATGGTTTACATCTTGTGGTGAACCCTCTATATTCACTCTTGTAAAGTCTTCTCTTCATTGTTGACTTTGACACATATACACCTACCTCCTGGAGAGTGTTCTTGATCTGGGCAACTGTTGTGAAGGGGTTTTTCTTCACCAGGGAAATAATTCTTCTGTCATCCACCACAGTTGTTTTCCGTGGTCTTCCAGGTCTTTTGGTGTTGCTGAGCTCTCCGGTGCATTCTTTCTTTTTAAGAATATTCCAAACAGTTGATTTAGCCACACCTAATGTTTTTGCTATCTCTCTGATGGGTTTGTTTTGATTTTTCAGCCTAATGATGGCTTGCTTCACTGATAGTGTCAGCTCTTTGGATCTCATATTGAGAGTCAACAGCAACAGATTCCAAATGCAAATGTCACACCTGGAATCTACTCCAGACCTTTTACCTGCTCAATTGATGGTGAAATAACAATGAGGGATTAGCCCACTCCTGTCTATGAAATAGCGTTTGAGTCGATTTCAGGGAGAACTGCTGGCAACAGTCTCCCTGCTTCGTGGGACTGAGGGGGCAGAAGTAGGAACCAACTTCCTAAAGAGTTTCATGGCTCTGCTTCTGGCTGACAGGACACCATTAGCTCCTGAAGGGTACTGAACGCTAGCTGTGCCTAGATGCTCACTCCCACAGCACGCCGTCACCACCCTTGCAGAGCCAGATGATAGGTGAGTGTTAGAAGACAGATCTTCAATCAAGGTGACGGCTAAAGGGACCGCGCGGCTGGCGGGAGTGCAGCACGCCATACTGCCCACAAAACACAGGCACTGCAGGGCGTGGGGGGGGGCACCCTTGGCAGCAGGAAACCTTATAAAACTGGTGAAAAGGGGGCATAAGATGCCGAGGCACAGCTCTACCCCCGCCAGTGTAAATAATAGTGTCAGAATCTCTGATGAGAAACGTGCCATTGCAGGGGCGGAGCTTCCTCCTCAGTCAGACAGCACACTGCTCAGCGCCATTTTCTCTCCACAGGCTGCAGAGAAAACACTGGTCCTCCACTACTGAATACAAGTATCAGGGTGCAAAACAGGGGGGGCACAGTGAAATTGGTGCTTTACATTGTGTATTTACATTATAAAAAAACGCTGTATGTCAGTGGGCATTTTATGTTTCACAGGCATTGTGTTACTGGCGCTGGGTTTGTGAACTGGCTGCTCCTGTGTCCTTCTGACAGATTTTACTGTGGGTCTGTCCCCTATAAGTCCCGGAGTGTCTGTAGTGTGTTTGTGCACGTGTGTGACATGTCTGAGGCAGGGAGCTCTTCCCCTGAGGGAGCCATTTTAGGGACACAGAGTTGTAATGTGGTGGCGCTGCCGGCACACCACGAGCCTGAATGGGTGAAAGAAATACGTGATAGTGTGAATCATATCAGTAGGAGATTAGATAAGTCTGAGTCTCATGCAGAAAGCTGGAGAAAATCAGTTGAAGATGTGATTTTTCAGGGTTCTGCTGTCTCATCCGCAGGCGACCCCTCTGGGTCACATGAGAGACCGTTTGCAAACATTGTACATACTGATACCGACACGGACTCTGATTCTTGTATCGACGATAGTGACTCCAGGGAGATAGATCATAAATTGACAAAAAACATACAATATATGATTGTTGCTATAAAGGAGGTTTTAGAAGTTACGGAATCCTCTTCTGTACCTCAGGAGAAGGATTATTGCTATAAGGAAAAGAAATGTAAGGTAACTTTCCCTCCTTCCCACGAGCTAAATACTCTTTTTGAGGGAGTGTGAGTGAATCCTGAAAAGAAATTTCATATTCCCAAAAGGATCCGGATTGCTTATCCTTTTCCTTTAGAGGACAGGAAAAGATGGGAGTCACCCCCGGTGTTAGACAGTGCACTGTCAAGGTTAACAAAAAAGGTGATTCTCCCTGCCCCTGGGACGGCTTCACTAAAGGAGTCGGCAGACCGCAAAATGGAGACTACGTTAAAATCTATCTATGTGGCCAATGGTACACTGCTCAGGCCCACCATTGCTTGCGCGTGGGTGAGTCGTGCTATTGAAAAATGGTCGGATAACTTGTCATCGGAAATTGACACGATTGATAGAGACGAGATACTCCTAATGTTAGGTAATATCAAAAACGCTGCTGCATACATGCTGGAAGCTATGAAGGATATTGGACTCTTGGGTTCAACAGCCGCTACCATGGCAGTATCGGCTCGGAGGGCATTGTGGATTCGCCAGTGGAATGCTGATGCAGATTCCAGAAGAAATATGGAGGCTCTCCCGTATAAAGGTGAGGCCTTATTTGGTGATGGTCTGGATGCGTTAGTCTCGGCAGCTACCGCAGGTAAGTCGACATTCTTGCCTTATGCTCCTGCACCGGCGAAAAAGACACCACTCTCACATGCAGTCCTTTCGGCCCAACAAATACAAAAAGGCCAAAGGCTACCCCTTCTTTGCAGGTAGGGAAAGGGGAAAAGGAAAGAAATCTGCAGCGTCTCCAGGATCCCAGGAGCAGAAGTCAACCCCTACTTCTGCCAAATCTGCAGCATGACGCTGGGTCTCCCTTGTGGGAGTCCGCTCGGGTGGGAGCACGTCTGAAGCTTTTCAGTCAAAGTTGGATTCAATCTGGCCTGGACCCATGGGTCTTACAAATAGTGTCCCATGGGTACAAACTGGAGTCTCAAGACGTCTCCCCATGCCGATTTTTCAAATCGACCTTGCTAGCTTCTCTTCCAGAAAGAGAGGCAGTAACAACGGCAATTCAAAAATTATGTCAGGATCATGTCATTGACCTGGTACCCTTGTCACAACAAGGAGAAGGTTTTTATTCAAGCCTCTTTGTAGTTCCGAAGCCGGACGGCTCGGTCAGACCGATTTTAAACCTGAAAAATCTGAATCTCTACCTGAAAAGGTTCAAGTTCAAGATGGAATCCCTGAGGGCAGTGATTTCCAGTCTGGAGGAGAGGAACTTCATGGTGTCAGTAGACATAAAGGATGCTTACTTGCATGTTCCCATTTATCCTCCTCACCAAGCTTATCTGAGATTCGCAGTACAGGATTGCCATTACCAGTTCCAGACGTTGCCATTCGGTCTCTCCACGGCACCGAGGGTATTCACCAAGGTGATGGCGGAGATGATGGTCCTCCTTCGTCAAAAAGGAGTCAATATAATTCCTTATCTGGATGATCTCCTGATAAAAGCGAGATCCAGGGAACAGTTGGTGCAGAACATCGCACTCTCCCTGTCAATACTCCAACAACACGGTTGGATCATGAATTTTCCAAAGTCGCAGTTGGAACCAACAACAAGATTGTCCTTTTTAGGGATGATTCTGGACACACAAGTACAGAGAGTATTTCTTCCGGTAGAAAAGGCTCTGGAAATACAGAAAATGGTCAAACAAATATTGAAACCAACAAGCGTGTCGATCCATTAATGCATTCGGTTGCAGCCTACGAGGCCATACAGTTTGGCCGATTTCATGCCAGATTATTCCAGTGGGACCTGTTGGACAAGTGGTCCGGATCCCACCTATACATGCACCGGAAGATAATCCTGTCATCCAACGCCAGGATTTCGCTCCTGTGGTGGCTACACAGTTCTCACCTACTAGAGGGACGCAGGTTCGGGATTCAGGACTGGGTCCTGGTAACCATGGATGCAAGTCTCCGAGGCTGGGGAGCTGTCACACAGGGGGAAAGCTTCCAAGGAAAATGGTCAAGTCAGGAAGCCTGCCTTCACATAAACGTTCTGGAATTGAGAGCCATTTACAACGGCCTTCTACAAGCGGTACATCTTCAAGATCATCCCATGCAGATCCAGTCGGACAATGTAACAGCAGTCGCGTACATAAACCGGCAAGGCGGAACGAGAAGCAGAGCAGCAATGGCAGAGGTGACAAGGATTCTCCTCTGGGCAGAAAGGCATGTAAGCTCTGTCGGCAATTCTCTTTCCGGGAGCGGACAACTGGGAAGCAGACTTCCTCAGCAGACACGATCTCCATCCAGGAGAGTGGGGCCTCCACCAAGAAGTCTTCGCAGAGGGGACAAGTCTTTGGGGAGTTCCTCAAGTAGACATGATGGCATCTCGACTAAACAAGAAGCTTCAGAGATATTGTTCCAGGTCGAGAGACCCTCAAGCAATAGCAGTGGATGCACTGGTGACCCAGTGGGTGTTTCGGTCGGTATATGTTTTCCCTCCACTTCCACTGATTCCAAAAGTTCTCAAAATAAGAAGAACAAGAGTTTGAGCAATCTTCATTGCCCCAGACTGGCCAAGGAGGGCTTGGTATCCAGATCTTCAGGAGTTGCTCATAAAAGATCCTCGGCCTCTTCCTCCTCGCAAGGACCTGCTGCAGCAGGGGCCGTGCGTGTATCAAGACTACCGCGGCTACGTTTGATAGCATGGCTTTTGAGCGCCGGATCCTAGCCCGAAAGGGTATTCCCAAGGAAGTCAACCCCACTCTTATTCAGGCCAGTAAAGGAGTAACGTCTAAACATTACCACCGTATTTGGAGTAAATACGTGTCTTGGTGTGAATCCAAGAAGGCTCCTACGGAAGAGTTTGAGTTGGGACGTTTTCTCCATTTTCTGCAGGCTCGTGTAGATGCGGGCCTTAGACTGGGGTCAATCAAGGTCCAGATTTCGGCCTTATCAGTTTTCTTTCAAAAACAATTGGCCTCCTTTCCAGAAGTTCAGACATTCGTGAAAGGGGTTCTGCACATCCAGCCTCCATTTGTGACTCCAGTGGCACCATAGGACCTTAATGTGATGTTGCAGTTCCTTCAATCAGATTGGTTTGAATCTCTGCAGGAAATAGAATTGAAGTTTCTCACTTGGAAAGTGGTTTTGCCTTGGCATCCGCAAGGCGGGTGTCTGAGTTGGGGGCCTTGTCTCACAAGTGCCCTTACCTGATCTTCCATGAAGATAGGGCAGAGTTGAGAACTCGCCAACATTTTCTTCCACATAAACCAACCTATTGTGGTGCCAGTGGCTACTGACACTTTCACTGAGTCAAAGTCTCTAGATGTGGTTAGAGCTTTGAAGATTTATGTCGCAAGAACAGCTCGGATACGGAAAACAGAGGCTCTGTTTGTCCTGTATGCTCCCAATAAGATTGGGGGTCCTGCTTCTAAGCAGACTATTGCGCGCTGGATCAGAGGTACGATATCAGCACGCTCATTCTACGACAGGATTACCGATACCGAAGTCGGTGAAGGCCCATTCTACTAGGAAGGTGGGCTCATCCTGGGCGGCTGCCCGGGGTGTCTCGGCTTTACAACTTTGGCCGATGAGGACCTCAAGTTTGGTCAGTCGGTGCTGCAGAGTCATCCACACTCTCCCGCCCATACTGGAGCTTTGGTATAACGCCATGGTACTGAAGTGGACCCCAGCATCCAATAGGACGTATGAGAAAATAGGATTTTAATACCTACCGGTAAATCCTTTTCTCCTAGTCCGTAGAGGATGCTGGGCACCCGACCCAGTGCGTACTTTACCTGCAGTTTTGTTCTTTATAGTTACACAAGTTGTGTTTCATTTGTTTTCAGCATGTTGCTGTAAATGGTTCATGCCTGTTGGAGTGTGTCATGTTGAATGCCATGTTGTGCGGCATGGTTGAGGTGTGAGCTGGTATGAATCTCACCATTAGTATAAAAGTAAATCCTTTCCTCGAAATGTCCGTCTCCCTGGGCACAGTTCTTCTAACTGAGGTCTGGAGGAGGGGCATAGAGGGAGGAGCCAGTTCACACCCTTGAAAAGTCTTAAAGTGCCCATGGCTCCTGCGGAACCATCTATACCCCATGGTACTGAAGTGGACCCCAGCATCCTCTACGGACTAGGAGAAAAGGATTTAGCGGTAGGTATTAAAATCCTATTTTCTTCACAATGGTAAAACAGAAGTTATGCAGTGAATGTAATTCTAGATTCACCCCTATCTCATCTGGCTCCATATCATGTGAGCAGTGTAGTCATTCATCATAAAATGCTGATAAAGATGTGGGGGAGAGGCAAGAGCCCTCCTGGCTGGGGGCTATTAAAACTATAATGTCTGATATGTCATCTCAACTCATTGCAAATGCCAATAAAACTCAGGAACTTCAACAAGGAGTGGCAAATCTAGCTGCTAAACATCCCTCCCGGTCTACTGCAGGTGCACAAAAACGTGCTTTACCTGCACTACTGTCAGATACTGATGTTATACAGGATAATGGGGCTGATGTGGTTCCCATATGTGGGGACGCCACACCTACACAGGGTATTGAACCCAACATATTGGCTATTCGGGATGTGTTAAAGCTTCCTTTGGAGGATACTAATAATCAGCAGTCATTATTCCTCCCACAAGACAAAATTGCAGTCACGTTTCCTGACTCCAAGGAATTGGATGATTTATTTAAAATAGCCTGGAAAAATCCAGATAAAAAATATCAGGTGTCCAAGCGGTTTTTGCATACCTTCCCCTTTGCCCCTGAAGGCAGAAAATTCTGGGAAGAATCTCCAGCAGTAGACGTCTCAGTCTCTCGCCTTTCTAAAAAGGCGGTACTTCCTGCTCCTGGGCTCCTTTATGGTAAAGGACCCGGCAGAAAGGAAAACTGAGACCAACGTAGCTAGAGGCTCCAGAGGAAAACCTAAGAAACCAGCCATTGCTGGATCTCATGACCAGAGCACCAGTTCTGCTTCCGCAAAGACTTCAGCATGACGGTGCCCACCCACCCTGAGGGGATCTCGTGGTGTGAACTCGGTTATGTCACTATAGCCACATCTGGGACGGTTCCTGCCAAGATGCTTGGGTAAGGGACCTTATCTCTCAGGGTTACAAGCTGGAGTTCAACGGTGCTCCTCCCCAATGATTTTTCAAATCAGGCTTGCCAGCTTTGAAAAATATGCGTGGTATGCTACTACTGGCCGTAAACAAGTTGGTCCAGTCCCAGGTCATTGTTCCAGTACCCCTACAATGAGGACAGGGTTACTACTCCAGTCTGTTCATAGTACCAAAACCAGACGGGTCTGAATCTGAATTCCTTGAATCCTTACCTGAAGGTTTTCAAATTCAAGATGGAATCTTTGACCGCCGGTCACATGAATACCACCCGTGGGGACTACACCCTCAGGTGTTTCAACAGATCATCGACAAGTGGGGCTGCCCACAGATCAACATGATGGCCTCTTGCCTCAACAAGAAGCTTCGTTGCTATTGCTCGCGAACCAGAGACACTCAGGTGAGCGCAGTGGATGCGCTGACAACCCCTTGGCCTTACCAGCTGGTCTATATTTCCTCCGATTCCCTTGATCCCCAGGGTACTCAACAGGATCAGGCATCAAGGGGTGCAGGCAATCTTGATTGCCCCGGATTGGCCCTGAAGAGCGTGGTACGCGGCTCTTCTAGACATGTCCATAGAGGACCCTTGGCCTCTGCCGCTAAGAAGAGATCTTCAGCAAAGACCGTTCGTCTACCCGGACTTACAGCAGCTTCGTTTGACAGCATGGAAGTTGAGCGAAACATCCAAGTTTTCAGCTCTTTACGTCTTCTTCCAGAAGAAGTTGGCTCTCCTGCCAGAAGTTCAGGTCTTCTTGCAAGGGGTGCTTCACATACAACCTCCGTTTGTGCCGCCTACGGCACCTTGGGATTTGGATGTGGTGTTACGCTTTCTACAGTCCTCCTGGTTTGAACCTCTGATGACGGTAGAAGATAAGTATCTCACATGGAAGACGGTGATGTTACTGGCCCTGGCTTCTGCTAGACGTGTCTCAGAATTAGGGGCCTTATCGTGTAAAAGTCCCTACTTGGTCTTTTACGAGAACAGAGCGGAGCTCAGGACTAGACAGCAGTTCCTACCGAAGGTAGTCTCCGCGTTTCACTTGAATCAGCCTATTGTGATTCCATCCAGTTCTGGCACTTCTGCCCCTTCGCAGGCATTGGATGCAGTGCGAGCCTTAAAAATCTATGTCAAGAGGACAGCTCGGATCAGAAAGACGGATTCCTTGTTCATGCTGTATGATGCGTAGAAGAAGGGTTGCCCTGCTACAAAGCAGTCCATTGCTCGTTGGATTCGGCTTACTATCCAACAGGCCTAAGTGTCGGCAGCCTTACCTGTTCCATAGTTTCTGAAGGCCCACTCTACGAGATCGGTGGGGTCTTCCTGGGCGACTGCCCGTGGAGTCTCGACCCTCCAACTGTGTCGAGCAGATACCTGGTCGGGGAAGAACACCTTTGTGAAGTTCTACAAATTTGATAACCCTGGCCAAAGAGGATACCCAGTTTGGGCAGGCGGTACTGCAGATGATTCCGCACGTTCCCACCCGTTCTGGAAGCTTTGGGGACATCCGCATTGTACTAATCTATACCCATTATCCCTTATGGATGCTAGAGAAAATAGGATTTTAAATACCCAGTTGAAGAAATACACCCAGTTGAAGAAATGTAAAGTGCACTGGCTCCTTTAGACCCGTCTATACCCCATCGTACTAATCTGTCCCCAATGTCCCTTATGGACTACGAGAAAAGGATTTACCGGTAGGTATTTAAAATCCTATCATCACAATATTAGATGATACTACTGTCTTTGTAAAATTAGTTCCACTGAGCAATAACAGACATCCATGCGAGCAAAGCTGCGTGCAAACGCTAGTAATAAATAATGTTCTAATCTGAATTTAATAGTTTTAAATAAGAAGGGAAATCACATTTGCCTTTGGTCAGTCAAGTAAAAGACAATTGGAGCCTCAAACCAGAAATAACCAGTCTTGGCCGGTCTGGTGGGGTGTGTGAGGTCATGCTGTGATGTCATAATGGCTACTGCCTATATCAGGGCTGTGCTGTTGCTGTCTCTTGAATTTGCCTCCAGAGGCCTGGGACGGCATAGCACACTAGCAGAAGGTTAGTGACTGGACAAAGATAAGGGCAGCTTAGTTCAGTTTGAATCATCGGCAGACTTTTAGCATGACTACTATAATGGGATAGCATAGTATTGGATAAAAACAAAATCTCACACCTACTGGGACAGTGCCATTACTTAACAACCACAAGCAGGTGCAAATGGGCCATTAGAGAAAATTGAAGTGCGCTGTCGAGGTTGGCCTATAATGTTCCTAATTAATTCCTTTATGTGCGGCTGCACCTATGACATCTCCTTGGAGTTGTTTGGTGAGCAGGGCCGGCTCTACCATTAGGCAGCTTTAGGCCTCTGCCTAGGGGCGCCAGTCACTGAAGGGCACCACTGACTTTATCTAGCAAAAAACTAAAGTGTGTCTCTGTATGCGTGTTAGTAATGAACTTACTGATGGGGGGTTTAAACACAATAAGAAGCATACTAATATATGTATGTGTGTAAATATTTATGTATACGCATATACAATTAAATGGACAGCCGACATCCCAAATGTTAGTATGCCGGGAAGGGTTAGGGTTAGGCTGCGGGGAGGGAGGGTTAGGGTAAAGTTAATTCATTTCATTCAAAATGTCAGTATTATAGCGGTCAGGATGCTGCTCTTGGTATTCTGACTTACGGCATCCCGTACCCAGCCCTAATTAAATATTCAGAGAAGACCCCATATACAGTATTATACAGTATATAAAGTATAGACAGCACTCAAGGACTTTTAAAAGTAAAAGTATATTGTGAACAAAGTCACTACATTTTGTGACTTGTTTACAATATATTTTATCATTTTAAAAGTTCAAGAGTGTTGTCCATTTTTTCTGTATATGTATAATGATGCAAATCACCCCAGCCCATCTAGTGGCCACCTGCATCTTCCCTCTGGCAGGTGGTGATGGGTGGGGTTGTAGGTTAGGGGCACTAGGCTGAAGATTTGCCTAGGGTGCAGAGAGACCTTGCACCGGCCTTGTTGGTGAGCCTATAATGTTGCAAATTAAATCCTTTACTCTCTCTCTCTCTCTGTCTGTCTGCCTAAATCCCAGTATGCCAGTATCGCAGGCTGATCCATTTTTAATAATGTGCAAAGGTGTAAAAGAATTAATATTGTGCTTTAATCATTACTTTTGTTTGTATCTAATACTGTACACAGATGTAGCAAAGCTGATCATGGCTACATCTGAGGTAAATGCAGCTGTGTGCGCCTGTACCTAGCCTAGAGCTACTTTGCCGCTCTTATTCATGTGAATGGGGCGCATGCTCGTCCAGACTTATGCGGTTCGGTCACGCCTAATAAGGCGCAATCGCGGTATGATGTAGCCACGACGAGAATGGCTACATTTGTACAGTTGTAGTCCCTGTTAGTGTCAGAAGTGAGTGCTATGGTGGTTATGACTATCCCCCACCTCATTCCTATTCATCTCTTCCTCTCATTTTCTCTGACAGGGTCCACAGGTTATCTACAGGATAACAATGGGATACAATGGAGCGACAACGGATTTTCACCAATCGGTAAAAGCTTTTCAGCCTCCCAGCATGCAACGGGCCCGTCCATATATCCCCACCTCCTTGCTCAGGCAAATCAGTTTTTTGTTTGGTGCGGAAGGAGTCGGACCATGGCCAGAAGGCTGCTGGTTTTTAGTAGCCCTAAGCTTTCTTATTTTATTTTTATAGTCTTACTATTTTTTCTTGAGTGATCTTTCTAAACAGCGTCTTTTCCGTACCTTAGAAAGAGTCGCTCCAACAACTCTCCACCAGGTCGCGACAACGCTTACCCACGAGTACAGTGCTGTTTCGGCGGGCGTCTGTGTCGGATATACCAGCAGGTCCAGCAGACGTTACCAGGCTGTGGCCGGAGCACGGGGAGAAGGTAAGGCATCGATTCTGCTTAGTAGGGGAATACGGACACAGACGCACTGTTTTGGGAGGAGACTACCAAACAGTCGCTGACACGGCTGCCACCACGGGTGCACCAGTGCTAGGCCTTAGGGGTCAGAGGCTCCAGGAATAGTATGAGGCCGCGATCCCTAGGGTTAATATCAGCAGTGGGGAGTCGGACGCTCTCCTGGTCGCCCCTCCCCCCGGTTCATGACCAGTTTCCTCCGAGTATCCCGCCATGAACTGTTTTCCGCTTCCGTCTCAGACGCTGTACACGAAGGGGACCCAGTCGCAGCATGGGCGGCTGTGTGACTGGTGCATCGGTGTTCACTGAGCGTCTGTTTTTACTATAGGTTCATGGAGCGGCAGTGTAGACTAGTAGCGTCTGGATCCACTCAGCATTCACTAACGTACCGATCGGTCCTGGAAGCTAGGTGAGTCTCCCTGTATCCCACTCTACTGAGTTCGGGTAATACAGCACTAAGTCTCTCTCTACCCTTTTGAGTACGAATAGTTATAAAAGTGCCTATTGCATATGAGTCTGTATACATTTACTGTTTCTTTCGCAATTGCGTCTGAATACGTTAGGTCTGTTTAAACATGATGCAGTAATATGTTCTCCTACATACTTAAAATGTGGTTGTAGTTGAAGATATGCTCATATTGCTTATTATACTAATGTATAACATTTGACTGACTATTGGTGTGAGTGCTGACTTTACTATATTTCTGACAGTTTGTTTATTCCAATCCTCAATGCTAGTGCATGGGTAGGGTCGGATTGTATGTCACTTTAAGAAGTTTAAAGTGATTAGTCACAAATTGTGTAGTACACTGTGGAAGTGTTGATTATTTATCATGTCTAAGAGCGGCAAAGGTGAGGAAGGTGCACTCACAGCAACACCAACACTCATCTTGTTTGTCTTGCAAAGCTGTGTTATCCTCTCAGGATCTGGTTCAGGATGGTTTGTGTGCAAATTGTTTTAGCTTTCATCAGGGGTTAATGAAAAATACAGTGCAGATGGATCCACCTTGGGCTATGTTTGCACAGACTTTATCCAGTATAGCTGAACAAATAATTCCTCCAACTCCTGTACCAGGGATAGTTTACACTATTAACCCTTACATGCAGCTCCCCACCTATGGTGTATCACTTCCAGTAGCAGCCTCTCAAAAGAAACAAGCAGATAAGACGGTGGTAAGTAAATCTTCACCCTCACAGGCTACACATGATTCAGATGGGGATTCATCGGAAGATGAAAGCTCAATAAATTCTACTTCGGCATACGAAGAGGAAGAGGAAGGTCTCAGCTCAGTGGATATAGCTGAGTTAATTAAAGCAATGATAGCCATTCTATCCTTAGAGGATTTAGCAGAGCCTGTGTTAAAAACCAAGGCACCTGTGTTTAAACGTCGCAAAACAGTTAAGACTGAGTTTCCAGGGTCAGATCAGCTGACGGAAATTATGGAAGAGGCTTGGGCTACGCCCAGTAAGAAGTTTAGAATTCCTAAGAAATGGAATTCCAATTATCCTCTTCCAGCTGGCGATTGTTTAAAAAGGGAGGTGGCTCTTAAAGTAGATATGCATGTAATTCGATTAGTGCGAAAATCTACATTACCTTTGCCTTCAACATCGTTAAATGATGTCACGGATAGGAGAGTGAATGGTTTTCTTAAACCATTTTTTCCCTGTCTGGGGCAGTCATAAGGCCAGCCATGGCTTCAGCTTCGATGGCAAAGGCAGTGGCTGCCTGGGCTGATGCATTGGAGGGGGATTTTTCAATAGCTTCTAGAGAGCAAAAATCCCATATAACTCATATAAAACAGGCTGCAATGTTCTTGGAAGAAGCAGCATTGGATATGGGTACTATTGCCTCCAGGGCATCCGCTTCAACAATAGCTGCTCGCAGAGCAGTTTGGCTACGTACGTGGAAAGCTGATTCAGAATCTAAGAAGGTTTTGGAATCTTTGCCCTTTTCTGGAAATATTCTTTTTGGTAACGAATTGACAGATATTCTGGAGTCAGAAGCAGACTCCAAGAAGGTCAAGTTTTCTTCCACATACAATTTCAAACCTAAAGTTCCGGCTTTTCAGTCTCAGGGTAAAGCTAAAGGAAAAAGTGATGGCAAGCAGCCCCAATACAACAAGTCTGGTAAGACTAAAAAGCATTCGGCTACCAGAGGACTGGCTGGGAAAACAGATAATAAGCCATCAGCCTGATGGTGCGGGCCTCCACCTGGGAGACCCCAGGGTGGGGGGCCGACTTCTTCAGTTTGCACAGATCTGGCAGCAGTCTACAACAGATGCCTGGATGCAGGAAAAGGTATCTCTAGGTTATGTTTTTGCCTTCAAGAAGCACCCTCCTCAAAGGTTTTTTTGTACCAGCCCGTCTCGGGTAGAGACAAAGGCCACGGCTTTGTTAGAGGCAGTTCAGAAATTGCTTCACTCAGGAGTAGTCCGTCCAGTTCCTCCTGCACAACGAGAACAGGGTTTTTACTCCAACCTGTTTCTAGTTCAGAAACCGAATGGGTCATTTCGGACCATTCTCAATTTCAAAGTACTGAACAAATATATTTGGGTACCTCGGTTTCACATGGAGACGTTACATTCCATCATTTTGGCCATGGAGCCTGGGGGTTATATGGTATCCCTAGATATACAGGATGCTTACCTACATGTTCCTATAGCAATGTCTCATCAGTGTTTTCTCAGGTTCGCTATCCTCCAACAGCATTTTCAGTTCCAGGCCCTACCTTTTGGGTTAGCCACAGCTCCCAGAGTATTTACCAAGATTATGGTGGTAATGGCAGCTTATCTCCGCCAGCAGGGGATAAGAATATTTCCATACCTCGACAATCTTTTAATCCTAGCACGGACGCAGGAATTGCTCTTATGTCATCTGCAACAGACAATAACGTGTCTGCAGAACCACGGGTGGCTCATAAATTGTGCAAAATCGTCTCTGGTTCCATCACAACGGATGACTCACTTGGGGGCTGTACTGGATTCAAGTCTTCAGAGAGTAATTTTACCTCTGAACAAGATATCCAAGGTTCAGTCAAGGATTCAGGACTTGTTACACAGTCAAAAGGTATCCATTCACGCAGCAATGCGCGTGATGGGTTTGATGGTGTCAACATTCGACATGGTGGAGTATGCACAATTCCACTCGAGGCCTCTGCAGTATCTGATTCTTGCCAAATGGAATGGGTTGCATCAGACGATAAAAACACAGACTATGCTTCTTATGATAGAAGTAAGAAGGTCATTAGCCTGGTGGCTACAGACATCCCATGTGGACAAGGGGAGACCCTTTTGGATATCAGATTGGGAAATTCTGACGACAGACGCCAGTCTCCAGGGCTGGGGAGCAGTGTCAGGAAGGTTGTGTTTCAAGGGAAATGGACCAAGGAAGAAGGTTGCCTATCAATAAATATATTGGAAATTCGGGCCATATACATGGCACTGATTCAGGCAAAGGACATTCTTCGGGGAAAACCAGTTCAGATCCGCTCGGACAATGTGACGACAGTAGCGTACCTCAACCATCAGGGAGGAACTTGCAGCCGAAAAGCGATGAAGGAGGGAAGTCAGAACTTCATCATCCAGCCTTGTCCGCAGTGTTCCTTCTGGGAGTCCTAAGCTGGGAAGCGGATTTTCTCAGTTGACACGCCATTCAGGCAAGCTAATGGGCTCTACATCCGGAGGTCTTCCAGACTCTAATCGACAAAATTGGGGTTGCCAGAGATAGATCAAATTCCAGACCCACCCACATAACCTTCAATGTTTCCCTATCCTATTACATCCTCTCTGTACAGTACACATAACATCACATATCTTGTCTTTCTTTACTCTCACACCCTCCTGACACTTGGCTAACATTGCTGGGTGATCATATCATACAACCCATTAAGAACCTAGCTATCTGGTGGACCATTATGCAAAAGGTAGCATCTATCCTTGTGTATCAATGCCTATTTCCCTATAGATTGTAAGCTTGCGAGCAGGGCCTTCCTACATCTGTCTGTCTGTTTATACCCAGTTTTGTTCTATTACTGTTGTTCTAATTGTAAAGCGCAACGGAATATGCTGCGCTATATAAGAAACTGTTAATAAATAAATTATGGTGGCCCATTATAATGCCCATGCTAATATCCTATATATATATATGAGATGATCCACAAAGATGTGTATTGTTCATTGTCCTACAAATTTATTAGTACTGTTTGTGGTGCTCTGTTTAAAGAAATAGCTGATGTGAATGTAGAAGAGATATACTATTTTACACGTCTTGTCTGCTTCCACACACACTCAACTTTTTTGACATTACTTTCACCGTAAACTGTAAGAGTGAAATGCATGGAGCTATCACCTTGCTAGTAATTACATGCAGACAAGTTCCTACCTGTGAGTGCCGATCTTTGGAATAGACTGGATTGATAAGGAAACAATAAAATAAAATAGTTGATACCATCTGGGGAAGGCATTGGCAACCAAAGCCGTAAATAGACTTTTTGGTGCCCTGTGCCAGAAATAAAATTTATCTGCCCCCCCCCCCCCACACACACACACACTTTTCTAAAAGGGACATAAGACGCATGTCTCGTGGGGAAGGGGCATGACAAAATTGATTGCACAGAAAGCTCATGATATGATGCATCTTCCCACATTTTGTTATGTATGTGTATATGTATGTATATGTATATGAAGTGATGTGCACCGGACATTTTTCGGGTTTTATGTTTTGGTTTTGGGTTTGGTTCCGCGGCCGTGTTTTGGATTCGGACGCGTTTTGGCAAAACCTTACCGAAAAAATTTTGTCGGATTCGGGTGTGTTTTGGATTCGGGTGTTTTTTTCAAAAAACCCTCAAAAACAGCTTAAATCATAGAATTTGGGGGTCATTTTGATCCCATAGTATTATTAACCTCAATAACCATAATTTCCACTCATTTTCAGTCTATTCTGAACACCTCACAATATTATTTTTAGTCCTAAAATTTGTCCCGAGGTCGCTGGATGGCTAAGCTAAGCGACCCAAGTGGCCGACACAAACACCTGGCCCATCTAGGAGTGGCACTGCAGTGTCAATCAAGACAGGATGGCCCTTCCAAAAAATACTCCCCAAACAGCACATGATGCAAAGAAAAAAAAGAGGCGCACCAAGGTCGTTGTGTGACTAAGCTAAGCGACCCAAGTGGCCGACACAAACACCTGGCCCATCTAGGAGTGGCACTGCAGTGTCAGACAGGATGGCACTTCAAAAAAATAGTCCCCAAACAGCACATGATGCAAAGAAATAAAGAGGCGCAATGAGGTAGCTGTGTGACTAAGCTAAGCGACCCAAGTGGCCGACACAAACACCTGGCCCATCTAGGAGTGGCACTGCAGTGTCAGACAGGATGGCACTTCAAAAAAATAGTCCCCAAACAGCAAATGATGCAAAGAAAAAAAGAGGCGCACCAAGGTGGCTGTGTGACTAAGCTAAGCGACACAAGTGGCCGACACAAACACCTGGCCCATCTAGGAGTGGCACTGCAGTGTCAGACAGGATGGCACTTCAAAAAAATAGTCCCCAAACAGCACATGATGCAAAGAAAAAAAGAGGCGCACCAAGGTGGCTGTGTGACTAAGCTAAGCGACACAAGTGGCCGACACAAACACCTGGCCCATCTAGGAGTGGCACTGCAGTGTTAGGCAGGATGGCCCTTCAAAAAAATACTCCCCAAACAGCACATGATGCAAAGAAAAAAAGAGGCGCACCAAGGTGGCTGTGTGACTAAGCTAAGCGACACAAGTGGCCGACACAAACACCTGGCCCATCTAGGAGTGGCACTGCAGTGTCAGACAGGATGGCACTTCAAAAAAATAGTCCCCAAACAGCACATGATGCAAAGAAAAATGAAAGAAAAAAGAGGTACAAGATGGAATTGTCCTTGGGCCCTCCCACCCACCCTTATGTTGTATAAACAGGACATGCACACTTTAACGAACCCATCATTTCAGCGACAGGGTCTGCCACACGACTGTGACTGAAATGACTGGTTGGTTTGGGCCCCCACCAAAAAAGAAGCAATCAATCTCTCCTTGCACAAACTGGCTCTACAGAGGCAAGATGTCCACCTCATCATCATCCTCCGATTCCTCACCCCTTTCACTGTGTACATCCCCCTCCTCACAGATTATTAATTCGTCCCCACTGGAATCCACCATCTCAAGTCCCCGTGTACTTTCTGGAGGCAATTGCTACTGGTGAATGTCTCCACGGAGGAATTGATTATAATTCATTTTAATGAACATCATCTTCTCCACATTTTCTGGAAGTAACCTCGTACGCCGATTGCTGACAAGGTGAGCGGCTGCACTAAACACTCTTTCGGAGTACACACTGGAGGGAGGGCAACTTAGGTAGAATAAAGCCAGTTTCTGCAAGGGCCTCCAAATTTCCTCATTTTCCTGCCAGTATACGTACGGACTGTCTAACGTGCCTACTTGGATGCGGTCACTCATATAATCCTCCACCATTCTTTCAATGGTGAGAGAATCATATGCAGTGACAGTAGACGACATGTCAGTAATCGTTGGCAGGTCCTTCAGTCCGGACCAGATGTCAGCACTCGCTCCAGACTGCCCTGCATCACCGCCAGCGGGTGGGCTCGGAATTCTTAGCCTTTTCCTCGCACCCCCAGTTGCGGGAGAATGTGAAGGAGGAGCTGTTGACGGGTCACGTTCCGCTTGACTTGACAATTTTCTCACCAGCAGGTCTTTGAACCTCTGCAGACTTGTGTCTGCCGAAAAGAGATACAAAGTAGGTTTTAAATCTAGGATCGAGCACGGTGGCCAAAATGTAGTGCTCTGATTTCAACAGATTGACCACCCGTGAATCCTGGTTAAGTGAATTAAGGGCTCCATCCACAAGTCCCACATGCCTAGCGGAATCGCTCTGTTTTAGCTCCTCCTTCAATGTCTCCAGCTTCTTCTGCAAAAGCCTGATGAGGGGAATGACCTGACTCAGGCTGGCAGTGTCTGAACTGACTTCACGTGTGGCAAGTTCAAAGGGTTGCAGAACCTTGCACAACGTTGAAATCATTCTCCACTGCGCTTGAGTCAGGTGCATTCCACCTCCTTTGCCTATATCGTGGCCAGATGTATAGGCTTGAATGGCCTTTTGCTGCTCCTCCATCCTCTGAAGCATATAGAGGGTTGAATTCCACCTCGTTACCACCTCTTGCTTCAGATGATGGCAGGGCAGGTTCAGGAATGTTTGGTGGTGCTCCAGTCTTCGGTACGCGGTGCCTGAACGCCGAAAGTGGCCCGCAATTCTTCGGGCCACCGACAGCATCTCTTGCACGCCCCTGTCATTTTTTAAATAATTCTGCACCACCAAATTCAAGGTATGTGCAAAACATGGGACGTGATGGAATTTGCCCAGATGTAATGCACGCACAATATTGCTGGCGTTGTCCGATGTCACAAATCCCCAGGAGAGTCCAATTGGGGTAAGCTATTCTGCGATGATCTTCCTCAGTTGCCGTAAGAGGTTTTCAGCTGTGTGGCTATTCTGGAAAGCGGTGATACAAAGCGTAGCCTGCCTAGGAACGAGTTGGTGTTTGCGAGATGCTGCTACTGGTGCCGCCGCTGCTGTTCTTGCTGCGGGAGGCAATACATCTACCCAGTGGGCTGTCACAGTCATATAGTCCTGAGTCTGCCCTGCTCCACTTGTCCACATGTCCGTGGTTAAGTGGACATTGGGTACAACTGCATTTTTTAGGACACTGGTGAGTCTTTTTCTGAGGTCTGTGTACATTTTCGGTATCGCCTGCCTAGAGAAATGGAACCTAGATGGTATTTGGTACCGGGCACACAGTACCTCAATCAAGGCTCTAGTTGGCTCTGAATTAACGATGGATACCGGAACCACGTTTTTCACCGCCCAGGCCTCAGTTATCCGCTTTGCAGCAGGATGACTGCTGTGATATTTCATCTTCCTCTCAAAGGACTGTTGGACAGTCAATTGCTTACTGGAAGTAGTACAAGTGGTCTTCCGAATTCCCCTCTGGGATGACGATCGACTCCCAGCAGCAACAACAGCAACGCCAGCAGCAGTAGGCGTTACACTCAAGGATGCATCGGAGGAATCCCAGGCAGGAGAGGACTCGTCAGACTTGACAGTGACATGGCCTGCAGGACTATTGGCTTTCCTGGGTAAGGAGGAAATTGACACTGAGGGAGTTGGTGGTGTGGTTTGCAGGAGCTTGGTTACAAGAGGAAGGGATTTAGTGGTCAGTGGACTGCTTCCGCTGTCACCCAAAGTTTTTGAACTTGTCACTGACTTATGATGAATGCGCTGCAGGTGACGTATAAGGGAGGATGTTCCGAGGTGGTTAACGTCCTTACCCCTACTTATTACAGCTTGACAAAGGCAACACACGGCTTGACACCTGTTGTCCGCATTTGTGTTGAAATAATTCCACACCGAAGAGCTGATTTTTTTAGTATTTTGACCAGGCATGTCAAGGGCCATATTCCTCTCACGGACAACAGGTGTCTCCCCGGGTGCCTGACTTAAACAAACCACCTCACCATCAGAATCCTCCTTGTCAATTTCCTCCCCAGCGCCAGCAACACCCATATCCTCATCCTGGTGTACTTCAACAGTGACATCTTCAATTTGACTATCAGGAACTGGACTGCGGGTGCTCCTTCCAGCACTTGCAGGGGGCGTGCAAATGGTGGAAGGCGCAAGCTCTTCCCGTCCAGTGTTGGGAAGGTCAGGCATCGCAACCGACACAATTGGACTCTCCTTGGGGATTTGTGATTTTGAAGAAAACACAGTTCTTTGCTGTGCTTTTGCCAGCTTAAGTCTTTTCTTTTTTCTAGCGAGAGGATGAGTGCTTCCATCCTCATTTGAAGCTGAACAACTAGCCATGAACATAGGCCAGGGCCTCAGCCGTTCCTTGCCACTCCGTGTCGTAAATGGCATATTGGCAAGTTTACGCTTCTCAGACGCTTTTAATTTTGATTTTTGGGTAATTTTACTGAACTTTTGTGTTTTGGATTTTACATGCTCTGTACTATGACATTGGGCATCGGCCTTGGCAGACGACGTTGATGGCATTTCATCGTCTCGGCCATGACTAGTGGCAGCAGCTTCAGCACGAGGTGGAAGTGGATCTTGATCTTTCCCTTTAACCTCCACATTTTTGTTCTCCATTTTTTAATGTGTGGAATTATATGCCAGTATCAATAGCAATGGCCTACTACTATATTTACTGCGCACAACTAAAAGGCACCACAGGTATACAATGTAGATGGATGGATAGTATACTTAATGGATGACGAGTGACGACACAGAGGTAGGTACACAGCAGTGGCCTACCGTACTGCTATATACAGTATACTGGACCTGGTGGACACTGTCAGCAAACTGCTAAACTAGTCTAAAAAAAAGGCACCACAGGTATACAATGTAGATGGATGGATAGTATACTTAATGGATGACGAGTGACGACACAGAGGTAGGTACAGCAGTGGCCTACCATACTGCTATATACAGTATACTGGACCTGGTGGACACTGTCAGCAAACTGCTAAACTAGTCTAAAAAAAAGGCACCACAGGTATACAATGTAGATGGATGGATAGTATACTTAATGGATGACGAGTGACGACACAGAGGTAGGTACACAGCAGTGGCCTACCGTACTGCTATATACAGTATACTGGACCTGGTAGACACTCTCAGCAAACTGCTAAACTAGTCTAAAAAAAAAGGCACCACAGGTATACAATGTAGATGGATGGATAGTATACTTAATGGATGACGAGTGACGACACAGAGGTAGGTACACAGCAGTGGCCTACCGTACTGCTATATACAGTATACTGGACCTGGTGGACACTGTCAGCAAACTGCTAAACTAGTCTAAAAAAAAGGCACCACAGGTATACAATGCAGATGGATGGATAGTATACTTAATGGATGACGAGTGACGACACAGAGGTAGGTACACAGCAGTGGCCTACCCTACTGCTATATACAGTATACTGGACCTGGTGGACACTGTCAGCAAACTGCTAAACTAGTCTAAAAAAAAGGCACCACAGGTATACAATGTAGATGGATGGATAGTATACTTAATGGATGACGAGTGACGACACAGAGGAAGGTACACAGCAGTGGCCTACCGTACTGCTATATACAGTATACTGGACCTGGTGGACACTGTCAGCAAACTGCTAAACTAGTCTAAAAAAAAGGCACCACAGGTATACAATGTAGATGGATGGATAGTATACTTAATGGATGACGAGTGACGACACAGAGGTAGGTACAGCAGTGGCCTACCGGTCTGCTATATACAGTATACTGGACCTGGTGGACACTGTCAGCAAACTGCTAAACTAGTCTAAAAAAAAGGCACCACAGGTATACAATGTAGATGGATGGATAGTATACTTAATGGATGACGAGTGACGACACAGGGGTAGGTACAGCAGTGGCCTACCGTACTGCTATATACAGTATACTGGACCTGGTGGACACTGTCAGCAAACTGCTAAACTAGTCTAAAAAAAAAGCACCACAGGTATACAATGTAGATGGATGGATAGTATACTTAATGGATGACGAGTGACGACACAGAGGTAGGTACAGCAGTGGCCTACCGTACTGCTATATATAGTATACTGGACCTGGTGGACACTGTCAGCAAACTGCTAAACTAAAATGCACCACAGGTATAGGAATGTAGATGGATAGTATACTTAATGGATGATGACACAGAGGTAGGTACAGCAGCGCACTCTGCACTGTACTCCTCCTATATAATATTAATTATACTGGTGGTCCCCAGTCCCCACAATAAAGCAGCACACTGTGAGCACAGATATGGAGTGTTTTTCAGGCAGACAAACGTATACTGGTGGTCACTGTCAGCAAAACTCTGCACTGTACTCCTGCTATAGCTGCTCCCCAGTCCCCACAATTAAGCAGTGTGAGCACTCAGCACAGATATATCATGCAGCACACTGAGCACAAATATGGTATGGAGCGTTTTTTTCAGGCAGAGAACGGATAAAAACTAAACTCTGCACTGTACTCCTCCTAACAGCTGCTCCCCAATCCTCCCCACAATTATAGTAATAAACAAGCACAAGCAATCAAATCAACTATCTTCTACTAAACGGAGAGGACGCCAGCCACGTCCTCTCCCTATCATCTCCAATGCACGTGTGAAAATGGCGGCGACGCGCGGCTGCTTATAGAATCCGAATCTCGCGAGAATCCGACAGCGGGATGATGACGTTCGGGCGCGCTCGGGTTAACCGAGCCATACGGGAGAATCCGAGTATGGCTCGGACCCGTGTAAAAAAGGTAAAGCTCGGGGGGGTTCGGTTTCTCGGAAACCGAACCCGCTCATCACTAATATATATATATATATATATATATATATATATATATATATATACACTGCTCAAAAAAATAAAGGGAACACTAAAATAACACATCCTTGATCTGAATGAATGACATATTCTCATTAAATACTTTGTTCTTTACATAGCTGAATGTGCTGACAACAAAATCACACAAAAATGATCAATGGAAATCAAATTTATTAACCCATGGGGGTCTGGATTTGGAGTCACACTCAAAATTAAAGTGGAAAAACACACTACAGGCTGATCCAACTTTGATGTAATGTCCTTAAAACAAGTCAAAATGAGGCTCAGTAGTGTGTGTGGCCTCCACGTGCCTGTATGACCTCCCTACAATGCCTGGGCATGCTCCTCATGAGGTGGCGGATGGTCTCCTGAGGGATCTCCTCCCAGACCTTGACTAAAGCATCCACCAACTCCTGGACAGTCTGTGGTGCAATGTGGCGTTGGTGGATGGAGCGAGACATGATGTCCCAGATGTGCTCAATTGGATTCAGGTCTGGGGAATGGGCAGGCCAGTCCATAGCATCAATGCCTTCGTCTTGCAGGAACTGCTGACACACTCCAGCCACATGAAGTCTAGCATTGTCTTGCATTAGGAGGAACCCAGGGCCAACCGAACCAGCATATGGTCTCACAAGGGGTCTGAGGATCTCATCTCGGTACCTAATGGCAGTCAGGCTACCTCTGGCGAGCACATGGAGGGCTGTGCGGCCCTCCAAAGAAATGCCACCCCACACCATTACTGACCCACTGCCAAACCGGTCATGCTGGAGGATGTTGCAGGCAGCAGAACGTTCTCCTTGGCGTCTCCAGACTCTGTCACGTCTGTCACATGTGCTCAGTGAGAACCTGCTTTCATCTATGAAGAGCACAGGGTGCCAGTGGCGAATTTGCCAATCTTGGTGTTCTCTGGCAAATGCCAAACGTCCTGCACGGTGTTGGGCTGTAAGCACAACCCCCACCTGTGGACGTCGGGCCCTCATACCACCCTCATGGAGTCTGTTTCTGATCATTTGAATAGACACATGCACATTTGTGGCTTTCTGGAGGTCATTTTGCAGGACTCTGGCAGTGCTCCTCCTGTTCCTCCTTGCACAAAGGCGGAGGTAGCGGTCCTGCTGCTGGGTTGTTGCCCTCCTACGGCCTCCTCTACGTCTCCTGATGTACTGGCCTGTCTCCTGGTAGCGCCTCCATGCTCTGGACACTACGCTGACAGACACAGCAAACCTTCTTGCCACAGCTCGCATTGATGTGCCATCCTGGATGAGCTGCACTACCTGAGCTACTTGTGTGGGTTGTAGACTCCGTCTCATGCTACCACTAGAGTGAAAGTACTGCCAGCTTTCAAAAGTGACCAAAACATCAGCCAGAAAGCATAGGAGCTGAGAAGTGGTCTGTGGTCACCACCTGCAGAACAACTCCTTTATTGGGGGTGTCTTGCTAATTGCCTATAATTCCCACCTGTTGTCTATTCCATTTGCACAACAGCATTTGAAATTGATTGTCAATCAGTGTTGCTTCCTAAGTGGACAGTTTGATTTCACAGAAGTGTGATTGACTTGGAGTTACATTGTGTTGTTTAAGTGTTCCCTTTATTTTTTTGAGCAGTGTATATGTATTTTTTTATTTTTATTTTTTCTGCTACTTTTTATTTTTTCTGCTTTTTCTTTGAGAGTAACAGGCGCAGTTGGGATAAAAGAAAGAGAGGTACCTAGTCAGATGGTGGTGGTAGGGGATTCTATCATCAGGAAGGCAGATAGGGCAATCTGCTACCGGGACCGTTATCGTCGTACAGTCTGTTGTCTCCCGGGTACTCGGGTACGGCACATCGCGGACCGGGTAGATAGATTGTTGGGAGGGGCTGGGAAAGACCCGGCGGTCTTGGTGCACGTTGGCACCAATGACAAAGTTAGCGGAAGGTGGGATGTCCTTAAGAAAGACTATAGGGACTTAGGAAAGAAACTGAAGGCAAGGACATCTAAGATAATATTCTCGGAATTATTACCCATGCCACGCGCTAGTCCAGGGAGGCAGAGGGAGATTAGGGAGGTAAATGTGTGGCTTAGGGATTGGTGCAGGAAAGAGGGGTTTGTGTTCCTGGAACACTGGGCGGACTTCTCAGTCAGGCGCCATCTCTTTTGTCGTGACGGATTGCACCTGACTGAGGAGGGGGCAGCGGTACTGGGGGGAAGGATGGTTAGAAGGTTGGAGGAGATTTTAAACTAGGAGCCTGGGGGGAGGGTTTAGCTAGAAACTACGGGTCATGCAGTGAGAATAGTGGGGATGGCGGGAGTAAACGAAATGGGGGAGAAGTTGGGGGGAGGGTAAGAGCAGGTGGTAAGGTTACTAACATGGGTACTAAAAGAGATTTTACCAAAGCACTAACCAATGACGATTACAGGTCATCATTGCTACATAAGGTGAAAGATGTCCCTAACGCAAGGGAAAATACTTATCTTAGTTGTATGTATGTAAACGCCAGAAGCATTACTGGTAAAAAGGGTGAACTAGAAATACTTGCAGCAAGCAAACAGTATGATATTATAGGCATTACTGAAACTTGGTGGGATGAATCTCATGATTGGACAGTCAATCTAGAGGGCTATACACTGTTTAGGAGAGACAGACTAAATAAAAAGGGTGGAGGGGTGTGTCTTTACGTAAAGCCGTTTTTAAAACCTGATATACGGGAAGATATTCAGGAGGGGACTGTAGACACTGTCGAGACATTATGGGTAGAAATTGCATGCGGGGGAAAAAGGAATAAAAAAGTTAGTATTGGGTGTATGCTATAGGCCGCCTGGTATCAATGCATCTGATGAGGAATTGTTACTAAAGCAAATTGAAAGAGCAGCAGGAGTAGGAGACATAGTAGTGATGGGAGATTTTAACTATCCAGAGATAAACTGGAAAAACGATTCATGTGATACTGCTAGGGGCAATATGTTTTTAAACACACTAAATGATAACTACTTAGTCCAACTAATTGAGGAACCAACTAGGTACAATGCAATCTTAGACCTGGTATTAACAAACAATGGGGATTTGGTATTAGGTATTATAGTAGGGGAACCCATAGGAAACAGCGACCACAATATGGTCACATTCAATATCAGTTTCCATAAACAGCCCTATACTGGCTCAACTAGGACTCTAAACTTTAGCAAAGCAAATTTTGAATAGATGGGGGTATTGAATGGGAAGGTTTGTTTTTAGGAAAAAAATACTACAGAGAAATGGGAGGTACTAAAATTCCTGCTAGCTAAAAATACACTCAAATTTATTCCTATGAGCAGCAAAAAAAGGAATAAAAATCATAAACCGATGTGGCTTAACAAAAAGATTAAGGAACTTATGGGCAAGAAAAGGCGAGCATTTAAAAAATACAAATCTGACGGGGAAGCAGAGTCATTTCAGCACTATAAGGAATGTAACAAAATTTGCAAGAAGGAAATAAGAGCGGCTAAAGTAGAAACTGAAAAACTAGTAGCAAATGAAAGCAAAGCGAATCCCCAAAAATTCTTTAAATACATTAATAGCAAGAGATTAAAGAAGGAGAGTATAGGCCCTTTAAAAGACAAGTTGGGAGTCTTAAGCAAAAATGATAATGACATAGCGGACACACTAAATGAGTTTTTTTCAACAGTATTCACTAGAGAGGACCCAATTCAGGGACTGACACACAATCTCAATAATGAGAATATCCCACTGATAGGTACTTATTTAAGCGAGGAAGTAGTCTGTGACCGATTAAAACATTTAAAGATTAATAAATCACCAGGGCCCGATGGTATTCACCCAAGGGTTCTAATGGAGCTTCACTCTGAACTGGCAAAACCGCTATCTTTGATCTTTAAGGATTCAGTTATATCAGGTATGGTTCCAAAAGACTGGCGTATAGCGGAAGTAGTGCCTATATTTAAGAAGGGAAGTAAAGCTGAACCAGGTAATTATAGACCAGTTAGTCTTACATCTATAGTGGGGAAAGTATTGTAAGGTATTCTAAGAGATAGTATTCAGAAGTTCCTTGAAGTCAATAAGGTCATTAAAAGGAATCAACATGGGTTTATGAAGGACAGATCCTGTCAAACCAACTTACTTGGCTTTTATGAAACAGTAAGCGCAAACCTAGATCAGGGTAAAGACGTGGATGTAATCTTTTTAGACTTTGCCAAAGCGTTCGATACTGTACCACACATGAGACTTATCTACAAGCTACAAGAATCAGGGCTAGGAAGCACAATATGCACTTGGGTCAAAAACTGGTTAGATAATAGGGAGCAGCGCGTTGTGGTTAATGGATCTTTTTCAACTTGGACTGAAGTGCTAAGTGGTGTGCCGCAAGGCTCAGTATTAGGACCGCTATTGTTCAATATTTTCATTAATGACCTAACAGAAGGTCTAGAGAGCATGGTGTCAATTTTTGCAGATGATACCAAATTGTGTAAGGCTATAAATACAGAGGAGGATGCCGAGTCTCTTCAGAACGATTTAGTTATATTAGAAGCATGGGCAGCCAAATGGAGAATGCGCTTCAACACAGACAAGTGTAAGGTAATGCACTGTGGTAACAAGAACAAAAATTACACCTACCTACTAAATGGGGTAAAATTAGGGGATTCTGTACTGGAAAAGGACTTAGGTGTCCTCATAGATAGCAAGCTAAGCAGTAGTACCCAAAGTAGGACTGCAGCAAAGAAGGCTAATAAGATATTAGCATGCATAAAACGGGGTATTGATGCTAGGGACGAGAGTATTATACTCCCGTTATATAAATCACTAGTGAGGCCACACCTTGAATACGGTGTACAATTCTGGGCACCGTACTACAAAATAAGAAATTACTCACCGGTAATTCTATTTCTCGTAGTCCGTAGTGGATGCTGGGGACTCCGTAAGGACCATGGGGAATAGACGGCTCCGCAGGAGACTGGGCACAATTAAAGAAAGATTCAGGACTATCTGGTGTGCACTGGCTCCTCCCCCTATGACCCTCCTCCAGACCTCAGTTAAGATACTGTGCCCGGAAGAGCTGACACAATAAGGAAGGATTTTGAATCCCGGGTAAGACTCATACCAGCCACACCAATCACACCGTACAACTCGTGATATGAACCCCGGTTAACAGTATGATAACAACGGAGCCTCTGAACAGATGGCTCGCAATAACAACCCGATTTGTGGAACAATAACTATTTACAAGTATTGCAGACAATCCGCACTTGGGATGGGCGCCCAGCATCCACTACGGACTACGAGAAATAGAATTACCGGTGAGTAAATTCTTATTTTCTCTGACGTCCTAGTGGATGCTGGGGACTCCGTAAGGACCATGGGGATTATACCAAAGCTCCCAAACGGGCGGGAGAGTGCGGATGACTCTGCAGCACCGAATGAGCAAACTCAAGGTCCTCCTCAGCCAGGGTATCAAATTTGTAAAATTTAGCAAAAGTGTTAGACCCTGACCAAGTAGCCGCTCGGCAAAGTTGCAGTGCCGAGACCCCTCGGGCAGCCGCCCAAGATGAGCCCACCTTCCTTGTGGAGTGGGCTTTTACTGATTTTGGCTGCGGTAGTCCTACCGCAGAATGCGCAAGCTGAATAGTGTTACAAATCCAGCGAGCAATGGTCTGCTTAGAAGCAGGAGCACCCAGCTTATTGGGTGCATACAGGATAAACAGCGAATCAGTTTTCCTGACTCCAGCCGTCCTGGAAACATAAATTTTCAGGGCCCTGACTACGTCCAGCAACTTGGAATCCTCAAAGTCCCTAGTAGCCGCAGGCACTACAATAGGTTGGTTCAAGTGAAACGCTGATACCACCTTCGGGAGAAACTGAGGACGAGTCCTCAACTCTGCCCTATCCATATGGAAAATCAGATAAGATCTTTTACACGACAAAGCCGCCAATTCTGATACACGCCTGGCCGAAGCCAGGGACAACAACATGACCACTTTCCACGTGAGATATTTCAAATCCACGGTTTTAAGTGGCTCGAACCAATGTGACCTCAGGAATCCCAAAACCACATTGAGATCCCAAGGTGCCACAGGAGGCACGTAAGGAGGCTTAATATGCAGAACTCCCTTGACAAAAGTCTGAACTTCAGGCAACGAAGCAAGTTCCTTTTGAAAGAAAATCGACAGAGCCGAAATCTGGACCTTAATGGACCCCAATTTGAGGCCCATCGTCACCCCTGCTTGCAGGAAATGCAGGAAACGACCCAGTTGAAATTCCTCCGTTGGGGCCTTCCTGGCCTCACACCAAGCCACATATTTCCGCCAAATGCGGTGATAGTGGGTTGCAGTCACATCCTTCCTGGCCTTGATCAGGGTAGGAATGACTTCCTCCGGAATACCCTTTTCCTTCAGGATCCGGCGTTCAACCGCCATGCCGTCAAACGCAGCCGCGGTAAGTCTTGGAACAGGCAGGGCCCCTGCTGCAGCAGGTCCCGCCTTAGCGGTAGAGGCCATGGGTCCTCTGAGAGCATCTCTTGAAGTTCCGGGTACCAAGTTCTTCTTGGCCAATCCGGAACCACGAGTATAGTTCTCACTCTTCCCCTTCGTATTATTCTCAGCACCTTGGGAATAAGAGGCAGAGGGGGAAACACGTAAACCGACTGGTACACCCACGGTGTCACTAGAGCGTCCACAGCTATCGCCTGAGGGTCCCTTGACCTGGCGCAATATCTTTTTAGCTTTTTGTTGAGGCGGGACGCCATCATATCCACCTGTGGTCTTTCCCAACGGTTTACAATCAATCGGAAGACTTCTGGATGAAGCCCCCACTCTCCCGGGTGAAGGTCTTGTCTGCTGAGGAAGTCTGCTTCCCAGTTGTCCACACCCGGAATGAACACTGCTGACAGTGCTAGCACGTGATTTTCCGCCCATCGGAGAATCCTTGTGGCTTCTGCCATTGCCCTCCTGCTTCTTGTGCCGCCCTGTCTGTTTACATGGGCGACCGCCGTGATGTTGTCTGATTGGATCAGAACCGGTTTGTTTTGAAGCAGGGGACTTGCTTGGCATAGGGCATTGTAAATGGCTCTTAGCTCCAGGATATTTATGTGTAGTGAAATCTCCTGATTTGACAACAGCCCTTGGAAATTTCTTCCCTGTGTGACTGCTCCCCAGCCCCGAAGGCTGGCATCCGTGGACACCAGGACCCAGTCCTGTATTCCGAATCTGCGGCCCTCTAGTAGATGAGCCCTCTGCAGCCACCACAGTAGTGACACCCTGGTCCTTGCCGACAGGGTTATCCGCTGCTGCATCTGGAGATGCGACCCGGACCATTGGTCCAACAGGTCCCACTGGAAAATCCTTGCGTGGAACCTTCCGAATGGAATTGCTTCGTACGAAGCTACCATTTTTCCCAGGACTCGCGTGCATTGATGTACCGACACCTGTCCTGGTTTTAGGAGGTTTCTGACTAGAGATGACAACTCCTCGGCATTTTCCACTGGAAGAAACACTTTTTTCTGGTCTGTGTCCAGAATCATTCCCAGGAACAGAAGACGTGTCGTCGGGACCAGCTGTGACTTTGGGATATTGAGAATCCAGCCGTGCTGCTGCAGCACTTCCCGAGAAAGTGCTACCCCCACAAACAACTGTTCCTTGGACCTCGCCTTTATCAGGAGATCGTCCAAGTACGGGATAATTAAAACCCCCTTCTTCCGAAGGAGTATCATCATTTCGGCCATTACCTTGGTAAAGACCCTCGGTGCCGTGGATAACCCAAACGGCAGCGTCTGGAACTGATAGTGACAGTCCTGTACCACAAACCTGAGGTACTCCTGGTGAGGAGGGTAAATGGGGACATGCAGGTAGGCATCCTTGATGTCCAGGGAGACCATGTAATCCCCCTCGTCCAGGCTCGCAATAACCGCCCTGAGCGATTCCATCTTGAACTTGAATCTTTTGATATATGTGTTCAAGGATTTTAAATTTAAGATGGGTCTCACCGAACCGTCCGGTTTCGGTACCACAAACATTGTGGAATAGTAACCCTTTCCTTGTTGAAGGAGGGGTACCTTGACAATCACTTGCTGTGAATACAGTTTTTGGATAGCCACCAACACTGCCTCCCTGGCAGAGGGAGTTGCTGGTAAGGCAGATTTTAGGAAACGGCGGGGGGGGAGACGCCTCGAATTCCAGCCTGTACCCCTGAGATACTACTTGAAGGATCCAGGGATCCACCTGTGAGAGAGCCCACTGTGCGCTGAAATTTCTGAGATGGGCCCCCACCGTACCCGGGTCCGCCTGTGAAGCTCCAGCGTCATGCTGTGGACTTACCGGACGCGGGGAGGACTTCTGCTCTTGGGAACTGGCTGTATGCTGCAGTTTTTTCCCTCTACCTTTGCCTCTCGGCAGAAAGGATGCGCCTCTAGCCCTCTTGTTTTTATGGGGCCGAAAGGACTGTACTTGATAATACAGTGCTTTCTTTTGCTGTGGGGTAGCCTGTGGCAAAAATGTCGATTTCCCAGCCGTAGCTGTGGAAAAGAGATCTGAAAGACCATCCCCAAACAGTTCCACCCCCTTATAAGGCAAAACTTCCATGTGCCTTTTTGAATCGGCATCACCTGACCACTGCCGAGTCCATAACCCCCTTCTGGCGGCAATGGACATTGCGCTTATTTTTTATGCCAGCCGGCATATATCCCTCTGTGCATCACGCATGTATAAGACAGCGTCTTTTATATGCTCTATTGTCAGCAAAATATTGTCCCTATCCAGAGTATCAATATTATCCGACAGGGAATCTGACCACGCAGCAGCAGCACTGCACATCCATGCCGATGCAATCGCTGGTCGCAATATAATGCCCGTGTGTGTATATATAGCTTTTAGGGTAGCCTCCTGCTTTCTCTCAGCAGGTTCCTTTAGGGCGGCCGTATCCGGAGACGGTAGTGCCACCTTTTTTGATAAACGTGTAAGCGCTTTATCTACCCTAGGGGGTGTTTCCCAACGTGACCTATCCTCTGGCGGGAAAGGGTACGCTGCCAATAACCGTTTAGAAATTATCAATTTCTTATCGGGGGAAGTCCACGCTTCCTCACACACCTCATTTAATTCCTCAGATGCAGGAAAAACTACTGGTAGTTTTTTCTCACCAAACATAATACCTTTTTTGGGGTACCTGGGGTACTATCAGAAATGTGTAATACATTTTTCATTGCCTCAATCATGTAACGGGTGGCCCTATTGGAAGGTACACTAGTCTCATCGTCGTCGACACTGGAGTCGATATCCGTGTCAACATCTGTGTCTGCCATCTGAGGTAGCGGGCGTTTTAAAGCCCCTGATGACATTTGAGACGCTTGGACAGGCACAAGCTGAGTAGCCGGCTGTCCTATGTCGTCAAACCTTTTATGTAAGGAGCTGACACTGTCACGTAATTCCTTCCATAAGTCCATCCACACAGGTGTCGACCCCGCAGGGGGTGACATCACATTCACAGGCATTTGCTCTGCCTCCACATCATTATCCTCATCATACATGTCGACACAGCAGTACCGACACACAGCACACACACAGGGAATGCTCTGACAGAGGACAGGACACCACAAAGCCCTTTGGGGAAACAGAGGGAGAGTATGCCAGCACACACCAGAGCGCTATATAACACAGGGATATCACTATACAGAGTGTTTTCCCCTATAGCTGCTTGTATTATATATACTGCGCCTAAATTTATTGCCGCCCCCCCCCCTCTCTTTTTTACCCTTTCTGTAGTGCAGGACTGCAGGGGAGAGCCAGGGAGCGATCCTTCCAGCGGAGCCGTGAGGGAAAATGGCGCCAGTGTGCTGAGGAAGATGGCTCCGCCCCTTTTTCGGCGGGCTTTCTCCCGCTGTTTGTGTAAATCTGGCAGGGGTAATTTACACCCATATAACCTCTAGGGCTATATATGGTGTCAGTTTTGCCAGCCAAGGTGTTAATATTGCTGCTCAGGGCGCCCCCCCCCCCCCAGCGCCCTGCACCCATCAGTGACCGGAGTGTGTGGTGTGCATGAGGAGCAAGGCGCACAGCTGCAGTGCTGTGCGCTACCTTGGAGAAGACAGAAGTCTTCAGCCGCCGATTTTCCGGACACTTCTTGCTTCTGGCTTTGTAAGGGGGACGGCGGCGCGGCTCCGGGACCGGACGACGAGGTCGGGTCCTGTGTGCGATCCCTCTGGAGCTAATGGTGTCCAGTAGCCTAAGAAGCCCAAGCTACCACCAGTTAGGTAGGTTCGCTTCTTCTCCCCTTAGTCCCCCGTTGCAGTGAGCCTGTTGCCAGCAGGTCTCACTGTAAAATAAAAAAACTAAAATATATATTTTCTTTCTAGGAGCTCAGGAGAGCCTCCTAGTGTGCATCCAGCTCGGCCGGGCACAGAAATCTAACTGAGGTCTGGAGAAGGGTCATAGGGGGAGGAGCCAGTGCACACCAGATAGTCCTGAATCTTTCTTTAATTGTGCCCAGTCTCCTGCGGAGCCGTCTATTCCCCATGGTCCTTACGGAGTCCCCAGCATCCACTAGGACGTCAGAGAAAAAGGATATCCTGGAGCTAGAAAAGGTACAGAGGAGGGCGACCAAACTAATTAAGGGCATGGAGACGATGGAATACAAGGAAAGGCTTGAAAGACTAGGCATGTTTACATTGGAAAAGCGGAGACTAAGAGGGGATATGATCAACATCTACAAATATATAAGGGGACAATACACAGAGCTTGCGCGGGACCTGTTTTTGGTTAGATCAACACAGAGGACTCGTGGACACTCGCTCAGGTTAGAGGAGAGGAGATTCCGCACAACGAGGGACTTGTAATGGCGGAATCTGTCAACACCTTTAAGAATGGGTTAGATAAATTCCTAATGGATAAGGATATCCAGGGGTATGGTGCATAGTCATGCATTATAGTTACTATAAATAGGGATAAAATGCAACGGCTGACAGCAGCATCAGTCAGAAATTTTAGTCAAATCATCATAGGAGACCACAAATAGGTTGAACTCGATGGACAATTGTCTTTTTTTCAACCTCAGATACTATGTTATATATATATATATATATATATATACATACAGATGTGTCCACATACATCTTTGCTATATCCTGCCCTGGATGGCACGGTTTTGCATGACATAGACTCAGAGATTTAGCCATGCCTTGTGATTTTTCTTAATTTGCTTCTTTAATACAGTATGTTACTTTATACATACTTACACATATTCTATTATGGCAAACCAAAATTTAAAAATCCATCCACTCACTACTTGTGAAAAACAGCTTATCCACCATAGGGTAGGGGGTGCACTCTCCAATGATGATCACAAATAATTCACTGTAGTCGTCATCAGTTTATTCAAATTAGCCTCATGGTATCTCGACGTTTCAATTCAACCATATGAATCTTCATCAGGAAAAGGCTCACACAATTCCAACATTAGTAAGAGTTCAATACATAGGATGCAAATAAAAACTCGGCGTCTAAACAGAGAAAAACAAATAAGAAAATAAGACTCAGCCTGCCAGGCCACCACTAAGCTTAAGGTATATATACAGCTAAATACCTCCACCATTAGAGTGTAGTATTATATGATCACCTCAAAGTGGTTAAATCCATCACACATAACTCACTCAGTATAGTGTCCATGTGTGCCCAACAAGGAACGGTAACAACATGGATATAAACCGGTCTGTCAGCAAGTGTCTAAAGTTGATATACAAACAACTGTATCACTATATTGTGCAAGTGTGAGCAGATCAAGAAATCAGTGCAACTATTAAAGAAAAAAGCCACTCACAGATCATTTTCAGCCACCAGAGTAACTTGATATATGTTTATACAAGGAACAACATCAGTTCTTCAAACACAAGCTGTAAATGACCAAGAGAAATATCAGTACATTACATATACCATACACTGAATAGCATGACACGTAGCACAAAGTCCACCCACTTACCAATGCAGTAATCAGTCACCCTATTCATGCTGGCAGCATGTAGGAGAGAGCATCAGCCCATCATTTATAGGGCAGCTAACAGGAAGTGTTTATCAAACAGGAAGTATAGCCATACATAACCAAATACACTCAACTACCCCTAAAAAACAACAACTACACTTCTACCATTAAAGCACACCAGCAGCGGAACACCACACATCCCAAACGCGCCATAGAACATCCCACAAACAGCGGGCATCGTCACAAAAAACATAGCCGTCGCCGCAACCGGAAGTGGCCTGCGTTCCACAGGTCACTTACCGGAAGTGACTACCATACACATCCTCCCTGCACCAAACGCGGCACTGGTTATGTGTTGCAACTAGGGCCAATCAGACCCGCGGTGCGTTCCACCGCTAGTGACATCATCGATTAGCCTTGTCTCCAGAGTTACCCTGCGTTCCACCTTGAGCCAATCGGAAGTGTGATGCGTTTCACCACACTCCATATTGTTAAGAGGCGATAGTAAATAATAAATATAGGTACAGTGTATAAAAATGCTATGGGTGACCAAGCAGGGGGAATAATAACACAATAAGACACTACACACATATACATAACAATACACGCAAAATACATGTACACAGATACATTAAAAAGCCAATATTAGAACCCCAATCCCTTCCAAATATAGATCTTGAAGTTTGCATACTCAAAAATCTAGAGGGGACATTGCCCCTAATCTATATTCATCTTATTAGACTGTATATATAGATCCAAATCGGTCCTTCATAATGCAATCAAAGAAAGATATTCAAACTATTATACTCGTTCATTCCTCTGGGGGCTACCGTGTCCAGTTTATGAATCCAGAAACTTTCTCTCTGTTTTAACATTAATACACAGTCACCCCCAAGGGTCGGTGGAGGGACCCAATCAATTAACCTACATTTCAAGGCTGCCACTTGATGTTTAAGGCTCAGAAAGTGTCGTACCACCGGTTTATCAGTCAGCCCAGTCTGTAAAGCTGCATGTATAGACGACCGATGGTTCGCCATGCGGTCTCTAAACGGACGTGTGGTGAGCCCAACATAATATAAACCACACGGGCATACTAAAACATAAATGACAAAATCTAAACGACAATGTAGATGGTACGCTATCCTGATTTTTTTTACCCGAATGGGGGTGTGAAAAATACGGGCCAGTAACCATAGCACGACATGTGGTGCAGCTACCACAAGAAAGACTCCCTGGTTTGGATTTCATTAACTGTACATTATCTAGACTGTTACCAGGGTCTAATGTGGGTCGCATGAGAAGCTGCTTAAGATTGGGACCAGTCCAGTATGCTATCATAGGTGGGCCCATCTTGGCAAATGTTAGCCCTGGGTCTGAGGCTACTAAAGGGCCAATGCCTATTGATGGTTTTACGAACTGTACTGGAGCAGTTGTCGAATTTGGTACAATATAGCATACGATTAGCTGCATTGTTAGTCTTAGGAATATCTTTTTAGCCTTAATAAGACAATGATACAAGGTCTTAATTGTATACCCTCGTTCGAGGAACCTTCACTAATCTCCTTAAGTTGAGTATCCCTAGTACTATCATCCGAATTAATTCTCATGACCCGGAGGTATTGGGATACCGGAAGGTTTTCCTTCAGGGCAGGCGGATGATGGCTATTGGCCTGTAAGATCACATTTCTGTCCGTAGGTTTACGATAAAGGGTGGTCACGAATTTATTCTCTTCAATAGAAACAGACACATCAATGAAATTTATTTCCGCTGCAGAAACAGCATACGTATACCTAATGGGACTATGCAAGCTATTAAGCTCAGTAACCATTAGTGTGAACTCTTCTTCAGAACCACTCCAAAGGAGAAATAAATCATCTATAAATTTTCTAAATAAACTCATGTGATGTCCATATTTCAGAAATATAAACAGGTTCTCATAGTGTGTCATGTATAAATTTGCATAAGCGGTGGCCAAATTTGACCCCATCACTGTGCCAGAGAACTGCATATAAAATGTGTCCTTATATTTGAAATGATTGCATTTAAGGACCAATTCTGCTAACTCTAAAATATATCCAGTGGGTATAGGTAGTGCAACAGATTGATGAATAACTTCATGCAAAACATCCAAACCCCCAGAGTGGGGGATGACTGTATACAATGAGCATACATCCATAGTCACCAAAAATGTACTCTTCACCACACAGGAGTAACCCCCCAACTGTTCAAGAAAGTCACCTGTATCTTTTATGTAACTCCCACTTTTTACCACAAAGGGCTGGAGAATACAGTCTAAAAAAAAAACAACAGCCAAAGGCTGTAATAAAGATCCTTCAGCTTCGATGATGGGCCTACCTGGAGGCTTATGGAGGGTTTTATGGACCTTAGGAAATCTGTACATAATTGGACAATGTGGATGATCAACAGTTAAATACATATAAAGATCCTTATTCAACCACCCTCCATCAAAGCCTAGCTTTAGACATTGGTCAATTTTGATCTTTAATTTTGGAATAGGATTGGTACTCAATTGTGTATAGGTAGATGTATCAGACAACTGGCGCAACACTTCTTGATCATAGTCATGCCAATTTTGCACGACCACTGTGCCTCTTGTCTGCCGGTCGTATTACCAGCAGAGAATTATCTCTTAGAATTATTCTCTCTACAGGAGATAGATTATCATATATTTTAGGTGTCACCATTTTGTTGGTATCATCTTTGACCAGACATAAAAAGGTTTTTAGACTAGAGTTGCCAGAGGCTGGATCAAAGGTGGAAGGTCGTTTAAATGTAGCTGGAGATTCCCCTTGACTAGGGGTGTGTTCATAAAAAATTCCCTTAATTGTAGATTACGACCAAACTTGTACTGATCAATAGTGCTTTGAAAACTGTTGTACCTAGACGTAGGAACAAAAGAAAGACCACGTGCCAATAGGCTCATTTCGGATTCACTTAATTGAATATCAGATAAATTGAAGACAGTAGTTATACCTGTCTCCTTCTTCCATTTCTCCTTTTGCCCCCCGCGCCTCGGATGGGACCTCCGGTGTTTCTGGGGTCTCCAATTAACCCTGGGGGGTTCTCGAGGCCTGGTTCTAAAAAATGGGTATTCTCTCTAGATCCCTCATTCTGATCAGTATCAGAGGTGGACTGGGCGGAACCAAACTCACTATTATGAAAGAAAGCTCTTCGATGTCTATAAGTATTGGCCGCTCTATCAGGGGTTCTAGCATTACTGTTACCGAGTAGCCACCGGTATACAGTATGGTTTTGATAATCAGTATTAACTGTGGTTAATTTCCTACGTTTAAAGGAAATAAGTTCCTTATGATAGTTCTCAATTTGTAGTAGTAATCTGTCAAGGGAATTTTCTGTCCGATCCTCCTTTAATATAGCTATCGCTGTAAGGTTAGTGGAATCAATCTCTAATCGAATTTTCTTAAGCTCATTACCGACATCTTCTATAACAAGGGCCATTAGGTCGAATGAACACTTGTTCAGGACCCCGCACCAGCGGCTACAGAATAGGGGGTTATTTCTCCCCAACGTGGGTACATTGGCCACTCGGAAGCCCCTAGGGATTTGTTTCCTTCTATGATATTCAGACAGAAACTGACCATGTAATAGTAAACCTACTTCCCGCTGGCATTGTTTCAAAACCTTAAAGTATACATCAGCAGGAGTTTCTGCTGGTAGTGTATCAAAAAGCAAATTTTCTATCTCTTCATCTGTAAACGAGATGGTTCCCTGTTCAGCTTGTGAGAGAAGGCCATCATCTAATAAATATGATCCTCCTTGCGCCATTCTATATAGTACAGTAATAATAGGATTTTAATACCTACCGGTAAATCCTTTTCTCTTAGTCCGTAGAGGATGCTGGGGATGCTTCAAGAACCATGGGGTATAGACGGGATCCGCAGGAGACATGGGCACACTATAACACTTTGAATGGGTGTAAACTGGCTCCTCCCTCTATGCCCCTCCTCCAGACTCCAGTTATAGGAACTGTGCCCAGGGAGACGGACATTTCGATGAAAATTATTTATTTAATTATTTTAAACTTAGGTGAGATACATACCAGCTCACACCTCCAACACGCCGTACCACATGGCATTCAACAAACAACGCATGTAACAGCATGACCAACAACAGTCACATATTGACTGAACTCAACGCCACATGAGCGTAACTATAACCAAACTGCAGATACAGCCTGCACTGGGATGGGCGTCCAGCATCCTCTACGGACTAAGAGAAAAGTATTTACCGGTAGGTATTAAAATCCTATTTTCTCATACGTCCTAGAGGATGCTGGGGATGCTTCAAGAACCATGGGGTTTATACCAAAGCTCTAGAACGGGCGGGACAGTGCGGATGACTCTGCAGCACCGATTGACCAAACGAGGTCCTCCTCAGCCAGGGTATCAAACTTGTAAAACTTCGCAAAGGCTGTTTGAACCCGACCAAGTAGCAGCTCGGCAAAGTTGTAATGCCGAGACCCCTCGGGCAGCTGCCCAGGACGAGCCCACCTTTCTGGTAGAATGGGCTTTCACCGATTTCGGTAACGGCAAACCTGCCGTAGAATGAGCCTGCTGAATCGTATTACAGATCCAGCGCGCAATAGTCTGCTTGGAAGCAGGAGCCCCAATCTTGTTGGGAGCCCACAGGACAAACAGAGCCTCTGTTTTCCTAATTTGCGCCGTTCTGGCGACATAGATCTTCAAAGCTCTTACCACATCCAGAGACTTTGAATCCCCCAAGGCATCAGTAGCCACAGGCACCACAATAGGCTGGTTCACGTGAAATGATAAAACCACTTTCGGTAGAAATTGCTGACGAGTTCTCAACTCCGCTCTATCAGCATGGAAAATTAAATAGGGGCTTTAGTGAGACAAAGCCGCCAACTCAGACACTCGCCTTGCGGATGCCAAGGCCAACAATATGACTACTTTCCAAGTAAGGAATTTCAACTCAACCTTACGTAAAGGTTCAAACCAATGAGATTGCAGGAACTGCAACACCACATTAAGATCCCACGGTGCCACAGGAGGCACAAATGGAGGTTGGATGTGCAGCACGCCTTTCACGAAGGTCTGAACTTCTGGAAGGGAGGCCAATTCTTTCTGAAAAAAGATCGACAAGACCGAAATCTGCACTTTAATAGAGCCTAACTTCAGGCCCGCATCCACACCTGCATGTAGAAAATGGAGCAAACGCCCCAGGTGAAATTCTTCCGTAGGAGCCGTCATGGATTCACACCAAGACACATATTTTCTCCAAATACGGTGGTAATGCTTTGCCGTTACTTCTTTTCTAGCCTGAAGAAGTGTGGGAATGACTTCACTGGGAATACCCTTTCGGGCTAGGATTTGGCGTTCAACCGCCACGCCGTCAAACGCAGCCGCGGTAAGTCCTGATACACGCACGGACCCTGTTGTAACAGGTCCTCCCGAAGAGGAAGAGGCCAAGGATCTTCTATGAGCAACTCCTGAAGATCCGGATACCAGGCCCTTCTTGGCCAATCCGGAACAATGAGTATCGCCTGAAACCTTGTTCTTCTTATAATTTTTATCACCTTTGGAATGAGTGGAAGTGGAGGGAACACATAGACCGACGGAAACACCCACGGTGTCACTAGGGCGTCCACTGCTACCGCTTGAAGGTCCCTTGACCTGGAACAATATCTTTGAAGTTTCTTGTTGAGGCGGGACGCCATCATGTTTACTTGAGGAATTCCCCAACGACTTGTCACTTCTGCAAAGACCTCTTGATAAAGACCCCACTCTCCTGGATGGAGATCGTGTCTGCTGAGGAAGTCTGCTTCCCAGTTGTCCACTCCTGGAATGAACACTGCTGACAGAGCGCTGGCATGCCTTTCCGCCCAGCGAAGAATCTTCGTGGCCTCGGCCATCGCCGCTCTGCTCCTTGTTCCGCCCTGGTGGTTGACGTACGCCACTGCTGTCACGTTGTCTGACTGAATCAAGACAGGCAGACCTCGAAGAAGATGTTCTGCTTGCAGGATGCCGTTGTAAATGGCCCTTAACTCCAGAATGTTTATGTGTAGACAAGCTTCCTGGCTTGACCACTTTCCCTGAAAGTTTCTTCCCTGTGTGACTGCTCCCCAGCCTCGGAGGCTTGCATCTGTGGTCACCAGGATCCAATCCTGAATCCCTCCAGAAGGTGAGACCTGTGCAGCCACCACAGAAGGGAGATTCTGGTCTTGGGAGATAGAATTATTCTCCGGTGCATGTCCAGGTGAGACCTGGACCACTGGTCCAACAGGTCCCACTGAAATACCCTGGCATGGAACCTGCCATACGGAATGGCCTCGTAGGCCGCCACCATCTTCCCCAGCAACCGAGTGCATTGAAGAACTGACACCTTTGCTGGTTTGAGAATCTGTTTTACCATGTTCTGTATTTCCAGAGCTTTTTCCACTGGAAGAAAAACTCTCTGCAATTCTGTATCCAGAATCATACTTAGGAACGACAGCCGTGTCGTCGGAATCAACTGTGATTTTGGCAAATTTAGGAGCCAACCATGTTGCTGCAGAATCATCAGTGAAAGGGCAACATTTTTCAGCAATTGCTCCTTGGATCTCGCCTTTATGAGGAGATCGTCCAAGTACGGGATAACTGTGATTCCCTGCTTGCGCAGGAGAACCATCATTTCCGCCATTACTTTGGTGAAAATCCTCGGAGCCGTGGACAGACCAAACGGCAACGTCTGAAATTGGTAATGACAATCCTGAACAGCAAACTTCAGGTATGCCTGATGTGGAGGATATATAGGGACATGCAAGTAGGCATCCTTTATGTCGACCGACACCATAAAATCCCCCTCCTCCAGACTGGAGATCACTTCGGAGAGATTCCATCTTGAATTTGAATTTTTTTAGAAAGAAATTGAGGGATTTTAGGTTCAGAATCGGTCTGACTGAGCCATCCGGCTTCGGGACCACGAACAGGCTCGAATAAAAGCCTTCCCCCTGTTGTGACAGGGGCACCGTGACAATTACTTGATTTTGACACAACTTTAGTATTGCAGTGCTTACTACCTCCCTTTCTAGAAGAGAAGCTGGCAAGGCCGATTTGAAAAATCGGTGAAGGGGCACGTCTTGAAACTCTAACCGGTATCCTTGGGTTACTATTTCCACTATCCAAGGATCCAGGTCCGAGTGCACCCAGACCTGACTGAAGAGTTGGAGACGAGCCCCCACCGGTGCGGACTCCCGCAGAGGAGCCCCAGCGTCATGCGGTGGATTTGGTAGAAGCCGGAGAGGACTTCTGCTCTTGGGAACTTGCCACAGCCTGTGACCTTTTTCCCCTTCCTCTTCCCCTCGCAGCAAGGAAGGAGGACCCTCGTACTTTCTTGAATTTATTGGGCCGAAAGGACTGCATCTGATAGTGAGGCGTTTTCTTCTGCTGTGCAGGAACATAAGGTAAAAAGGAAGACTTACCCACTGTAGCCGTAGACACCAGGTCAGTGAGGCCGTCACCAAACAAGACCCTACCGTTAAACAGTAGAGACTCCATCGCCTTCTTAGAGTCAGCGTCAGCATTCCATTGATGAATCCAATATGCTCTCCTTGCTGATACTGCCATGGCATTGGCCCTTGACCCCAAAAGGCCAATATCCCTTACAACTTCCTTTAAATATGCTGCAGCGTCCCTGATATGACCCAGAATCAAAAGCACGCTATCCCTGTCTAGGGTATCTACCTCAGATGACAAGTTATCTGCCCATTTTTCAATAGCGCTACTCACCCATGCCGCAGCAACGGCAGGCCTGAGCAGCGACCCTGTAGTGACATAAATGGATTTAAGTGTAGTTTCCTGCTTACGATCCACAGGATCTCTTAGGGCTTCCGTGTCAGGAGACGGAAGCGCCACCTTTTTGGATAGACGCGATAAAGCTTTGTCTACCGTGGGGGTTGACTCCCACCTTTCCCTGTCCCCAGAGGGGAACGGATATGCCACTGGAATTCTTTTGGGAACCTGTATCTTCCTGTCAGGATTTTCCCAAGCCTTTTCAAAAAGAGCGTTCAGTTCATGAGAGGGAGGAAACGTTACCTCAGGTTTCTTTCCTTTAAACATACAGACCCTTGTATCAGGAACAGCAGGGTCCTCTGTTATATGCAACACTTCTTTTATCGCCACAATCATGTACTGAATACTCTTAGCCAATTTTGGATTTAATCTGGCATCACTATAGTCGACACTGGAATCAGAGTCCGTGTCGGTATCTGTATCAGCTATCTGGGTAAATGCACGTTTCTGTGACCGCGAAGGGGTCTGGGCTTGTGACAAAGCCTCCTCCATGGATTTCCTCCATGTCTGATTCTTAGACTCAGATTTATCAAATCTCTTAGTCAACCGAGTCACATTTGCATTTAAAACAATCAACATATTTACCCAATCATCTGTCGGCGGCCACTCTCACAGTACTCTCTGTCCCCACTCCCGCTTCCTCCTGGGAAAAGCACTCAGCCTCAGACATGTCGACACACACGTACCGACACCCACACTGGGGCTATAGGAGACAGACCACAACAAAGCCTGTAAGAGAGACACAGAGGGAGTTCTGCCAGCTCACAACCCAGCACCTATCCCGGTACTGAAGCGAGTAAAAAGACTGCCCAAACCTGTTAGCGCTTTATATATAAATCAATTTGCACCAAATTACTTGCCCCCCCCCCCCCATTTTGCACCCTGTTACTTGTACAGCAGTGTGGAGATCAGGGCCATCGTCTCTGCAGCTTCTGTGAAGAGAAAATGGCGCTGGTCAGAGCTGTGTGGGCTAAGCCCTACCCACTACATGGCGCGCTTCAGTCTAGCTTAAATTTATATTTATACTGGTGGGGGTCCCTTAACTAGTGCCTAGGCACTGTTTTTACTTATGCCAGTGCAGTTTGAGGTGTTCATGCTGCCCAGGGCGCCCTGCACCCTGCAGTGCCGTGTTGTGTGGGAGCATGGCGCGCAGCGCGGTACCTCAAACGCCGTTTTCTGCCGTCACTGAAGTCTTCTGATCTTCTCATACTCACCTGGCTTCTGTCTTCTGGCTCTGTGAGGGGGGTGACGGCGCAGCTCCAGGAACAAGCAGCTAGGCGCACCAAGTGATCGAACCCTCTGGAGCTAATGGTGTCCAGTAGCCTAAGAAGCAGAGCCCTTGAACTCAGAGAAGTAGGGCTGCTTCTCTCCCTGAAAATAATAAACCTAATAAAAGTCTTTTTCTGAGAAACTCTGGAGAGCTCCTCAGCGTGCATCCAGTCTCACTGGGCACAGAATCTAACTGGAGTCTGGAGGAGGGGCATAGAGGGAGGAGCCAGTTCACACCCATTCAAAGTCTTATAGTGTGCCCATGTCTCCTGCGGATCCCGTCTATACCCCATGGTTCTTGAAGCATCCCCAGCATCCTCTAGGACGTATGAGAAATACAGAATGGCGCAGGGAGGATCATATTTATTAGATGATGTAAGTATTTAACTGTTGATCATCCATGTTGTCCAATAATGGACACACTTCCTAAGGTCCATAAAACCCTGCAAAAGCCTCCAGGTAGGCCCATCATCGCAGCTGAAGGATCTTTATTACAGCCTTTGGCTGTTTTTTTAGACAGTATTCTCCAACCCTTTGTGGTAAAAAGTAAGAGTTACATAAAAGATACAGGTGACTTTCTTGAACAGTTGGGGGGTTACTCCTGTGTGGTGAAGTGTACATTATTGGCGACTATGGATGTATGGTCATTGTATACAGTCATCCCCCACTCTGAGGGTTTGGATGTTTTGCATGAAGTTATTCATCAATCTGTTGCACTACCTATACCCACTGGATATATTTTAGAGTTAGCAGAATTGGTCCTTAAATGCAATCATTTCAAATATAAGGACTCAGTTTATATGCAGTCCTCTGGCACAGCGATGGGGTCAAATTTGTCCCCCACTTATGCAAATTTATACATGACACAATATGAGAACCTGTTTATATTTCCGAAATATGGACATCACATAAGTTTTTTTAGAAAATGTATAGACGATTTATTTCTCCTTTGGAGTGGTTCTGAAGAAGAGTTCACACTAATGGTTACTGAGCTTAATAGCTTGAATAGTCCCATCAGGTTTACGTATGCTGTTTCTGCAGTGGAAATAAATTTACTTGATGTGTCTGTTTCTATTGAAGGGAATAAATTCGTGACCACCCTTTATCGTAAACCTACGGACAGAAATGTGATCTTACAGGTCAATAGCCATCATCCGCCTGCCGTGAAGGAAAACCTTCCGGTATCCCAATACCTCCAGGTCATGAGAATTAATTCGGATGATAGTACTAGGGATACTCAACTTAAGGAGATTAGTGAGAGGTTCCTCGAATGAGGGTATACAATTAAGACCTTGGATCATTGTCTTATTAAGGTTAAAAAGATATTCCTTGAAGGAAGCACTAAGACTAACAAAGCAGCTAATCGTATGCTATATTGTACCAAATTCGACAACTGCTCCAGTACAGTTCGTAAAACCATCAATAGGCATTGGCCTATAGTAGCCTCAGACCCAGGGCTACCATTTGCCAAGATGGGCCCACCTATGATAGCATACCGGAGTGGTCCCAATTAAGCAGCTTCTCATGCGACCCACATTAAACCCTGGTAAGAGTCTAGATAATGTACAGTTAATGAAATCCAAACCAGGGAGTTTTTCTTGTGGTAGCTGCACCACATGTCGTGCTATGATTACTGGTCCATATTTTTCACACCTCCATACGGGTAAAAAAAAATCAGGATAGCGTACCATCTACATTGTCGTTTAGACTTTGTTATTTATGTTTTAGTATGCCCGTGTGGTTTATATTATGTTGGGCTCACCACACGTCCGTTTAGAGACCGCATGGCGAACCATCGGTCATCTATACATGCAGCTTTACAGACTGGGCTGACTGATAAACCGGTGGTAAGACACTTTCTGAGCCTTAAACATCAAGTGGGAGCTTTGAAATGTAGGTTAATTTATTGGTTCCCTCCACCGCCCCTTGGGGGTGACTGTGTATTAATGTTAAAACAGAGAGAAAGTTTCTGGATTCATAAACTGGACACGGTAGCCCCCAGAGGAATGAACGAGTATAATAGTTTGAATATCTTTCTTTGATTGCAAGGAGACCTAGGGCCCTTTGGAATAGAGTCAGCCTATCCCTGCAAATCTTACATATTTAACATACAGTGGGCGGAGCTTGGCCTATCGTCCCAGCATTTACAGCACTGAGCAGGGCAGGATCGGAGGCAGGACAGGGCAGAGGAGAGGAGGAGGCGGATTATTCTCCTTAGTGCCAGTCTTTTAATAGCATCAATCCGGAGTAAGTCCGCAAGGAGGTGCAGCCTTACAAAGATTGGCAGCGATGGACGGAGCATGTCCTGTTGTAAGTCTAATTAGTTTATCAGCAAGTCCTTCAAAATTAAAGTTATACGCACGGAAATACTTGAAATTCCAAAGTAAAGCATGGGTATTCAGCTAGTATATATATTATACACACACACATTTATAGAATACTGCAAGAAAATTTGATTTAAACACAAATCATCCTTATACCACAATCATGCACTTAAGTTGAGAGCATACTGTTAATCAGTTGCAGTACCCTTCTTAAAGAACACATTTCAATATACTGCCATACACAGGATTCAAACCTATAATCTGTTGCATTCCAGTCAAACACCCTACTCATCAATCTATTTGATCCTGCATAAAAACTATGGAATTTCTAACAATATGAAGCTACTTGTACTTTGTATAAACAAATAATCAGCATTGCAATTGAGCAGATCTATGTAGTAGGCAGCCACACATAACCATTCCCTTGCAGCCACACACTACATAGATCTGCTCAGCTGCAATGTTGATTATGTTTTCACAAAGTACAAGGTAAGCATCAAATAATTAGAACTATAGCTCAATGAATATAGTGTATGACTGCAATGCCACAGGTAATGGGTTTGAATCCAGAGTATATCAGCATCTCAAAAACGAGTTTTATGGTAAGAACTTACCTTTGTTAAAACTCTTTCTGCGAGGTACACTGGGCTCCACAAGGAAAGACATAGGGGAGTAGAGTAGGATCTTGATCCGAGGCACCAACAGGCTCAAAAGCTTTGACTGTTCCCAGAATGCATAGCACCGCCTCCTCTATAACCCTGCCTCCCTGGACAGGAGCTCAGTTTTTAGTTAACCAGCCCAATGCAGTAGCAGGAAAAGAGACGACAACGGTTAGTAGCCACATACACCACACTTGTCACGATCCGGGTATCTGGACGCCATTTCTTACCCATCAGATGCCTCCTAAGGCTGGCTCAGCGCTCCAGGACCGGATCCCATCTGTTATCCTGATGTGTACATTCCTGTATCCTCTCCTGTCACTCTGGGACGCTGTCACAGTAAACGCCATATTACACCTGGCATGGCGTCTCCCGCGGCCTCCGCCACCGTCCCTGAGCTTCTGCATGCAGAGTGTCAGAGTGGCGATTACGTCAGCCGCGGCCTCCGCTGTGTCCGCGTGGTTGGATGTGCACTTGTCAGCCTGGCGTCTCCTGTCTCCAGTGGCCGGCGCCGCCATTACTGTTTTCATTACCACATGGATTACAAACCAAACTTCCCTCCAAGTGTCTGCATGGGCGCAGCCATCTTGGATTCTGTCAGCTGATCATTTCCTCCAATCTGTTGTCAGTATTGTTAATCTGCATAATTGCCTAGCCAATCCCTTCCTTGCTGCAGGTATAAATACACTGTGCCTGAGCAAGGAAGGCGTCAGTGCTTTGGTTGTCAAACCTAGTTCCTGTTTGTCTCTCTCCTGTGATTGTCTTCCAGGTTCCAGCTCCTGTCTCAAGACTTCCACCATAGAGACCCGCACCAGCATTCCACCTGCGGTGTAGCCTGACTCTCCAATCCATTGTGGATTCAACTGTTTCCAGCTACAACATTACCTGCTTCCAGCTCAGCTTCCAGCAGAGTACAGCTTCCCTTAAAGGGCCGGTGTCCTTTCTACACTTTATCACTCTCCACCGGTATTATTATTTCTCCGCTCTCAAGTTCTACATTTCAGTTCATATTTCATCGCTCCCAAGTTCATTTATTATTTAACTGGTTCCAGCCAGTATCCACTCCGTGCTAACAACAGTCTGGTTCCAGCCAGTATCCACAGCAGCTGTTTTATCTTCAGCAACCCAGCTTTTCCTGGAACACCAGCTGGCACAATCCTGGGTTATCTCCATTGCTACAGTCGGGCCTGGTAAGGACTTTCCATCTAGAAGATCATAAGAACTATCTCACACTACCAGTGCCCTGTGGCTCCTGCCATCCTGTAGTACCCAGGAACTGTATTTATTCTTTGCTGACTTTTACGTTTTCTTTTACTGCTGCTGTGTTGCGGAGTTGTCATAATAAACATCATTGACTTTTATCCAAGTTGTCGTGGTCACGCCTTCGGGCAGTTATTATTATTCATGTTACTTACATGTCCAGGGGTCTGATACAACCTCCCAGGTTCCGGTAAATCTCAGCCCCTACAACTGAGGCTGCCTCCCGTCAGCTCAGGCCCTCAGTTGTGACAACACTCTCACGACAGGAGAAGTATCAGCGGCTAATCCCATACCAACCCAAAGAAGCTAAGTGCGTAAGGGTGGGCGCCTTGTGGAGCCCAGTGTACCTCGCAGAAAGAGTTTTAACAAAGGTAAGTTCTTACCATAAAACTCGTTTTCTGCTGCGGGGTACACTGGGCTCCACAAGGAAAGACATAGGGGATGTCCTAAAGCAGTTCCTTATGGAGGGGACGCACTGTAGCGGGCACAAGAACCCGGCGTCCAAAGGAAGCATCCTGGGAAGCGGCAGTATCGAAGGCATAGAACCTTATGAACGTGTTCACTGAAGACCACGTAGCCACCTTGCACAATTGTTCAAGGGTCGCACCACGGCGGGCCGCCCAAGAAGGTCCAACAGACCGAGTAGAATGGGCCGTAATGTGAGCAGGAGCTGATAGACCAGCCCTCACATAAGCATGTGCAATCACCAATCTAATCCATCTGGACAAAGTTTGCTTGTGAGCAGGCCAGCCCCGTTTGTGAAATCCAAACAGCACAAGGAGAGAATCAGATTTCCTAATAGAAGCAGTTCTCTTCACATAGATACGAGAGCCCGTACCACATCCAAAGACCGCTCTTTGGGAGACAGATCAGGAGAAACAAGTGCCGGAACCACAATCTCCTGGTTAAGGTGGAACGAAGAAACCACCTTAGGTAAATATCCGTGACGAGTCCTAAGAACCGCCCGGTCACGGTGAAATATCAGATATGGGGAACTACAAGACAAGGCACCGAAATCCGACACTCTTCTAGCTGAAGCAATAGCCAGCAGAAACACCACCTTAAGGGAAAGCCACTTAAGATCAGCTGAACTAAGAGGTTCAAACGGAGACTCTTGTAACGCCGTCAAAACCACCGACAAGTCCCAAGGAGCCACAGGCGGGACATAGGGAGGTTGGATACGCAACACACCCTGAGTGAAGGTATGCACATCAGGTAAGGTCGCAATCTTTCTCTGAAACCACACCGACAAGGCAGATATTTGAACCTTGAGGGAGGCCAGATGCAGGCCTAAGTCTAGGCCCTGCTGAAGAAAGGCCAACAACTTGGCTGTACTAAACTTGGAAGCGTCATATGGGAAATCCGAGCAGAAGCCGGTTTCCGGGCCCGCAACATAGTTTGAATGACCGCCTCAGAAAACCCTTTAGCCCTCAAGACGGAAGCTTCAACAGCCACGCCATCAAAGACAGCCGGGCCCGGTCCTGGTAGACACAGGGGCCCTGAACGAGGAGGTCTGGGCGTTGTGGAAGCTCTGACGATAGGCCCTGCAGGTCTGAGAACCAGTGCCTTCTGGGCCACGCTGGAGCTATGAGGAGCAGAATTCCTCTTTCTTGCTTGAACTTCCGAATTACCCTGGGCAGGAGTGACACCGGAGGGAACACGTACGGCAGTTGAAACCTCCACGGCACCGCCAGCGCATCCACGAATGCTGCTTGAGGATCCCTCGTCCTTGCTCCGAAGACTGGAACCTTGTGATTGTGTCGAGACGCCACCAGATCTACGTCTGGAAGGCCCCACTTTTCCCCTAGGAGTTGAAACACTTCTGGATGGAGGCCCCACTCTCCGGCGTGTACGTCCTGACGACTGAGAAAGTCCGCTTCCCAATTCAGGACTCCCGGAATGAATATTGCCGATATGGCCGGTAGATGGCGTTCCGCCCAATGTAGAATCCGTGAGACTTCCTTCATTGCCAAACGGCTTCGAGTGCCGCCTTGATGATTTATGTAAGCCACTGTGGTGGCGTTGTCCGACTGCACTTGAACAGGACGGTTCTGGATTAAATGCTGGGCCTGGTTCAACGCATTGAAGACCGCCCGCAATATCAGAATGTTGATCGAGAGGAGAGATTCCTCCTTGGTCCACCGACCCTGAAGGGAGTGTTGCTCCAGCACCGCTCCCCAACCTCGTAGACTGGCATCTGTCATCAACAGTACCCAGTCGGATATCCAGAAGGGACGGCCCTTGCACAATCGTTGGTCCTGGAGCCACCAGTGCAGCGACAGACGGACCTCCGGAGTCAATGAGATCATGCGAGACCTGATCCGGTGAGGCAGGCCGTCCCACTTGGCTAGAATCAGCCTCTGGAGGGGGCGAGAATGGAATTGAGCATACTCCACCATGTCGAATGCTGATACCATGAGGCCCAGCACCTGCATCGCCGAATGTATCGACACTTGCGGACGAGAAAGGAAGCAACGAATCCTGTCCTGAAGCTTCAGGACTTTCTCCTGAGACAAGAACAACCGCTGGTTGTGAGTGTCCAATAGCGCTCCCAGGTGCACCATGCTCTGAGCAGGGACCAGGGAGGATTTCTTCCAGTTGATGAGCCACCCGTGGGCTTGTAGAAACTGGACAGTCATATCCAGATGACGTAAGAGAAGTTCTGGGGAATTTGCCAGGATTAACAAGTCGTCCAGATACGGCAGTATCCTGACCCCTTGAAGGTGGAGTACCACCGTCATCACCGCCATAACTTTGGTGAAGACTCGCGGAGCGGTAGTTAAACCAATAGGTAACGCCCGAAACTGGTAATGGAGGTTGCCAAACGCAAACCTCAGGTATTGCTGATGTGACACTGCTATAGGAATATGCAGGTAAGCATCCTGTATGTCCAGGTAGACCATGTAGTCCCCAGGTTCCAAGGCCAGAACTATAGAGCGAAGGGTTTCCATACGGAACCTGGAAACTTTCACAAACCTGTTCAATGCCTTGAGGTTGAGAATGGGCCGAGAGGACCCATTCGGTTTCGGGACCAGAAACAGCGGAGAATAGTACCCCCGGCCCCTCTGAGCAAGGGGCACCTGTACTACGACTCCTGTATCCTGGAGGGTCTGTACCACCGAATGTAGAGTGTTTGCCTTTGTCTGGTCCAACGGGATGTCTGTCTGGCAAAATCGATGAGGGGGTCGGTTTTTGAAGGCTATGGCGTAACCTCGAGTGACGACTTCCCGTACCCAGGCATCTGAAGTGGTCTTCAACCATTCCTGAGTATACCCTAGAAGCCGGCCCCCCACCCTGAGATCCCCCAGGGGGAGGCACATCCCAGCATGCGGCAGGCTTATCGGGCTTGGAAGCTGGCTGACGGGCAGCCCAGGCTCTTTTGGGCTTCGGCTTACCAGGTTTGGAAGTGCGGGCCTGCTTGTTGTACGCCTGACCTTTTGCTTTACCTGAAGGACGAAAGGGGCGAAAGAAGTACCTTTAGCCTTCGACACAGAAGGAGCGGTACTTAGCAGACAGGCAGTTTTGTCAGTAGCCAAGTCAGCCACTATCTTATTTAAGTAAACCCCAAACAAAATATCTCCCTTGAAAGGGAGTACCTCCAGGGTTTTTCTAGAGTCCAGATCCACAGACCAGGATCTCAGCCACAATATCCGGCGAGCCAGGACTGATGTAATAGAGGCCTTGGCTGCTAGGATACCGGCATCAGAAGCCGCCTCTTTAATATAGTGAGAAGCTGTGACAATATATGACAAGCATTTTCTAGCATGGCCAGAAGAGATTTCAGCTTCTAACTCTAGGGACCATGCTTCAATAGCCTCTGCAGCCCATGTTGCTGCATTAGTGGGCTTTTGTGCAGTACCCGTGAGGGTGTAAATCTCTTTCAGACAACCCTCCACACGTTTATCTGTAGGCTCTTTTAGAGACGTGACGGTAGTGACAGGTAGAGCTGAGGAAACCACCATCCTAGCCACATGCGAGTCTACTGGAGGAGGCGTTTCCCAATTTTTAGACAGCTCTGGAGCGAGGGGATAGCGAGCCAGCATCTTCTTTTGAGGCACAAACTTTTTACCCGGGTTTCCCCAGGGTTCCCGACGTATATCCACTAGGTGGTCAGAGTGAGGTAAAACTTGTTTAACCACCTTCTGACGCTTGAACCTATCTGGTTTCTTAGGAGGGGCGGATGGCTCGGATTCATCCGTAATCTGTAAAATTAACTTAATAGCCTCCAAAAGATCAGTAACATCCACATGTGAACTACCCTCCCCATCAGCAGTATCTGTGTCAGAATCTGTGGGGTCAGTGTAAGCGCCATCTTCATCAGACGAGGTGTCAGTGACAGCAGTGGATTGTGAGGAGATAAGAGCTCGCTTAGAAGACCCCTTGGTCTTAGGCGAGCAAGGGTCAGACTTTTTAGTAGTCAAGGACTGGTTCAACTTCTTCAATTGAGCAGACAAATTATCCGCCCATGGCGGGTTAGCTGCAGGGACCGCATACGGTTGCACCGGCATAGGAGGTCCCATAGGGGGTGTTAGTTTAGTAACTAGCGTATGTAGAAGCGTGGAGAAAGCAGCCCATGGTGGGTCATTATGTACCCCCATTGCCACAGTCCCACTGGGGGGCAAGGAGACCCAGAACCAGAGCCTGCAGCTGCTATAGTCTCCTCATAGGGATCTGTGGCTTCAGCAACACCAGCAGTGTGTTCAGCCCCAGAACAGTTACCCTCAGAAGCAGACATGATATAACTTGCAATATCAGGTAACACAGTACAATTGTCAGCAGCACAATACCTCTTGCCCAAACCCCTGCGCAGTGTAGTCAGCACAAGCAGAGATACAGGAGAGATATAGTGACTAAAATCACAGAGAAAAATACGTATTAAAGTATATCTTGTGAAAATCCTATATAATTATAAAACCTGACGCACCAAGCCCCCTCAGGTTATAGAATATAGGGATAGCAAGTTGAGTGAGAGACACGAAATGGAAACCACTCAGCAAGCTAATGCACACACATATAGTCACAGTTAAACAATGCAGAGGTTATTACTAACAATAATACTGCACTGGACCAGCTTATATGTAGCTATGTAGTCAATAGATATAACACTGCACAGTAAGAACTGGATGTATATCACAGGGTACTTGTACCAGAGAACCCTGACTAAATGCACTCTTTCTTAACTAACACTGTCTAATTGACATGTAGAATACTTAAGTGTCATGTAAAGTCACAGCGCTGACAACCAGGCGGCTTTACACAGGTGGATTTGCCCAAGTAGTCCCAGGAACAGTGTAGCTGAGAGAAATGGCGCCCAGACACTGACAGGGAGTGAGGAAGAGACAGATATGCAGCTCCAGGGCGGGAACATTTGCTGGAAATGGCGCCCTGGGGCTGGGGGAGGGGCTCCAGGTCTAAGCCTTACCCCTCTGCTGGCAAAACCACCAGGTACTGCGGGCTACACATAAAAAGGTTTTAAGGGAAAACCTGACCTGCACCCATGCCCTGGTGATCTAGTGTGATCGCCTGTACTGCCACAGTGTCAACCGCCAGCGCGCGCGGCCCGCCTCCCACCGACCGTGCCGGATCGCGATAAAGCACGGGTCCAGCGAGCGGGACCCACTCACCACCTCCCGAAGCGCGGCCACGCGATCCCGGAGAGCCCCCGTCGTGTGTGCCTGACCAGAAGAAAACCGGAGCCTCCTGCTGTAGTTACCCGGCAACCAGGGCTCGGGAGTGTACAGCGCCGCTGGGGAGAGATGGAGCTGCAGCAGTGAATGTCACTAGACATGTACACACTGCTACAGCCCTTGAAGTCTTCACTTTTCTTTTCAAAAAAGCTCTTCTTAGGGCTGCCCAGAGCAGCCCCTCTGTTATGTGCCTGCTATCTGCGGCACCAACTACAAAACTGAGCTCCTGTGCAGGGAGGCGGGGTTATAGAGGAGGCGGCGCTATGCATTCTGGGAACAGTCAAAGCTTTTGAGCCTGTTGGTGCCTCGGATCAAGATCCTACTCTACACCCCTATGGGGTATATGCAATTGCGGTCGAATTCCCGAAATTGTCGAAAAACCGGACTTTTTCGTCAAAAAAAAAAAAATCGACAATGCAATTCAGTACTTTCCGTCAAAAAAACGGACTTTCAAAATTCGACTTTTAGAAATTCGACATTTGTCAAATTCGACATTTCTGCAATGGTACAAATGCAGCAATTCGCCAAAAGTATATTCAATTGAAGTTTGGAAATTCGACAACAGTGCTTTTAGACAGTAAATTAGTCATTTTCAATCCGCCACACTTTGGTGGGGGAATCTAATAAAAAAAAATTAAAACATGTATTTTTTGGTGTTTTTTTTATTGGTAATAGCATATCTATTTATATTAGAAGGGATTAGGTACTTGGTTTGTCTATTTTGGAGGCACAAGTATTATTTATATATTTGAAAAAATATATATATATTTTTTTTTTAATGGAATGGTAAAATCCCGGAAAAAAATGGCGTGGGGTCCCCCCTCCAAAGCATAACCAGCCTCGGGCTCTTCGAGCCAGTCCTGGTTCTAAAACTCCGGGGGGGAAAATGACTGGGGATCCCCCGTATTTTTAAAACCAGCACCGGGCTCTGCGCCTGGACAGATAATGCCACAGCCGGGGGTCACTTTTATACAGCGCCCTGCGGCCGTGGTATTAAATATCCAACTAGTCACCCCTGGCCGGGGTACCCTGGGCCAGGGGTGAAGCCCGAGGCTGTCCCCCCCCCATCCAAGGGCTGCGGATGGGGGGCTGATAGCCTTGAGAAATTTGAAAGAATATTGTTTTTTCCAGTAGTACTACAAGTCCCAGCAAGCCTCCCCCGCAAGCTGGTACTTGGAGAACCACAAGTACCAGCATGCGGAAGAAAAACGGGCCCGCTGGTACCTGTAGTTCTACTGGAAAAAAAATACCCAAATAAAAACAGGACACGCACACCGTGATAGTAAAACTTTATTACACACGTCGACACACACATACTTACCTATGTTCACACGCCGACCTCTGTCCACTTGTCCAAGTAGAATCCACGTGTACCTGTGAATAAAATTATACTCACCTCAATCCAGTGTCCAGATTATAATCCTCGTACTTGGCAAAACAACAAAACGAACACCCAGACCAAACGGACTGAAAGGGGTCCCATGTTTACACATGGGACCCCTTTCCACGAATGCCGGGCCCCCACGTGACTGCTGTCACAGAAGGTCCCTTCAGCCAATCAGGAAGCGCTACTTCGTGGCACTCACCTGATTGGCTGTATGCGCGTCTGCTGTCAGACAGCGCATCGTACAGCTCCCTCCATTAGTTTCAATGGTGGGAACTTTGCGGGTAGCGGTGGGGTTACCCGCGGTCAGCCGCTGACCTCACCGCTGACGCAAAGTTCCCACCATTGAATATAATGGAGAGGCTTTGCGATGCGCTGTCTGACAGCAGACGCGCATACAGCCAATCAGGTGAGTGCCACGAAGTAGCGCTTCCTGATTGGCTGAAGGGACCTTCTGTGACAGCAGTCACGTGGGGTCCCGGCATTCGTGAAAAGGGGTCCCATGTGTAAACATGGGACCCCTTTCAGTCCGTTTGGTTCGGGTGTTCGTTTTGTTGTTTTGCCAAGTACGAGGATTATTTTAAAAGATCCGGACACTGGATTGAGGTGAGTATAATTTTTTTCACAGGTACCCCGGATTCTTCAGTGACGAGGGAGGCGTGGCAGTCAGCGGGTCAACATAGGTAAGTATGTATGTGTCGGCATGTATGAAATAAAGTTTTACTTTCACGGTGTGTCTCCTGTTTTTATTTGGGTATTTTTTTTTCAGTAGAACTACAGGTACCAGCGGGACCTTTTTTCTCCCGCATGCTGGTACTTGTGGTTCTCCAAGTACCAGCTTGCGGGGGAGGCTTGCTGGGACTTGTAGTACTACTGGAAAAAACAATATTCTTTCAAATTTCTCAAGGCTATCAGCCCCCCATCCGCAGCCCTTGGATGGGGGGGGGACAGCCTCGGGCTTCACCCCTGGCCCTTGGGTGGCTGGGGGGGGGACCCCTTGATTGAAGGGGTCCCCACTCCCCCAGGGTACCCCGGCCAGGGGTGACTAGTTGGATATTTAATGCCACGGCCGCAGGGCGCTGTATAAAAGTGACCCCCGGCTGTGGCATTATTTGTCCAGCTAGTGGAGCCCGATGCTGGTGTAAAAAATACGAGGGACCCCTACTCTTTTTGTCCCCCGTATTTTTTGCACCAGCACCAGGCGCAGAGCCCGGTGCTGGTTTTAAAAATACGGGGGATCCCCTGTAATTTTCCCCCCCGGATTTTTAGAACCAGGACCGGCTCGAAGAGCCCGAGGCTGGTTATGCTTTGGAGGGGGGACCCCACGCAATTTTTTTTCGGGTTTTTTACCGTTTTTTCACGTTTTTAAAAAATCGGATCAAAATCCGTCAAATCGGCCGTTTTTCGACAGCGGGACTGTCGAATCCGTTTTTTATTGAATATGGTAAATTTCGGCACCCACTTGCCGGAATTTGACGGTCGAAGTGTGTCGAATTAAAAAACGGGTGAAAAATTGCCGCGATTCGCCGCTAATTGCATATACCCCTATGTCTTTCCTTGTGGAGCCCAGTGTACTCCGCAGCAGAAATGTAAATAAGGACAGTATGACTTAATACCAAAGAGTTTTCAAGTTAAGTTCATGAATGTTGTATAGGTAGTAGTGACAGAAGGGGTGGGGGTAGGAGACAGGGGCGGCCAAGAGTTGCTGGGCTTCAAAAAGAGTGAAAGAGCTGCAAGTGAAAGAAATGCAATCCCTTATATAGGATCCAAAACCCATGAGAATCTGACGCCGGGAGTATGAGGTTTTGCTGCGAATCAGAGTCTGGACCCCGGAGGTTCGGGCGCGTTTGGATTTTCTAAAATCCAAACCACTCATCTCTACTAAAAAGCAAATACAAAATTATACTTTAATAAATGTAGCCCTTAATATGAATATGAGGTGTATTAACAGTTGGAGCATACTCCAAAATACAAATAAAATAAACATTTTAAGTGCATTAGTTTGTGATATTGCAAATCCGGAATTTACTATTGGTTCATTTGCATTGATATAGCAAGTCAAACATGGCATCTCACCATCGAACCAGACATCACCAACATAACATTGCAGTAATGCAAATCACAAATTTACTAAGAATTGTGAGGCTCATTCAGATGTGGCCATTGCTGTCTTTTGCCGTATGCAATTGCGATTATATGCTAATATGGGCAGAAGAAAGAGCATAGGGACGCACACTGCCATCGCATCATTTCTGTGTATAATTGCTGAATCATCTATACCATCGTCACAGATCAGGTCATGTGGCAGAATCTGAGTGCCTCTGAAGACGCGCAGATTGAGCTGCTCTCCCGGGACTCTGAGGACTCTCCAGTAGCAAGTAAGACCGCAACTGCTAATTTATTCACATCTAGAAAACGGCGTCTGAATGACCATGACAGGCCTGCGTTTACCCAATCACTCCCCATTCCCACCCCCAAATGCGTTCTTCCCGTCACTCACTTTGTGATTTATTCCTCGGTACGAACGCAATCGCAATTCACTTGTTGCGCATACGTGGCTCAGATGCATGCTCAGGAAGAAAACATTGACCAATGGGGCTGATTCAGACCTGATCGGTGCTGTGCGTTTTCGTACAGCAGAGATCAGGTATGAACTGCACATGCGCCACAGTGCACCAGCGCATGCCAGACAGCCGACGGCTATCATAGCCCAGCGATCGCCTCTGCCTGATTGACAGGCAGAGGCAGTCGCTGGGCATGAGCCGGCGGCGTTTTGCCGCAGCTTAGGGGGCGTGTGGGGGGGCGTGGCGGCTGCGCGACGTCACACGCGGCCGCTGGGACCCGGGCACTGATGAGTAGCTCCCTGCCAGGGTGCAGGAGCTGCGCTGGCAGGGAGCTACTCTTCAAGTACAAAAGCATCACCGCTGTGCGATGCTTTTGTACTTGTGCGACGGGGCAGGGACTGACATGCGGGGCGTGCTAGCCCTGTGCTGGGTGTCCCCCCGCATGTCAGTGTGACTGATCGTAGATGTGCACATCTACGATCAGGTCTGAATTAGCCCCAATGTGGGTACAATGGTTGCTTTGTGACCGCACCTGAATGAGCCTCCGTGTTTACAGAATCAGCCGATCCGGCACCAAAATCGCAACACAATGCACGAAATCAATGCATTTGTTTTAAAATTCATGTTTGCATTTGTAAACCATTCTGAGTAGCACAATCTCAGTCAGGATGCTTATAAAAGGCCGCCAATCAGCTGCGCATGCGCAGTCATTTGATAATCGGCCAGATTGCGAAGCGCAAATTTTGCAATCCTTACTGAATGAGGGCCATAATACCCATCTGCATTCCCAGTGCTACATTAACAGGTGTTCTGTTATTTCCCCCCCCCCCCCCCCCCTTCAATCTCATGCCCCACATTTGCACAAAGGTCACATACTGAGGAAGCGGACACGAGCAATGGACCACAAACAGAGTGTTATTCTTCATAGGAATTTTATATTGCATTACATAAAGTTGCATTTCAACAACCATATTTTGCACAGCAAATTGTTACATACAGCATCTGAATAGATTTTCAACTTTACACAACATTATGTGTGAGTAGTGTATGGATGTTTCACAGAGAAACCATAATGATTAGAACATACATTATACACTCTAGGCTCTCCCAAGATTTCCCAATCTAAAATGACACACAGTAAGTGCTTTTTTTTTAAGATACAAAAGAGTCATATTTAAGTGCTAGTGTGCATGAAACTGCAGCTATGATATAAAATAAGAATTTACTTACCGATAATTCTATTTCTCATAGTCCGTAGTGGATGCTGGGAACTCCGAAAGGACCATGGGGAATAGCGGCTCCGCAGGAGACTGGGCACAAAAGTAAAAGCTTTAGGACTAGCTGGTGTGCACTGGCTCCTCCCCCTATGACCCTCCTCCAAGCCTCAGTTAGGATACTGTGCCCGGACGAGCGTACACAATAAGGAAGGATTTTGAATCCCGGGTAAGACTCATACCAGCCACACCAATCACACCGTACAACCTGTGATCTGAACCCAGTTAACAGCATGATAACAGAGGAGCCTCTGAAAAGATGGCTCACAACAATAATAACCCGATTTTTGTAACTATGTACAAGTATTGCAGACAATCCGCACTTGGGATGGGCGCCCAGCATCCACTACGGACTATGAGAAATAGAATTATCGGTAAGTAAATTCTTATTTTCTCTGACGTCCTAGTGGATGCTGGGAACTCCGAAAGGACCATGGGGATTATACCAAAGCTCCCAAACGGGCGGGAGAGTGCGGATGACTCTGCAGCACCAATTGAGAGAACTCCAGGTCCTCCTCAGCCAGGGTATCAATTTTGTAGAATTTTACAAACGTATTTGCTCCTGACCAAGTAGCTGCTCGGCAAAGTTGTAAAGCCGAGATCCCTCGGGCAGCCGCCCAAGATGAGCCCATCTTCCTTGTGGAGTGGGTATTTACAGATTTTTGGCTGTGGCAGGCCTGCCACAGAATGTGCAAGCTGAATTGTACTACAAATCCAACGAGCAATAGTCTGCTTAGAAGCAGGAGCACCCAGCTTGTTGGGTGCATACAGGATAAACAGCGAGTCAGATTTTCTGACTCCAGCCGTCCTGGAAACATACATTTTCAGGGCCCTGACAACGTCCAGCAACTTGGAGTCCTCCAAGTCCCTAGTAGCCGCAGGCACCACAATAGGTTGGCTCAGGTGAAACGCTGAAACCACCTTAGGGAGAAACTGAGGACGAGTCCTCAATTCCGCCCTGTCCGAATGGAAAATCAGATAAGGGCTTTTACAGGATAAAGCCGCCAATTCTGACACGCGCCTCGCTCAGGCCAGGGCCAACAGCATGACCACTTCCCATGTGAGATATTTTAACTCCACAGATTTAAGTGGTTCAAACCAATGTGACTTTTTTGGAACCCAAAAACTACATTGAGATCCCAAGGTGCCACTGGAGGCACAAAAGGAGGCTGTATATGCAGTACCCCTTTTACAACGTCTGAACTTCAGGGACTGAAGCTAGTTCTTTTTGGAAGAAAATTGACAGGGCCGAAATTTGAACCTTAATGGACCCCAATTTCAGGCCCATAGACACTCCTGTTTGCAGGAAATGTAGGAATCGACCCAGTTGAATTTCCTCCGTCGGGCCTTACTGGCCTCGCACCACGCAACATATTTTCGCCAAATGCGGTGATAATGTTTTGCGGTTACATCCTTCCTGGCTTTGATCAGGATAGGGATGACCTCATCCGGAATGCCTTTTTTCCTTCAGGATCCGGCGTTCAACCGCCATGTCGTCAAACGCAGTCGCGGTAAGTCTTGGAACAGACAGGGTCCTTGCTGAAGCAGGTCCCTTCTTAGAGGTAGAGGCCACGGATCCTCCGTGAGCATCTTTTGAAGTTCCGGTTACCAAGTCCTTCTTGGCCAATCCGGAGCCACGAATATAGTGCTTACTCCTCTCCATCTTATCAAACTCAGTACCTTGGGTATGAGAGGCAGATGAGGGAACACATACACTGACTGGTACACCCACGGTGTTACCAGAGCGTCTACAGCTATTGCCTGAGGGTCCCTTGACCTGGCGCAATACCTGTCGAGTTTTTCCCAACGGTTTATAATCATGTGGAAGACTTCTGGGTGAAGTCCCCACTCTCCCGGGTGGAGGTCGTGTCTGCTGAGGAAGTCTGCTTCCCAGTTGTCCACTCCCGGAATTGCTGACAGTGCTATCACATGATTTTCCGCCCAGCGAAGAATCCTTGCAGCTTCTGCCATTGCCCTCCTGCTTCTTGTGCCACCCTGTCTGTTTACGTGGGTGACTGCCGTGATGTTGTCCGACTGGATCAACACCGGCTGACCTTGAAGCAGAGGTCTTGCTAAGCTTAGAGCCTTGTAAATGGCCCTTAGCTTCAGGATATTTATGTGAAGTGATGTCTCCAGGCTTGACCATAAGCCCTGGAAATTCCTTCCCTGTGTGACTGCTCCCCAGCCTCGCAGGCTGGCATCCGTGGTCACCAGGACCCAGTCCTGAATGCCGAATCTGCGGCCCTCTAGAAGATGAGCACTCTGCAACCACCACAGGAGGGACACCCTTGTTCTTGGTGACAGGGTTATCCGCTGATGCATCTGAAGATGCGACCCGGACCATTTGTCCAGCAGGTCCCACTGGAAAGTTCTTGTGTGGAATCTGCCGAATGGGATTGCTTCGTAGGAAGCCACCATTTTACCCAGAACCCTTGTGCATTGATGCACTGAGACTTGGCTCGGTTTTAGGAGGTTCCTGACTAGCTCGGATAACTCCCTGGCTTTCTCCTCCGGGAGAAACACCTTTTTCTGGACTGTGTCCAGGATCATCCCTAGGAACAGAAGACGAGTCGTCGGAACCAGCTGCAATTTTGGAATATTGAGAATCCAATCGTGCTGCCGCAACACTACCTGAGATAGTGCTACACCGACCTCCAACTGTTCCCTGGATCTTACCCTTATCAGGGAATCGTCCAAGTAAGGGATAACTAAAATTCCCTTCCTTCGAAGGAATATCATCATTTCGGCCATTACCTTGGTAAAGACCCGGGGTGCCGTGGACCATCCATACGGCAGCGTCTGAACTGATAGTGACAGTTCTGTACCATAAACCTGAGGTACCCTTGGTGAGAAGGGTAAATTTGGACATGAAGGTAAGCATCCTTGATGTCCCGAGACATCATGTAGTCCCCTTCTTCCAGGTTCGCAATCACTGCTCTGAGTGACTCAATCTTGAATTTGAACCTCTGTATGTAAGTGTTCAAAGATTTTAGATTTAGAATCGGTCTCACCGAGCCGTCCGGCTTCGGTACCACAACAGTGTGGAATAATACCCCGTTTCCTGTTGCAGGAGGGGTACCTTGATTATCACCTGCTGGGAATACAGCTTGTGAATGGCTTCCAAAACTGTCTCCCTGTCAGAAGGAGACCTCGGTAAAGCCGACTTTAGGAAACGGCGAGGGGGAGACGTCTCGAATTCCAATTTGTACCCCTGAGATATCACCTGAAGGATCCAGGGGTCTACTTGCGAGTGAGCCCACTGCGCGCTGAAATTCATTGAGACGGGCCCCCCACCGTGCCTGATTCTGCTTGTAAAGCCCCAGCGTCATACTGAGGGCTTGGCAGAGGCGGGAGAGGGTTTCTGTTCCTGGGAACTGGCTGATTTCTGCAGCCTTTTTCCTCTCCCTCTGTCACGGGGCAGAAATGAGGAACCTTTTGCCCGCTTGTCCATGAAAAGACTGCGCCTGATAATACGGCGTCTTCTAATGTTGAGAGGCGACCTGGGGTACAAACGTGGATTTCCCAGCTGTTGCCGTGGCCACCAGGTCTGAAAGACCGACCCCAAATAACTCCTCCCCTTAATAAGGCAATACTTCCAAATGCCGTTTGAAATCCGCATCACCTGACCACTGTCGTGTCCATAACCCTCTACTGGTAGAAATGGACAACGCACTTAGACTTGATGCCAGTCGGCAAATATTCCGCTGTGCATCACGCATATATAGAAATGCATCTTTTAAATGCTCTATAGGCAAAAATATACTGTCCCTATCTAGGGTATCAATATTTTCAGTCAGGGAATCCGACCACGCCAACCCAGCACTGCACATCCAGGCTGAGGCGATTGCTGGTCGCAGTATAACACCAGTATGTGTGTAAATAAATTTTAGGATACCCTCCTGCTTTCTATCAGCAGGATCCTTAAGGGCGGCCATCTCAGGAGAGGGTAGAGCCCTTACAAGCGTGTGAGCGCTTTATCCACCCTAGGGGGTGTTTCCCAACGCACCCTAACCTCTGGCGGGAAAGGATATAATGCCAATAACATTTTAGAAATTATCCGTTGTTATCGGGGGAAACCCACGCATCATCACACACCTCATTTAATTTCTCAGATTCAGGAAAACTACAGGTAGTTTTTCCTCACCGAACATAATACCCCTTTTTTTTGGTGGTACTCGTATTATCAGAAATGTGTAAAACATTTTTCATTGCCTCAATCATGTAACGTGTGGCCCTACTGGAAGTCACATTTGTCTCTTCACCGTCGACACTGGAGTCAGTATCCGTGTCGGCGTCTATATCTGCCATCTGAGGTAACGGGCGCTTTAGAGCCCCTGACGGCCTATGAGACGTCTGGACAGGCACAAGCTGAGTAGCCGGCTGTCTCATGTCAACCACTGTCTTTTATACAGAGCTGACACTGTCACGTAATTCCTTCCAATAGTTCATCCACTCAGGTGTCGACCCCCTAGGGGGTGACATCACTATTACAGGCAATCTGCTCCGTCTCCACATCATTTTTCTCCTCATACATGTCGACACAAACGTACCGACATACAGCACACACACAGGGAATGCTCTGATAGAGGACAGGACCCCACTAGCCCTTTGGGGAGACAGAGGGAGAGTTTGCCAGCACACACCAGAGCGCTATATATATACAGGGATAACCTTATATAAGTGTTTTTCCCCTTATAGCTGCTGTATCTTTAATACTGCGCGTAATTAGTGCCCCCCCTCTCTTTTTTAACCCTTTCTGTAGTGTAGTGACTGCAGGGGAGAGCCAGGGAGCTTCCCTCCAACGGAGCTGTGAGGGAAAATGGCGCCAGTGTGCTGAGGAGATAGGCTCCGCCCCCTTTTCGGCGGCCTTATCTCCCGTTTTTCTATGTATTCTGGCAGGGGTTAAATGCATCCATATAGCCCAGGAGCTATATGTGATGTATTTTTTTGCCTTCTAAGGTATTTTTATTGCGTCTCAGGGCGCCCCCCCCAGCGCCCTGCACCCTCAGTGACCGGAGTGTGAAGTGTGCTGAGAGCAATGGCGCACAGCTGCGGTGCTGTGCGCTACCTTATTGAAGACAGGACGTCTTCTGCCGCCGATTTTCCGGACCTCTTCTGCTCTTCTGGCTCTGTAAGGGGGACGGCGGCGCGGCTCTGGGACCCATCCATGGCTGGGCCTGTGATCGTCCCTCTGGAGCTAATGTCCAGTAGCCTAAGAAGCCCAATCCACTCTGCACGCAGGTGAGTTCGCTTCTTCTCCCCTTAGTCCCTCGATGCAGTGAGCCTGTTGCCAGCAGGACTCACTGAAAATAAAAAACCTAATTTAAACTTTTACTCTAAGCAGCTCAGGAGAGCCACCTAGATTGCACCCTTCTCGTTCGGGCACAAAAATCTAACTGAGGCTTGGAGGAGGGTCATAGGGGGAGGAGCCAGTGCACACCAGCTAGTCCTAAAGCTTTTACTTTTGTGCCCAGTCTCCTGCGGAGCCGCTATTCCCCATGGTCCTTTCGGAGTTCCCAGCATCCACTAGGACGTCAGAGAAATCTGGGTTGTATCTGGCAACCACTTCGTTGCATAATATGATTATGACATGTACATGATAAAAGCCAACATTACTCATAAGTCGCAGAGTAATAACATGCTAACATACAGTCTACCCATTACCTACACAGTGAAAGCAACAATTCTTTGGTTCAACCAGTATGCAACCTATCCTTTCACTATGCGCCTCATTCCTTGATGACGCCACTTTGTGCTAGGCCATTCTTCAATACCGGTTCAGCCTGCTGCCACTTATATCACCCATTCCTGCATGAAGTAAGTGCAGTAAGATCAGAAGTTTTTTTTGTCTTTTCATATTATATGAAACAATCATACATTTAGTCCTTGTCTACCAATACTGGGAATGTGTTCTGAAGATTTTTTTTCTTTGTTCCCTTAAAGTGTAGGGAACATAGGGGGTAATTCAGACCTGATCATAGCAGTAAATTTGCTCGCTAATGGACAAAACCATGCACTCTGCGGGAGGTGGGGATTTTGAGGGGGGGGGGGGGGGGGCAGATATAACATGTTAAGAGGGAGTTAGATTTGTGTGGGGTGTGTTCAAACTGAAATCTTAATTGCAGTGTACAAATAAAGCAAGCAGTATTTACTCTGCACAGAAACAGTATAACCTACCCAAATCTAAATCTCTCTGCAAATGTTATATCTGCCACACCTGCAGTGCACATGGTTTTGCCCTACTGTTAACAAATTTGCTGCTACGAACAGGTCTGAATTACCCCCTTACTTTGCTATTTTGAGGTCGCAAAGTCAAGACTACCAATTTATGCAGTTCTGACATTTGCATATTCATACTCTTACGGTTATTTTTCTGGTATATATTTCTTCTTTGAAGGTAGCTTCATATCAGGTGAATGTACTACATTTTGATGTTCATACAAACAGTAATGGTGGAACACAGGTTACTGTAGGGAAGGTGGCGCTGTCCATAGTAATGGGAGATGTTTTCCCAGTACAGCCTAGAAATTGAAAGCAATAAAGCAATTACTGAACCATGGCCCTCATTCCGAGTTGATCGGTCGCAAGGCGAATTTAGCAGAGTTACACACGCTAAGCCGCCGCCTACTGGGAGTGAATCTTAGCTTCTTAAAATTGCGACCGATGTATTCGCAATATTGCGATTACTAACTACTTAGCAGTTTCAGAGTAGCTCCAGACTTACTCTGCCTGTGCGATCAGTTCAGTGCTTGTCGTTCCTGGTTGACGTCACAAACACACCCAGCGTTCGCCCAGGCACTCCCACCGTTTCTCCGGCCACTCCTGCGTTTTTCCCGGAAACGGTAGCGTTTTCAGCCACACGCCCCTGAAACGCCGTGTTTCCGCCCAGTAACACCCATTTCCTGTCAATCACATTACGATCGCCGGAGCGAAGAAAAAGCCGTGAGTAAAAATACTTTCTTCATAGTAAAGTTACTTGGCGCAGTCGCAGTGCGAACTTTGCGCATGCGTACTAAGCGGATTTTCACTGCGATGCGATGAAAAAGAACGAGCGAACAACTCGGAATGAGGGCCCATGTTGGTGGTTCTCCTACAGTTACCTGTGAACGTTTTTATAAATGTCATTGTTATATACACAAACAATACAATGTCCAGAATAAAGCTTTACATTCTCCCACATCAAAGAGGGGAGTAACGTCTGCACCAAATAGATGACCAGACACCGGTATTAAATTGTGCTTCCAAATCTTTGAAAAGTGCTACTTTCTAATCTGCAAGAAGAATATATTGCATACATTGGTGAAAGATAAGACCAGAACATATCTGTTTGTTCCATTATCTTCAAGTGTGTGGAACCAGACAATGTTTTGGAAGGCTATCAAACAGTAGATGTTTTAGAGAGAAGTTTGCACATACCCAATCAGTGCGCACATATGGTTCACCATACAATTACGTGGTTCTGTACTATGCACACAGATATTGGACTGCATTTAACAGTTACAACTTGGAATTAAGCATCTGCACACTAACAGATATTTTGCATTATTAGAGTGAACAGATGCTGAACGGGTAGCAGTGCTTGTCCGTAGAATTACCAATAGACCACGATAGGTATGCAAACAATAGCACTTGCACTGCACTGAAATAGCTTGCATTCTAACTTCTACAACATATCTCTAAGCAACAGAAATGTTTTTGTGCAAACTATGTGTTTGCAACAAAGGGATTGCAGAAGCCTGAAAACATGCACTGCAATATAGCAACTATATAAAAAGGATGCATAGTAGAGACTTCAAGATAACAACCTAATCTCTGTTTAATTTAATACACGGTTGTAAAAACTTCCTGTACATTTACAGACTGTATACTTGTATTATAATTATCAATAGTTTCAACAACATTGCAAAAAGTATCACATTAATAGGATAACTTTCATAAGAGCACTTCAATACCGCTCTAGCCTGTAACCCAGCAGCGTCCTTTTATACCAAGTTATGGAATACAACCAATTCCTTCATAACAGGATATTAAATACAATACAATTCTGGCGCAAGACATGGAATGCCCAGACCTCCATTATAGCATGTATCTACAGCCCACTAACCTCAAACTATACAGCATATGGAAAAACGCAATTTAATTCTGAGAATGTAAAACCAATATGAAATTATAAATAGCAACATGGGAACAAGATTAGTCTTTTAGGGTATCCTGGGTCTTCTACAAAAGCAGCTCTGATCTCTTCAGTCTTGCCACAGGTTACGGAATACATTGCACTGTGCAAAAACACATACTGATGGGATCTGCATGACTACAGATCATGGAGAGGGCGTAGAGAGAGTTTTCAGGAGCGTAACTCCCGCTAGCAGGCACAAGGAGACTTATCTTTAAGGCACATGGTCTTCACTGCCACTTTCCACAAGTCGATGCCTTTTCTTCTTTTGCCGCATCTGTAAACAGCGAGTTATGGCAAGCGTTCCGCCTTTGAGAAACCTGATGAAGTTATCGCCAACAAGCGGACCGAGGGCAAAAAGATTAGGCTCTTTGGAGGATTCATATGTGAATGGGTCAATCGCAACGGGATTACCCTTACACGTTATAGGCTGGTTGTGGTGATGTCCTAAACTTCTACCTTGTTCTTTTAGAAAAAAGAGGTTGGGATGGGAGCCTATTAAGACCACAGCCATGGATATTTTTAGAACCTTTTTAAGCCCACCAGTACCTTGAAGGACACACTTCATATCGGGCTTGAAAGAAAGTACAAAGTGCTCAGGGTAACTTGTATAAGAGGGGTACAAGTTGGAGGCAGCGGAATACAGTTGTTTACACATCATATGGTATACTTTGTGGTATTCTGGATACAGTTTTTTTGGCAACTGCTTAAAAATTAGACTTGGGTCATTGAGTCTTCTCCGGAAAACATGGATGACTGGAATATTATTGTTGTGTGCGCATAACACGGCATCAGCTGCTGTGAGCCCAGCCCCAACTATTAAAACCGGGTCTACCACTCCACTTAACCGCCCCTTGCTCACAGCTTCTTCAAAGTCTGCAACAGAATGTGAAACGTAAGGGAGGGCCTCTCCATGGACCTCTAACCGAGCAGGTGCATCAAAGGTTCCTGTGGCAAGAACAAGGGATTCAGCAAAGAGACAAAAAGGCTGGTGGGATCCATCAGCTGTCCTCCGATAACCGTGGACTTCCCAGTTTTTCTTTAGCAGAGGCTCTCCGTCGTCTTTATCAATGCGATTTTCTTCAGACGAAACATCTTCAGGATCATGGCTTACCGAGGTATCCGGTTCTCGGTAGGGTTTTGCCACGGAAGTTATGTAGGTGTTGTCCAAAAAGTTCCTTTGAATTCCCATTACTTTGACATAATGCTTGTAATAGGAAGCCACTTCTCCTGGGGTCGCTCGGTCACTCTTTATATTTCTATGAAAAATATATATGAAATCAAAATGGGTATCATAATAGCTTACACTCATAAGAAGTATACACTTAAAAGAAACTAGTCATAGCATAGCAATTCATTAGATTAGGACATGGAAGTAGGAAAGCAGTATCTGGTTGAAGTAGCATTCAAACTCATGATCTCAAACTAAATTACAATAAAATCCATAGATATCTTTTGGTCAGCATCCAATGGACCAGACGTGTACATTTCCTTATGTATTAATAATTTTTTGGGCAGATGATGCATCAATTAGTATGCAGCAAATTGTACTAAAGATCATTAAAACACACACACACACAAAAAAAAAAAAAAAAATATATATATATATATATATATATATATATATATATATATATATAGAGTAAGATTGCCACAAGTTGATAAATACTTTGATTCGGAGCACAGGAAAGTATTTAGAGATATACATTGAGATATACATTTATTTACAGAAACTCACCTCCTCTTACCCATGGCCCAGTCTTTGAATTTAAGTCCAGGTAATTCCATCCAATCACCAAGACTTAGTGTCAACATGGACCCTTCCATATCCTAAGAAAAACAGAATAAATAATTATATAGTGAAACGTGCCGCAACAGGTAGTGTTCAATTTTGTTCAATGTAGAGATTCAGAACGTTTCTGCTGACATAGAGATTAATACTTGCTAAACTACTGCAACCTTCTCCTTACCACGTGCCTATCTCGCTCCCCTCCAATCTGTTCTCAACGCTAGAGTTAGACTTATCTTCCTCTCCCGCCGTTCCATATCCGCCACTTCCCTTCGGACAAAGCCTGCACTGGCTCCCATTCCCCTACAGAATCATCTTCAAACTCCTCAACCCTCACATACAAGGCCCAATCTAACTCCGCTGCTTCCTACATCTTCAACCTCATCAACTTACATACTCCCTCCCAGCTTCTCCAGTCAGCCAAAGACCATCGCCTTTCCTCTACCCTGGTTACTGCCTCTCACTCTCAAATCCAAGATTTTGCCCGTGTGAACCCCCCCCCCCCCCCCACCCTGACCCTACATAGCTTCAAACGTGCCCTGAAAACCCACCTGTTCGTCAAAGTTTATCCTTCCATTACATGGCCAACTCGTCCTTATCTACAGTATTTCCTGCCCTCAGGTCCCCATCCACATGCTCACGTCTCATGTCATCTGTCTCCCCTAGACTGTAAACTCCTAGGAGCAGGGTCGTCCTCCCTCCGGTCTCACAGTCCTCTTCTCCTGCACTTCAATGACAACCTTCATCTACTCAGCGGCCACTTAGCCCGGAATTCCTCTCACTCATAGCCTCTCGCCTCTTCCAGTACCTCTACTCCTGCTAGTCATGCAGTCACTATTGGAGACAGGTTCCACCCTTCGCCGATTACTCCCTCGCTTACCTTGCTTCCCAGCTGTACAGTGTACTGAGAACTGTAGTGCTAATTGTTACCTGTGCTCTGTTTATGTTTTAGTTACTGTAATGTAATGTTCTGTGTACCCTGTACTTTCCTACTGCGCTGCAGACTACTTGTGGCACCTTTAGAATTAAAATGTAATAATAATAATATTATTATTAATGACTAGATGCCTACAGATGTATTGGAACCAATGCTAGACCACTGCACAGTGATACCCTCCCTTCTTCATCTTGGTTCTGGAAAACACAATTACACCTGTGCCAGTGCAATCTAAGCCCTACAGTATTACCAGCATCTGCTTGTTCTAGCTACAGTCAGCAGCCAATAAGTGCTACAAGCTCCAGGTACTTTTGGGCACACCGCGCCTCATTTCACCAAGATCTGCATCTCCCTAGTCTTCCCTATAAGCTGAATGGCAGCCGTCTACCTGGCTTTTAAAATAAAATAAAAAACTCTTAAAATGTGTGGCCCAATTCCACTTAAAAAAAAAAAAAACTAAAACAAAAAACAATGTACTGTATTTGTGTAAGCCCGAGAAGTTTACTTACATGCCAGGCTCCGCCGGGTGGCCCCTTGCCTAGGACAATATGAGGAATATAGTGTTCCTGCTCTAGTTTCCACTGCAGAACAGATGGGTAATCATACCCAAAGTCAGCATTCGGATGAAGCAGAGTGTCAAACAACACAGCTACGGGGTTAGACGAGCGACCTTCCAGCCCTTCCGACAAGTACTCCAAATCCTAGAATTAGACAAAGTACAGATCTAACATATACAGAACATGACGGTATTTATGGCATTTGGCATGCAGAGGCTAATAATGCCGACTAACAAGTGCACAAGTCTTAAGCTGGTGTATGAACTGTCAGCGTTACATTACAGATGTGTCCTCTTACATCTGTGCACTATAAGTACACATAACGCGTGAGTGCCGCGTGACTGTGTAGCGCAAAGTGTCTTTTTTGTGATTTTCCCCCGCGAAATTGCATCTTAGATGCAATGTGATGCAATAGAATGCACGAGCAACTTCTGCTGATTGAATTGATATGCAGCATAGTGGCATAGCGTTTGCACGGCTGCTAAAACTAGCTAGCGAGCGATCAACTCGGAATGACCCCCATTGTCCCTGTACATATGATTACCCATGTGGCTCCATCACTGCATGTACCTGCTCAGGGACAGAAAGGTGCCTCGCCTCCTCTAACTTGCTGTGGAGAATTGGATTTGGATGCAAGGCATCAGGCGACAGATACGGTCTGTACCCCGACAGCATGTACGACAGACAGATACCAGATGGGCCATTTCCTGCAATGGATAATGCACATCACAAGTAATACAAGCAATACAGGTTTTCAAATTAAACAGGTTTTTACAGCCACAATCTTTTTTTATTGACATTACACATAGCATGGATAGAAAATCTTTCAGGCAACTCCTGTTAAAATTAGAGATGAGCGGATTCGGTTTTACTCGGATTTACTCGGTTCTCAAAACGGCATTTTATTGGCTCACGGATGTCACGTGTTTTGAATAGCCAATAAGATGCCGTTTTGAGAACCGAGTAAATCCGAGTATAACCGAATCCGCTCATCTCTAGTTAAAATACAATTCCTGTTCAGCCCTACTGAAATTGTAAATCCACCAGTTACTGTAGGTTCTGTGGTCACTGTTGTGAACCCCTTTTACTGTATAAGCCTATTCACATGTGACATTTGTTAATCTGGACTGATTTACGCGTTTGCAGATCCCTGAAATTCAGCAAAGTTTAAGGACCTGATCATTTATTTTTCACTGATAGTTATTAGTGAGCACAGTATACAGTATATACCTTTTCCTCCTTACCAAGTCCTGTTAATACATTCCAAGAATATACATATACAATTCTGGAGAACAGAACATATTCAGACCGCCAGCTCAACTCGCACACAGACAGGTTTTTGAGTAAACGGAACACATAGGGTTACATACGCAAAACTAATAGAAGTATAGATGTGTCCTCCCACATCCAGCCTCAATACGCCACATAGCGTGAGATGCTTGACACAAGTGAAACGCCAGTTCCTGTGCAGATCTGCTAGCGTCAGGCGTCTTTTTTGCAGAAAGTGCATCTTAGTCTAAACGCAATGCGACTAGGATGCACCAGGAGACTGTGTTGATTAATTTGTTAAGCAACATTTCTATATCTGTGTGCAACTGATATTTGGTCCTGATTCAGTAAGGATTGCAGATTCTGCTTTTTAGCAATCTGCAATCGCACGCTGGGGGTCGCCCAGCGCAGGGCAAGGCCACCCACTGCCACCGGCCACCCACTGCGATCTCTCTGTAGTTGCGATTGCACGCAATTACAGTGTGGTCACAGAAACTGTGGATGCCTCCAGTAGTCCCACCGCCACTTTTTCGATCAGAGCGGCTGCGTTTGACAACACGCAACGAACGGTGGCCGGGGCGGCGCGAATGGGGCATGTCGTGGGCGTGATCACGGTAGCTGCGTGACGTCACACGCAGCCGCAATAGGTAATATGGCGCCGGGTCTCCCATGGGCGCTCGCAATTTCTGCTTCATCAAGGGGGTGGGGGGGGAGGGGGAGGCAGCGGTCAGCATGCTGGGCGGCCTTGCCCAGCGATGGGCGGCCCCCAGCATGTGATCCAAAGGATTCTGATTAGCAGAATTTTATATCCTTACTGAATCAGCCCCTTTATACGGAGCACAATGGAACTTGGATGGAAAAGTTACAGCCGCTGCATCGGAGCACTTTGTATGCAGATTCAGAGACACAGTCGCACACAATAAAAAAGGTGTTGCATATCAACTCAATCAGCAGTCCCCTGGTGTGTCCCAGACGCAGCTTCTCACAGGACCTGGTTCTCCGAGAAGGGCTGTTTGGTGCGACTTCAGCAATGATGCATGAGAACACATCTGTAACTAGCCAGGATTCCCAGTCTGTCTGGGTTCTGCGGACATGTCAGGCATCATCACCAGCACAAATCAGATATTCTTTTCTTTAAAGCAGAAGTTCCATTCAGAAACACTGTGCTGCCATAATAGTTTACAGAAGTGTGGGTCCCTATCCACCAAGGGGTTCATACCACAGTGAGGTTACAAGTTCCCAACTGACTGCTGGGACACTTGTTTCTAATTAATCAGTTGATTATTAGCTAAGCTTTAAACCTAGACTAGCCCTGCACCCATCTGCCCTTAGAGGCTTTTAATTAATATGGTTCCTTGTATTTTCTGTCTACATATTAGTATGGGTACAATGATAGGTAAGACCTGGATACATTTATATAATATGTCAGTATTAGGGATGTTAGGGACCCACCAGATGAGGTCACTTTACCAAGGTAGGTGGACCCACAATTTTGGCCAGACATTGGGGTACATTTACTAACATTCGTAATTCCCGAAAATAGGTCAAAGTTCAATCACGAATGACATCGACAGTGTAAAACTGCAACTTTTTGAATTTATTACGATGGATTTACTAAGCTGTCGTATTCGGGTTTTTCTTTTCTTCCGATGTCGATGTCATTCGTTTTTTTTTACCTAATTTTACGGCAGTGATTAGCAAAACACTGCCGTTTTTTTTTACAATCAATCTCGGCCGGATCTGTGTGATCCGTGCTGGGGTTCTTTTTATTTTTTATTTTTAATTAAACAATGTAAAATCCCCAAAAAAAATGCGTGGGGTCCCCCCTCCTAAGCATAACCAGCCTCGGGCTCTTTGAGCCGATCCTGGTTGCAGAAATATGGTGAAAAAAATGACAGGGGTTCCCCCATATTTAAGCAACCAGCATCGGGCTCTGCGCCTGGTCCTGGTCCCAAAAATACGGGGGACAAAAAGAGTAGGGGTCCCCCATATTTTTAAAACCAGCACCGGGCTCCACTAGCTGGACAGATAATGCCACAGCCGGGGGTCACTTTTATACAGCGCCCTGCGGCCGTGGCATCAAAAATCCAACTAGTCACCCCTGGCCGGGGTACCCTGGGGGAGTGGGAACCCCTTCAATCAAGGGGTCCCCCCCCCCCAGCCACCCAAGGGCCAGGGGTGAAGCCCGAGGCTGTCCCCCCCCATCCAATGGGCTGCGGATGGGAGGGCTGATAGCCTTTGTTGTAAAATAAAAGATATTGTTTTTAGTAGCAGTACTACAAGTCCCAGCAAGCCTCCCCCGCATGCTGGTACTTGGAGAACCACAAGTACCAGCATGCGGCGGAAAAACGGGCCCGCTGGTACCTGTAGTACTACCACTAAAAAAATACCCAAAAAAACACAAGACACACACACCGTGAAAGTATAATTTTATTACATACATACACACATACATACATACTTACCTTATGTTCCCACGCAGGTCGGTCCTCTTCTCCAGTAGAATCCAAGGGGTACCTGTTGAAGAAATTCTACTCACCAGATCCAGTGGTCCAGGCTCCTCGGATAATCCAGGGTTAATCCACGTACTTGAATAAAACAAAAAAACGGTTGCCCGACCACGAACTGAAAGGTGACCCATGTTTGCACATGGGTCACCTTCCCACGAATGCCAGAAACCCACTTTGCCTTCTGGCTAAGTGGGTTTCTTCAGCCAATCAGGGAGCGCCACGTTGTAGCACTCTCCTGATCGGCTGTGTGCTCCTGTACTGAGTGACAGGCGGCACACGGCAGTGTTACAATGTAGCGCCTATGCGCTACATTGTAACCAATGATGGGAACTTTCTGCTCAGCGGTGACGTCACTTTAGGTCAACCGCAGGGCACAAAGTTCCCATCATTGGTTACAATGTAGCGCATAGGCGCTACATTGTAACACTGCCGTGTGCCGCCTGTCAGTGAGGACAGGAGCACACAGCTGATCAGTAGAGTGCTACAACGTGGCACTCCCTGATTGGCTGAAGAAACCCACTTAGCCAGAAGGCAAAGTGGGTTTCTGGCATTCGTGGGAAGGTGACCCATGTGCAAACATGGGTCACCTTTCAGTTCGTGGTCGGGCAACCGTTTTTTTGTTTTATTCAAGTACGTGGATTAACCCTGGATTATCCGAGGAGCCTGGACCACTGGATCTGGTGAGTAGAATTTCTTCAACAGGTACCCCTTGGATTCTACTGGAGAAGAGGACCGACCTGCGTGGGAACTTAAGGTAAGTATGTATGTATGTGTGTATGTATGTAATAAAATTATACTTTCACGGTGTGTGTGTCTTGTGTTTTTTTGGGTATTTTTTTAGTGGTAGTACTACAGGTACCAGCGGGCCCGTTTTTCCGCCGCATGCTGGTACTTGTGGTTCTCCAAGTACCAGCATGCGGGGGAGGCTTGCTGGGACTTGTAGTACTGCTACTAAAAACAATATCTTTTATTTTACAACAAAGGCTATCAGCCCTCCCATCCGCAGCCCATTGGATGGGGGGGGGACAGCCTCGGGCTTCACCCCTGGCCCTTGGGTGGCTGGGGGGGGGGGGACCCCTTGATTGAAGGGGTTCCCACTCCCCCAGGGTACCCCGGCCAGGGGTGACTAGTTGGATTTTTGATGCCACGGCCGCAGGGCACTATATAAAAGTGACCCCCGGCTGTGGCATTATCTGTCCAGCTAGTGGAGCCCGGTGCTGGTTTTAAAAATACGGGGGACCCCTACTCTTTTTGTCCCCCGTATTTTTGGGACCAGGACCAGGCGCAGAGCCCGATGCTGGTTGCTTAAATATGGGGGAACCCCTGTCATTTTTTTCACCATATTTCTGCAACCAGGATCGGCTCAAAGAGCCCGAGGCTGGTTATGCTTAGGAGGGGGGACCCTACGCAATTTTTTATGTAAAAATAAGCACTTTCCCACCCCTTCCCACTGATATACATGCACGGATCTCATGGATCCGTGCATGCCTATCCAAACACGAATAAAAAAAAAAGTTCTGTTTTTTTTTAGCACTTTTTTACGAGTTGTAATTTTTCACGGCAGTGTTTGTTCTTTTTTTGCTTTGCACTTCTTAGTAAATGACCGAGATTCATACTTAAACAGCCGCGTTTTGACCGATGGTGTATTCATTCGTAATTTTTTACCTGAACTAGCAAAAAATTACGAATGCCCTCATCACTGCCGTGATTAGTGTTTAGTAAATGACCGAGATTAACCGAGATGACACTTTGAAGAAAAAACGGCATCTCGGTCAAAATCGGGAGCTTAGTAAATATACCCCATTGTGCTAAGAAACTCAATTTTACTGTATGTTACACGGTAGAGGTTTATTAGAATGGTTCTACTTACCAGTGTTCTTAGAGAGTGTGCACCTGCATTTTCTTTTTTTATCCTTGCTGACACTACAAGTCACATCAAGGTAGCAACCCCCCCCCCCCACCCCCACCCCCCTTCCACTAGCTAAGTCCAGAGAATGGCTGCCTTCACTGAGGGTAGGTGTCCCGATAAACTTTACCACTTACATACAGACACCAATTCAAGCCTTCAACAGTCTTAAATATTAAAAGGCAAAGTAATGTTTCCACCGGAATGTTTGCTTCTGAAGTTTGCAGTCAACATGAAGTTCTGTATAATCATCTAGTAAATACTACAACTTACCTATAATAACCACTGGAAGAGTCGGCGGAGGGTCACCTGATAAAGTATTCTCCTCTGCTAATGGCATAGCTACAGGGTGCAATATTATTGCTGCAATGCTGAGCTAACGAGTCACAATCTTCCTCTGTCAGGGTCACTTCTGTGAAGGGAAAAAAAAGTTATTTCATGTGGAACAGTGCCCTATAATTCGGTTTAGGATCCAGCGTGTAAGAGGGTTAATATCTTTATTAAGCGACCTTGGAATTCCAGTAGTAATCAGTACTGCTCCTCTCTGTAGGGTGTACTACTAAACCAGACAGGCTGTACCTGGTACCATGGCAGCTGCTCAGTACATTTACTGCGATTTACCTGGGCTTATTGGATTAGAAACCTTGTGGAGAAGTTTTAAGACATCAATATTTTCCTATACCAGTTAATTGTGTTAGGTGCAATCCACCTTCATATAACAGGAGAATTTAAACTAGGAGCCTGGGGGGAGGGTTTAGCTAGAAACTATGGGTCATGCAGCGAGTATAGTAGGGATGGTGGTAGTGAGATAAATGGGGGTGGAGAAGGGGGGAGGGAAAGTGCAGCCGGTAAGGGTATTTACATGGGTTCTATTAAGGTATTGCTAAAGCATTAAATAATAACAATTATGTGTCATCATTACAGACTATAGAAAATGTACGGGACTTAAGGGGAAATACTTATGTCAGGGCGGTGAATTTAGACGGGAACATTGGGTTGACCAAAGAGAAAAGTATGGTGGGCAATACTAAGTACAGTGGGGTTAAAGAGGGAGTGAGAAGGCCAGTCTGTATCAGTTACTCTACGGATGCACTAGTTAACCAGGATGGGAAATCTTTAGGAAAACAAACAAATAAAGGAACCGATAAACTAAAATGTATGCTTGCAAACGCAAGAAGTCTAGCAGGTAAAATAGGGGAATTGTTAGCATCAAAGGCTGAGTATGACATTATAGGTATTACGGAAACATGGTGGGACGACTCTCACGACTGGGTTGCTAACTTGGAGGGGTATTCTCTTTTTAGGAGGTACAGGGCTAACAAAAGAGGAGGAGGTGTATGTCTTTATGTTAAACCATCACTTAAACCATACCTAAAGGAGGTTATGTATGAGGAGACTGGCAATAATGTGGAAGAAATCTCAAGTGGGGGAATTGATGCAAAAAAACTAGTCATAGGCACGTGCTACAAACAGCCAGATATTAGCATACATGAGGAAGAACAACTATTGCAGCAAATCAAAACGGCTGCGGGATTGGGGGACATCCTTGTCATTGGGGATTTTAATTACCTGGATATAAACTGGAGTAACAATTCATGTGCTAAAGCGAGGGGCAGCAGGTTCTTAAATATGTTTAGGGATCACTACTTGTCTCACTTAGTCGAGGACCCAACTAGGGGTAAAACTACCCTGGATCTAGTAATTACTAATAATGTGGACATTATATCAAACACTAAAGTTGGGGAGACTTTGGGTTAACAGTGATCACTATATGATCACATTCGACATCAGTTTCAGGAAACATAGCTACAGGGGTTCCACCAAAACTTTTAACTTTAGGAAGGCTAATTTCAGTATGCTTAGATGTGCACTTAACGACAGAGTGGTAGGTTCCGTTTAATAACAAGAACACTTCGGAAATGTGGGATGTTTTAAAAGGGTTGCTGGATAGCAATATTCATAACTTTGGCCCTCATTCCGAGTTGTTCGCTCGTTATTTTTCATCGCATCGCAGCGATTTTCCGCAAACTGCGCATGCGCAATGTTCGCACTGCGGCTGCGCCAAGTAAATTTGCTAAGAAGTTTGGTATTTTACTTACGGCATTACAAGGTTTTTTCTTCGTTCTGGTGATCGTAATGTGATTGACAGGAAGTGGGTGTTTCTGGGCGGAAACTGGCCGTTTTATGGGAGTGTGTGAAAAAACGCTGCCGTTTCTGGGAAAAACGCGGGAGTGGCTGGAGAAACAGGGGAGTGTCTGGGCGAACGCTGGGTGTGTTTGTGACGTCAAACCAGGAACGAAACTGACTGAACTGATCGCAGTGGCAGAGTAAGTGTCGAGCTACTCAGAAACTGCTTAGAAATTTCTATTCGCAATTTTGAGAATCTTTCGTTCGCAATTCTGCTAAGCTAAGATTCACTCCCAGTAGGCGGCGGCTTAGCGTGTGCAATGCTGCTAAAAGCAGCTTGCGAGCGAACAACTCGGAATGAGGGCCTTTATTCCCATGGGCAGTAAACGCAGGAGTATTAAACTCAAACCGATGTGGCTTAAGAAGGTTAAGGCAGAAATGGATTAAAAAAAAAAAAAAGCGGGCTTTCAAAGCATTTAAATCTAATGGAAAGGAGGAGTCTTTCAAGTATTACAAGGAGTGTAATAAGAAAAGCAAAAAAGCAATTAGAGCAGCTAAAATGGAAAATGAAAAGCAAATCGCTATAGAGAGAGAAAAACCAATCCTAAAAAGTTTTTTAAATACATAAACGGTAAAAGGTTGCAAAAAGGAGAATATAGGTCCATTAAAAAATGAATTAGGAGAATTGATAAATGATGACGAAATAAAAGCGGAAATACTGAACAAATTCTTTTCATCAGTATTCACCAGTGAAGAACTGATGGTGGGAGTAGAGCATAACAATTGTGACAGTAATGATTCATGGTTAGATACTTGTTTAAGTAAAGAAGTAGTCCGGGAGAGACTAAGCAAAATTAAGATTAATAAATCACCTGGTCCTGATGGACTTCACCTGGTTCTTATGGAGCTTAGTTCATAACTAGCACGACCCCTATACTTGATTTTCAATAGTTCAATTAGATCAGGCATGGTACCGAAGGATTGGCGTATAGCTGAGGTAGTGCCATTATTTAAAAAGGGATCCAAAAATCTTCTGGGAAACTACAGACCAGTTAGTTTAACATCTATAGTGGGGAAAATATTGGAAGGAATTCTAAGGGACGTCATACAGGAGTATCTAAAGTCCGCTAGGATTATTAGCAAGAACCAGCATGGGTTTGTGGGGGACAGGTCATGTCAGACTTAATTAGCTTCTACGAGGAAGTGAGCAATAATCTTGATCAAGGAAAAGCAGTGGATGTGGTCTTCCTAGATTTTGCAAAAGCCTTCGATACAGTTCCTCACAGGAGACTGATGATCAAATTAAAGGAGCTTGGCCTAGGAACAACTATTTGCACATGGATAAGCAGCTGGTTGGATAGCAGGGTACAGCAAGTAGTGGTCAACGGGAAGTCCTCAACCTGGTCCCCAGTAGTCAGTGGAATACCACAAGGGTCCGTACTCGGACCACTACTGTTCAACATATTTATCAATGACCTAGAAATAGGCCTGGAAAGCACAGTGTCAATCTTTGCAGATGATACTAAACTGTGCAAGGTAATTAATTCAGAATTGGATGTGGAGTCCTTGCAGAATGATCTATCTAAACTTGAACTCTGGGCGTCTAAATGGAAAATGAGGTTCAATACAGACAAATGCAAGGTTATGCATTTTGGGACTAAAAACAAACTTGCATCCTACATATTAAATGGGGAACACCTAGGGGAAACTGAGTTGGAAAAAGATTTAGGGGGTATTCATTGATAATAGGCTTAATAACCGTACACAATGTCAAAACGCAGTATAGAAGGCAAGTAAGGTGCTAGCGTGCATAAAAAGGGGAATTGAGACAAGGGACTCCGATGTAATCATGCCGCTGTATAAGGCATTGGTACATCCGCACCTGGAATATTGTGTTCAGCTTTGGGCACCATTGTATAAAAAAACACATCAGTGAACTCGAAAGGGTTCAAAGGCGAGCTACTAAATTGATTAAAGGCCTAGAAGGACTGGACTATAAGATAAGACTTACTAGGCTGAATATGTATACACTAGAAAAGAGGCGCCTAAGAGGAGATATTATTAATATCTTCAAATATGTAAAGGGACATCACAAAGAGTTATCAGAGGAATTATCTAGTCTGCCACTATTATGTTAGTCAATTAACATATCTGTTTTCCGGCTAGATGATCTGGAAAACACGAACTGTTAGGGTTCCATGGGGACTGGATTTGAGAAGCACTGGTACAGTGTCCAAATAAATCAGTAATTGTCATAGGATAAATGACTCATGTAAGAGCTACAAGTGACACCCCAGGCAGGAAAGAGGAACTGCACTGGTTGTGACAGAAGCAGGTGCATGGACGCATGCACAGATAAAAGCATCCTTCCACTGCATCAGACATAGGGGGTCATTCCGAGTTGTTCGCTCTGTATTTTTTTCTCGCAACGGAGCGATTAGTCGCTAATGCGCATGCGCAATGCCCGCAGTGCGACTGCGCCAAGTAAATTTGCTATGCAGTTAGGTATTTTACTCACGGCATTACGAGGTTTTTTCTTCGTTCTGGTGATCGTAATGTGATTGACAGGAAGTGGGTGTTTCTGGGCGGAAACTGGCCGTTTTATGGGTATGTGTGAAAAAACGCTGCCGTTTCTGGGGAAAACGCGGGAGTGGCTGGAGAAACGGAGGAGTGTCTGGGCGAACGCTGGGTGTGTTTGTGACGTCAAATCAGGAACGAAACTGACTGAACTGATCGCAGATGCCGAGTAAGTCTGGAGCTACTCAGAAACTGCTAAGAAATTTCTATTTGCAATTCTGCTAATCTTTCGTTCGCAATTTTGATAAGCTAAGATTCACTCCCAGTAGGCGGCGGCTTAGCGTGTGCAAAGCTGCTAAAAGCAGCTTGCGTGCGAACAACTCGGAATGAGGGCCATAATCTTAACATCAGGTGGTACTCATGTCATTAAAATCAAATCAAAGTGTGTTAGTGTAAACATGAGGGGGAAGATAGGTTGATTAAAGAGTGCAGAACGGACTTCCTCCTGCTGCAGCGCCCCCCTGGGATTGACGTGTCACTCTTCAACATCACTCCCGAGATCATGCCTTGCAAGCGGCATTCCGGGGTGCATGCGCTGGAACTAAACGTGTAATGCGCCCTACACACTGGGCGATTACACTGCAAGATATGAACGATCTCGTTCAATAATGAACGAGATAACGTTCATATCTGTCAGTGTGGAGGCACCAGCGATGAATGATGCGCGGCCCCGTGCTCGTTCATCGATGGTGCCCCATCGGCTGTGCATGCAGGCCAATATGGACGAGATCGTCCATATTTGCCTGCACGTCTACGGAGCCGGGTGACAAGGGGAGTGAAGAAACTTCACTCCCCCCGTCACTGCCCCCCCCGCCGCCGTCGGGCAGCTCAGCGGCACATCGCCGAGTCTGTAGGGCCCTTAAGGAGGGGGAACATCTTTCTCCTCCCAGCACAACTATGCTGATCTCTGTGTGTGCATCAGATCAGCTGCAGCATCAGTCCTCCCTGTAACCCACGCTACACTGCAGGTTGCAAAGTGGTGAGGAGGAGGGGCGGGTGTATGATGCCACACAATTTTGTTTTGGCTGGGTGGATATATTTAATCTACATACAGTAGATTACAATGGAAAGGAAAACAAACATTAAGGGGGAGATTCAAATGTTTGAAAAGTCAGTTGGGAGTCTGTTTTTTCCTATCTAATAGACAGGAAAAAACAGACATCCAACCAACTTTTCAAACATTTGAATTCCAACCTAAATGTTGAATTAAGAATAAATTCAGGCTGGTGCGATTATACAGATGGCCACCAGATCAGCCATGGAAGTGCAGGCTTGTGATAGGGATGCTGTAAGTGCACTGCAGCTGTCTGGCCTAGTGATCCTGTCTGTGCGCGCGCTTCTGAGGTAAAAAGCCTGATGTCATCTCACAGAAGGGTTGTGTAGTCCCTTCTGGCAAACCATTGTTTTTTTTTTCTTCCCACAGGTTAGTATAAGGAGGGGGGACTTCTGTAGAACTGTCCATTTAGAAGAGGCAAGGGGGGTAATTCAGACCTGATCGCTCGCTAGCGTTTTTTGCAGCACTGCGATCAGGTCAGAACTGCGCATGCACCGCAATGCGCAGGCGTGTTGCACAGGTACAAAGCGGATCCTGGGTTTTACTGAAGTGATCGCAGTGGCCGAGTAAAAAGCTGCGCATCGTTCATCGCTGGTGCCTACACACTGAAAGATATGAACGGTATCTCGTTCATTAATGAACGAGATCTTTTCATATCTTTCACTGGTATCGACCGGTGTGTAGGGCCCATAAGTCCTGGTCTACTCAGAAACTGCACAAGATCTTTTTGTACCGCTCGGCTGCACATGCAATCGCACACTTGCACAACTAAAATACTCTCCCCTGTGGGCGGCGACTATGCAAATGCAGGACTGCAAAAAACAGCTAGCGAGTGATCAGGTCTGAATTACCCCCTAGACCTTTAATTTGCTGGGCATTTTAATTCTCAAGCTAAACTATTACAGTTTCAAATTTAATTAAAAGCAAATTGTTTTTCTGGCTACCATTCAACAGTGATACGTTAAACAGCATTCTTACACAGTGAGTAATGCTTCCTAAAAACGTGGCAGATGTATACTGATAATATGGGACAGTCATTTCTTAACACTATCAGTTATCAAACGGCAACATGATTAATACTTAAAGTACATCTTTGAAAATGCTTCTAGAATGTTCTGGCTTCATTATACGGATATTTGATGGCTGCTTTCAATGGGGATTCTCTGACTAGTATTTTAGACCTGTTATTCCCCAAGTCACTAACTATAGTGACCAGCATTGCAGCCCCCACTCCCGTCCAGCAGTATCTCTCCTCCCCTAATCCCTGTTCTCCCTCGGATAGTTCCAAATCCAAGTTGGGTAAGGGACCACTGATGTCACCAAGAGGAGGAGCCACGTCACCAGGGGGGAGGATCCATGGCCGAACAGGGTACCCGAAATGTACCCTCAGGGGCTCGCTTCGCTCGCCACATTTCAGGCTCGGTGGCTCGCTCCGCTTCGCTCGCCACATTTCGGGCTCGGTGGCTCGCCATCGGGTTACTAAAGGTAGTATTTGGTGGCATAGATAGAAGAACTATCCTGCTGGCCTAGCTCCTCCCCCTGGTTACGTGGCTCCTCCCCCTGATGTCATAGGTCCTTTAGGCCACTTGATTCTAGCATCTACCGTACTCTGTCTCTTCCCCCGGGTTGAGTATGGGGTACCAGCAGTCAGGTTGCCGGCAGCCAGAATACAGACACCGGCATCTCCAAATCCATACCTTCCCCTAATCATCCCTCCCCACAGCCTAACGCTAACCCTCCCCAGTATACTTATGTTAGGTATTCCGGCTGTGGGGATTCCGGCATCAGCATTCTGAGAGCTAACACTAGCATCCCCCAGCACAGACAGCTGTCGGGATTTTGGTGCCGGTATTCTGAACGCCAGGATCCCATACGCCAGTATGTCAACTACATCCCCTTCCCTCATACACCCTGGTTTTCTAACTCTTGTTCTCTCTACTACCCCACCTCTCTGCTCTCTCTCTCTTCCCCTCGATCCCTCTATTTCCCCACCCTATGGCCCAAATGTATTAAGCCTTAACAAGAGCTAAAGTCGAGATGCATAAGGAGTGATAAACGACCAGCCAATCAGCTTCCTCACTGCCATGTCACAGGCTGTGTTTGAAATATGACAGTTAGGAGCTGGTTGGCTGGTACTTTATCACTGTGGGATGTAGCTATGATCCCAGGCTCGGGATCCCGGTAGTCAGCATACCGATGCCGGGATCCCGGACGCCAGGATGCTGGCAGGGGGCCGAGGGCTATTCCCACTCTTGGGTGTCCATGACACCCACAGAGTGGGAATAGAACCTGTGGCGAGCCCTCAGCCTGCAAGATGCTTCATTGCGCTTGCCCTCCTGCTTGCATTTTGGTGTCCGGGATCCTGGCGTCAGTAAGCTGACACCCAGGGCCCTGGCCGTAGGTCAAGCATACCCAACGCTTCACCGTTTATCCATCTCCACTATATCTCGGTAAGGCCTAACATTTGGGCCTATGCTCTTTATCTCTCTCTTACCCCACACCCTTGCTCTTTCTCTTCCCCTCCACCCCTATATTTTCTCTCCCCCCATTCTCTCTCTTCCCTGCTGTTCACTCGCCCTCTTTTTTACACACACCCCAATTCTTCAACACTCTCTCTGAAGGCCCATATACACTGGGCGATTCTGAGCTGATAGCAGGTCACTTTTGGTGTTTTGAGCTGCTTTCAGCTCAAAGCCGCCCAGTGTGTATGCCTAAACGATGAGCGCTGATGCGCGCTCCTGCTTCTTCGCCGGCGGCCGCCGTTCATCTGCTGGTATTACCAGTAGATGAACGGCGTGGTGAGCAGCTTTCCATAGCGTCCAGCTATGGAAAGCCGCTCACCCCCGCTGACATCGCTGAGCAGCGGGGAAAAGCGCTTAGTGTGTATGCACTGAGCGCTTTTCAGCCCAGCGATGTCAGCGATCATCGCTGGGCATACACACTGGGCAAAAAACGCCCAGTGTGTATGGACCTTAAGAGTTCTCTTTTACTTCCCTCACTTTGATCTCCCCTACTCATTCATTCACTATCTCAACTCATGCTTCAAATCAGACAGACTGCTGACCCGTCTAACACCAGTCGACTTGCGTGTGCCTCACATTATCTAGGAATCTACAAACAACCCTGGCCCCCCTTATCCCAGATGATGGTCACTCTTCAGGACTTACCCTGTTGCTGACTGACTTACAATGACTATGCACACCCACGTCATGTGTCGCATGCCGACTGCGTCCATCCAGTCTGTTACATTCTGCAAGCAATCTTCTATGTAGGTCCCTGGTGTATTATGTATTGTGTCCCTGGAGAAGTCTGTCACCAGTGCCAGAGAGTAGGGGACGCACAAAGCTCCCCCAGCTCTCACTGTGCAGGAGGTAGACGGACATTTAGAAGAATTATATAACAGATACAAAAACCTGACTTTGTAAACGTACTGTATGCCAAATGTCCACTCCACGCGACACCCTGAAAAACCACCGCTGGCTGTCTACATGGTGTACTGTAAAGGGTGATCCAGAGGGGTCAAAGGAGCAGTTCTTTTATGGGACACTCTTTTTTTATTAAGACTTAACTAATATTATAATTTCATTAATAACTACATCTTGATGTATTGTACATAGCTAATCTGTTCTGCGGTGCACCTTTTTTCCCATAAGCAAATGTTGGCATTTTAATTCCTGAGAATGGTTGGTACAGATTTACCTATCCCATGATTATTTATGTCCTGTGCGGAATCAAATCTCTTTACTCTCCGTGCCTACATGGTGTGTAAGGGACAAGTGCACTGACTGGGTGATAATGTCATCATTCCTACTCCAAGTGGTGGGGTCACATGCAGGGCCATCTTTACATATATGAACACTGGGCAGTTGTCCAGAACCCCATGACTGTAGGGGCCTTCAAGTAGGGCTGGACTGTGCACATCTCCCCTAGACAGTGAATGGCTATCAGCATGCTGATTGGTGGATGACTGGGGCTATCCACCAATCAGCATGCCGACTGCCATTCACTGTATGGAAGCACGTGGAGAGGCCGCAGGCAGGGTAATTTATTATTATTATTTCTATTTATTCAGTGAATGGGTGGATAGGGGCCCCAGTACATTGCTTTGTCCAGGGCCTACAATGCTGATAAGATGGCCCTGGTCACATGATTTGGGAACAGTCTATTTTTGGAGTTTGGTTCATTTATATTTCAAAATATTGGACAGGAATCAACTTTAAAGTGGGATTACTCAGAGACATTTTTGATATGCAGAAATACAGCACATACTGTATTAACAGTGACAATTAACAGCTGTGTTTATTCAGCATACATTTTATTAATAGCTTATAAAGAGGTCGCCATACACAAAGGGAGCATGTCCCAAATGGCTGCCTCCTGGCAATCATGTAAGCCTCTGCACGCCTTCTCACAAGGTTTGTTCTGGTCTCTGAAGGTTTCTAGTAAGACACAAACCCTTTTATTCCTGGTATATATGAGAAACTCCTCCGGTTGCCTCTGGAGAACACACGTAGCGTTGCTATGAGCGCTTTGTATGACCACCAACTTACCAAATGAGGGATCATCGAGCAATGTAGTATCATACTACGGGGGAGATTACATGGAGAAAGATGAGCTTGTAACTTCCATTCAACTGAACTTCCAGCGAACTTCTAACTTCCACTTTACCTGTTGTGTTTGTAAAATTACGGTTTATCTCTCTGCACTTTGGGCCTAATTCCGGTCCAACCACAACTTTTCAGAAAAAAAAAGAAAAAAAATATGTGGGCGCATGCGTAGCGCCCGTCCTGCGCATGTGCCTGCATTTTCTGCGGGGGAACTGCAGAAAATGCGATCGCCTCTGCGCGGTCACGGGGCGGGGAACGCACCGTTTCCAGGGAGGAGACGGAGCGTTGAGGGGGCGGAGGCGGCTGAACGGGGGAATGAGCACAGCGGCTGCGTGATGTCACACGCAGTCGCCATGATCAGGAAGATGGCGACGAGTCTCGTGCAGCCGCAGCTAAGCTGCACCGGCAGGAGGCTTCCACAGTTTCTGCTAACAAACAGAAAATAAGATTTTACTCACCGGTAAATCTATTTCTCGTAGTCCGTAGTGGATGCTGGGAACTCCGTAAGGACCATGGGGGATTAGACGGGCTCCGCAGGAGACTGGGCACTCTAAAAGAAAGATTAGGTACTATCTGGTGTGCACTGACTCCTCCCTCTATGCCCCTCCTCCAGACCTCAGTTAGGATACTGTGCCCGGAAGAGCTGACACAATAAGGAAGGATTTTGAATCCCGGGTAAGACTCATACCAGCCACACCAATCACACCGTACAACTCGTGATACTATACCCAGTTAACAGTATGAAATATAACAGAGCCTCTCAACAGATGACCCTTTAGTTAGGCAATAACTATATACAAGTATTGCAGACAATCCGCACTTGGGATGGGCGCCCAGCATCCACTACGGACTACGAGAAATAGATTTACCGGTGAGTAAAATCTTATTTTCTCTGACGTCCTAGTGGATGCTGGGAACTCCGTAAGGACCATGGGGATTATACCAAAGCTCCCAAATGGGCGGGAGAGTGCGGATGACTCTGCAGCACCGAATGAGAGAACTCAAGGTCCTCCTCAGCCAGAGTATCAAATTTGTAGAATTTTGCAAACGTGTTTGCCCCTGACCAAGTTGCAGCTCAGCAAAGTTGTAAATCCGAGACCCCTCGGGCAGCCGCCCAAGAAGAGACCACTTTCCTCGTGGAATGGGCTTTTACCGATTTAGGATGCGGCAATCCAGCCGCAGAATGCGCCAGCTGCATTGTGCTACAAATCCAGCGAGCAATAGTCTGCTTAGAAGCAGGAGCACCTATTTTGTTGGGTGCATACAGGATAAAAAGCGAGTCAGTTTTCCTGACTCCAGCCGTCCTGGAAACATAAATTTTCAAGGCCCTGACTACGTCCAGTAACTTGGAATCTTCCAAGTCCCTAGTAGCCGCAGGCACTACAATAGGTTGGTTCAAGTGAAAAGCTGATACCACCTTAGGGAGAAACTGGGGACGAGTCCTCAATTCTGCCCTATCCATATGGAAAATCAGATAAGGGCTTTTACATGACAAAGCCGCCAATTCTGACACACGCCTGGCCGAAGCATGACCACTTTCCACGTGAGATATTTCAGATCCACAGTTTTAAGTGGCTCAAACCAATGTGATTTCAGGAAACTCAACACCACGTTGAGATCCCAAGGTGCCACAGGAGGCACAAAAGGGGGCTGAATATGTAGCACTCCCTTTACAAATGTCTGAACTTCAGGCATTGAAGCCAGTTCTTTCTGGAAGAAAATCGACAGAGCCGAAATCTGGACCTTAATGGAACCCAATTTTAAGCCCATAGTCACTCCCGACTGTAGGAAATGCAGAAAACGACCCAGCTGAAATTCCTCTGTAGGGTCCTTCCTGGCCTCACACCACGCAACATATTTTCGCCAAATACGGTGATAATGGTTTGCGGTTACTTCTTTCCTGGCTTTTATCAGCGTAGGAATGACTTCCTCCGGAATGCCCTTTTCCTTTAGGATCCGGAATTCAACCGCCATGCCGTCAAACGTAGCCGCGGTAAGTCTTGGAACAGACCGGGTGTCACGATCCGGGTATCTGGACGCCATTTCTTACCCATCAGATGCCTCCTAAGGCTGGCTCAGCGCTCCAGGACCGGATCCCATCTGTTATCCTAATGTTCACATTCCTGCATCCTCTCCTGTCTCTCTGAGACGCTGTCACAGTAACGCCTTATTACATCTGGCATGGCGTCTCCCGCGGCCTCCGCCGCCGTCCCTGAGCTTCTGCATGCAGAGTGTCAGAGTGGCGATTACGTCAGCCGCGGCCTCCGCTGTGTCCGCGTGGTTGGATGTGCACTTGTCAGCCTGGCGTCTCCTGTCTTCAGTGGCCGGCGCCGCCATTACTGTTTTCATTACCACATGGATTACAAACCAAACTTCCCTCCAAGTGTCTGCATGGGCGCAGCCATCTTGGATTCTGTCAGCTGATCATTTCCTCCAATCTGTTGTCAGTATTGTTAATCTGCATAATTGCCTAGCCAATCCCTTCCTTGCTGCAGGTATAAATACACTGTGCCTGAGCAAGAAAGGCGTCAGTGCTTTGGTTGTCAAACCTAGTTCCTGTTTGTCTCTCTCCTGTGATTGTCTTCCAGGTTCCAGCTCCTGTCTCAAGACTTCCACCATAGAGACCCGCACCAGCATTCCACCTGCGGTGTAGCCTGACTCTCCAATCCATTGTGGATTCATCTGTTTCCAGCTACAACATTACCTGCTTCCAGCTCAGCTTCCAGCAGAGTACAGCTTCCCTTAAAGGGCCGGTGTCCTTTCTACACTTTACCACTCTCCACCGGTATTATTATTTCTCCGCTCTCAAGTTCTACATTTCAGTTCATATTTCATCGCTCCCAAGTTCATTTATTATTTAACTGGTTCCAGCCAGTATCCACTCCGTGCTAACAACAGTCTGGTTCCAGCCAGTATCCACAGCAGCTGTTTTACCTTCAGCAACCCAGCTTTTCCTGGAACACCAGCGGGCACAATCCTGGGTTATCTCCATTGCTACAGTCGGGCCTGGTAAGGACTTTCCATCTAGAAGATCATAAGAACTATCTCACACTACCAGTGCCCTGTGGCTCCTGCCATCCTGTAGTACCCAGGAACTGTATTTATTATTTGCTGACTTTTACGTTTTCTTTTACTGCTGCTGTGTTGCGGAGTTGTCATAATAAACATCATTGACTTTTATCCAAGTTGTCGTGGTCACGCCTTCGGGCAGTTATTATTCATGTTACTTACATGTCCAGGGGTCTGATACAACCTCCCAGGTTCCGGTACATCTCAGCCCCTACAACTGAGGCTGCCTCCCGTCAGCTCAGGCCCTCAGTTGTGACAGTAAGCACTGACCTAATGAATCCAGCCGGAGACCAGGATCAAGCGGCCAGGCCGATGCAAGAACTGGCAGCCCGACTAGAACATCAGGAGGCTGCACAGGGCCACATCATCCGCTGTCTCCAGGATCTCTCTACTCGGCTGGATGGGATTCAGACAACTCTCCGTGGATCAGGCGCATCTGGTGCGTCAACCACAGTGACTCCAGCTATAACCCCACCCACCTTACCCATTTCTGCTCCACGTCTTCATCTTCCAACGCCAGCAAAATTTGACGGATCTCCAAGATTCTGCAGGGGATTTCTCAACCAGTGTGAGATTCAGTTTGAGCTACAACCTGGCAATTTTCCCAGTGACCGTACAAAAATTGCCTACATCATCTCTCTTCTCAGTGGCTCCGCCCTTGACTGGGCATCACCGTTATGGGAGAGGTCCGACACCCTGCTATCTTCTTACACTGTATTCGTGTCAACATTCAGGCGCATCTTCGACGAGCCAGGCCGGGTAACCTCAGCTTCATCCGAGATTCTCCGTTTACGCCAGGGGTCACGTACTGTAGGACAATATCTGATACAGTTCCAGATCCTGGCATCCGAACTGGCATGGAACGACGAGGCCCTGTATGCTGCATTCTGGCATGGCTTATCTGAGCTTATTAAAGATGAGTTAGCTACCAGAGACTTACCTTCTAAGTTAGATGAGCTAATCTCACTCTGCACGAAAGTTGATTTACGTTTCAGAGAGAGAGCAACTGAGCGTGGAAGATCATCTGCTCCAAAATCTTCTGCTCCTCCTCCTCGTCAACTGTCACCATCTAAAGATGAGCCCATGCAAATTGGCCGTTCCCATTTAACTCCTGCTGAGCGCCGAAGACGTCTCTCTGAGTCTCTTTGTCTTTACTGTGCAGCTCCGTCTCACACCATCAATGCCTGTCCCGAACGTCCGGGAAAACTCCAAACCCTAGCTCGCCCAGGAGAGGGCCGGCTAGGAGTAATGATCTCCTCTCCATCTCCTCATGATTGTAATCTCCCAGTCTCGCTTCAAGTTGCTCAACGTTATCGGAACGTCATTGCTCTCCTTGATTCCGGAGCAGCTGGGAACTTTATTACTGAAGCCTATGTTAAACGGTGGTCCCTACCCACCGAGAGACTTCCTTCCTCCTTTTCCTTAACTGTCGTGGATGGCAGTAAAATTTTTGATACTGTTATTGCTCTAAGGACTCTACCAGTTCGTCTGAGAGTGGGAGTTCTTCATTCCGAACTTATTTCACTTTTAGTGATTCCAAGAGCCACACATCCTGTGGTCCTGGGCCTTCCATGGCTCCGTCTTCACAATCCTACAATTGATTGGACGACTACGCAAATCCTGGCATGGGGTTCCTCCTGTGCAGAGACATGTTTGTTTAAAGTATTGCCTGTCTGTTCTTCCTCCCCCAGGTCGTCTGATGTTCCACCTCCTCCATATCAAGATTTCACGGATGTGTTCAGTAAAGCTTCTGCTGATATCCTTCCTCCTCATAGAGAATGGGACTGCCCGATTGATCTCGTTCCAGGGAAGGTTCCACCTCGAGGCCGAACTTATCCGTTGTCTCTGCCTGAGACGCATTCTATGGAGGAATACATTAAAGAGAACCTAGCAAAGGGGTTCATTCGACCTTCTTCTTCCCCAGCCGGTGCTGGCTTCTTTTTTGTAAAAAAGAAAGATGGTGGTCTGCGGCCGTGCATCGACTACAGAGGTTTGAACGACATTACCATCAAGAACCGTTATCCTTTACCCCTGATTACTGAGCTCTTTGACAGAGTTAGCGGAGCTACCATCTTTACAAAGCTGGACTTGCGAGGTGCATACAATCTCATCCGGATCCGTGAGGGTGACGAGTGGAAGACCGCCTTTAACACCCGTGACGGACATTATGAGTACCTCGTCATGCCCTTCGGATTGAGCAATGCTCCAGCTGTCTTCCAGCATTTTGTCAATGAGATTTTCAGAGACATTCTATACCGTCATGTCGTGGTCTATCTAGACGATATCCTCATTTTTGCCAACGATTTAGAGGAACATCGTTTTTGGGTTAAAAAGGTTCTGTCCCGTCTCCGTGTCAATCATCTCTATTGCAAATTAGAAAAATGCGTCTTTGAAGTCAAGTCCATTCCGTTTCTAGGGTACATTGTGTCCGGTTCCGGACTAGAGATGGATCCTGAGAAACTACAAGCAATTCAGAATTGGCCGGTACCCTTAACCCTCAAAGGGGTCCAGAGGTTCTTAGGGTTCGCCAATTATTACCGAAAGTTTATACGAGACTTTTCCACCATTGTGGCGCCTATTACTGCTTTCACCAAGAAGGGTGCTAACCCGTCCAAGTGGTCTGAAGAAGCCATGCAAGCTTTTCATCTTTTAAAACAGAGGTTCATCTCTGCGCCTGTCCTGAAACAGCCTGACATCGACTCTCCTTTCATCCTAGAGGTGGATGCCTCCTCCGTTGGAGTAGGAGCGGTGTTATCTCAGAGGGCTAAAGATGGCCATTTACATCCTTGCAGTTTCTTCTCCCGGAAGTTCTCCCCAGCTGAGCGCAACTATGCCATTGGCGACCAGGAGTTGCTAGCCATCAAGCTCGCTCTAGAAGAGTGGAGGTATCTGTTGGAGGGAGCTTCTCATTTAATCACCATACTTACAGACCACAAGAACCTTTTATACCTGAAGGGCGCACAATGTCTCAACCCTCGTCAGGCCAGATGGGCACTTTTCTTTTCCAGGTTCGACTTTAAACTCCAGTTCTGTCCGGGCTCTCAGAATCGCAAGGCCGATGCCCTTTCCCGCTCATGGGAGCAAGAAAATGAGTCAGAGTCTTCAGACAAGCATCCTATTATAAATCCGTTGGCATTCTCCACGGTAGGGATGGACTCTACGCCCCCATCAGGGAAAAGTTTTGTGAAGCCGATGCTAAGGAAGAAGCTCATGCATTGGGCCCATGCTTCCCGTTTTGCCGGACATACAGGTATCCAAAAAACCCTGGAGTTTATCTCTAGGTCCTATTGGTGGCCAACTCTGAAAAAGGACGTCTTGGAGTTTATTGCATCTTGCCCAAAGTGTGCCCAACATAAAGTATCCCGCCAGTCGCCTGCGGGGCAACTGGTTCCACTATCCGTTCCCCGTCGACCATGGACCCACTTGTCGATGGATTTCATTACAGACTTACCCATGTGCAACAAGTTCAATACCATCTGGGTGGTAGTTGACCGGTTCACCAAGATGGCACACTTCATTCCTCTCACCGGTCTTCCGTCAGCTTCCAAGTTGGCTCAAGTATTCATACAAGAGATCTTCCGACTCCACGGTCTTCCTGAAGAAATTATCTCAGATCGAGGAGTTCAATTCACAGCCAAATTCTGGCGAAGTTTATGTCAAGTCCTCCAAGTCAAGCTAAAGTTTTCCACGGCTTACCATCCTCAGACCAATGGTCAAACCGAGAGGGTGAATCAGGACTTGGAGGCCTTCCTCCGCATCTATGTGTCCTCCTCTCAAGATGACTGGGTTCAATTACTTCCCTGGGCCGAGTTCTGTCATAACAACCAGTATCATTCTTCATCTGCTTCAACACCATTCTTCACTAACTTTGGATTCCACCCTAAAGTTCCTGAGTTCCAACCGCTTCCAGCAACTTCTGTTCCCGCAGTGGATATCACCTTGCATCAGTTTGCCAATATCTGGAAGAGCGTACGATCAGCTCTGCTCAAGGCATCGTTCAGGTACAAGAAGTTTGCGGATAAGAAGCGTCGAGCAGTTCCTGCTCTCAAGGTGGGTGATCGGGTATGGTTATCCACGAAGAATTTGAGGTTAAGAGTTCCCAGTATGAAGTTTGCACCTCGCTATATCGGTCCTTTCAAGATTGAACAAGTCATCAATCCTGTTGCTTACAGACTCCAGTTGCCTCCCTTCTTAAAAATACCCAGGACATTCCATGTTTCCCTGTTGAAACCGCTGATCTTGAATCGGTTTCATTCCTCACTTCCTCCAACTCCGAAAGTCCAAACTCAACGAGGCGTTGAGTATGAAGTGGCCAAGATCCTGGACTCACGTCACCGTTACGGTCAACTACAATATCTTATTGACTGGAAGGGTTATGGTCCTGAGGAACGTTCATGGACCAATGCTTCTGATGTCCATGCTCCTGCCTTGGTCCGGAGATTCCATTCCAAGTTTCCTCAAAAGCCAAAGAAGTGTCCTGGGGCCACTCCTAAAGGGGGGGGTGCTGTCACGATCCGGGTATCTGGACGCCATTTCTTACCCATCAGATGCCTCCTAAGGCTGGCTCAGCGCTCCAGGACCGGATCCCATCTGTTATCCTAATGTTCACATTCCTGCATCCTCTCCTGTCTCTCTGAGACGCTGTCACAGTAACGCCTTATTACATCTGGCATGGCGTCTCCCGCGGCCTCCGCCGCCGTCCCTGAGCTTCTGCATGCAGAGTGTCAGAGTGGCGATTACGTCAGCCGCGGCCTCCGCTGTGTCCGCGTGGTTGGATGTGCACTTGTCAGCCTGGCGTCTCCTGTCTTCAGTGGCCGGCGCCGCCATTACTGTTTTCATTACCACATGGATTACAAACCAAACTTCCCTCCAAGTGTCTGCATGGGCGCAGCCATCTTGGATTCTGTCAGCTGATCATTTCCTCCAATCTGTTGTCAGTATTGTTAATTTGCATAATTGCCTAGCCAATCCCTTCCTTGCTGCAGGTATAAATACACTGTGCCTGAGCAAGGAAGGCGTCAGTGCTTTGGTTGTCAAACCTAGTTCCTGTTTGTCTCTCTCCTGTGATTGTCTTCCAGGTTCCAGCTCCTGTCTCAAGACTTCCACCATAGAGACCCGCACCAGCATTCCACCTGCGGTGTAGCCTGACTCTCCAATCCATTGTGGATTCATCTGTTTCCAGCTACAACATTACCTGCTTCCAGCTCAGCTTCCAGCAGAGTACAGCTTCCCTTAAAGGGCCGGTGTCCTTTCTACACTTTACCACTCTCCACCGGTATTATTATTTCTCCGCTCTCAAGTTCTACATTTCAGTTCATATTTCATCGCTCCCAAGTTCATTTATTATTTAACTGGTTCCAGCCAGTATCCACTCCGTGCTAACAACAGTCTGGTTCCAGCCAGTATCCACAGCAGCTGTTTTACCTTCAGCAACCCAGCTTTTCCTGGAACACCAGCTGGCACAATCCTGGGTTATCTCCATTGCTACAGTCGGGCCTGGTAAGGACTTTCCATCTAGAAGATCATAAGAACTATCTCACACTACCAGTGCCCTGTGGCTCCTGCCATCCTGTAGTACCCAGGAACTGTATTTATTATTTGCTGACTTTTACGTTTTCTTTTACTGCTGCTGTGTTGCGGAGTTGTCATAATAAACATCATTGACTTTTATCCAAGTTGTCGTGGTCACGCCTTCGGGCAGTTATTATTCATGTTACTTACATGTCCAGGGGTCTGATACAACCTCCCAGGTTCCGGTACATCTCAGCCCCTACAACTGAGGCTGCCTCCCGTCAGCTCAGGCCCTCAGTTGTGACAGTGGGCCCCTGCTGTAGCAGATCCTGTCTGAGCGGTAGAGGCCATGGGTCCTCTGATATCATTTCTTGAAGTTCTGGGTACCAAGCTCTTCTTGGCCAATCCGGAACCACGAGTATCGTTCTTACTCCTCGCCTTCTTATTATTCTCAGTACCTTTGGTATGAGAGGCAGAGGAGGGAACACATAAACCGACTGGTACACCCACGGTGTCACCAGAGCGTCCACAGCTATCGCCTGAGGGTCCCTTGACCTGGCGCAATATCTCTTTAGTTTTTTGTTGAGGCGGGACGCCATCATGTCCACCTGTGGCCTTTCCCAACGGTGTACCAACAGTTTGAAGACTTCTGGATGAAGTCCCCATTCTCCCGGGTGTAGGTCGTGTCTGCTGAGGAAGTCTGCTTCCCAGTTGTCCACTCCCGGAATGAACACTGCTGACAGTGCTATGACGTGATTTTCCGCCCATCGGAGAATCCTTGTGGCTTCTGCCATCGCCATCCTGCTTCTTGTGCCGCCCTGTCGGTTTACATGGGCGACTGCCGTGATGTTGTCTGATTGGATCAGTACCGGCTGGTTTTGAAGCAGGGGCCTTGCCTGACTTAGGGCATTGTAAATGGCCCTCAGTTCCAGAATATTTATGTATAGGGACGACTCCTGACTTGACCAAAGTCCTTGGAAATTTCTTCCCTGTGTGACTGCCCCCCAGCCTCGAAGGCTGGCATCCGTGGTCACCAGGACCCAGTCCTGTATGCCGAATCTGCGGCCCTCTAGAAGATGAGCACTCTGCAGCCACCACAGCAGAGACACCCTGGTCCTTGGAGACAGGGTTATCAGTCGATGCATCTGAAGATGCGATCCCGACCACTTGTCCAAGAGGTCCCACTGGAAGGTCCTTGCATGGAACCTGCCGAATGGAATTGCTTCGTATGAAGCCACCATTTTTCCCAGGACTCGTGTGCAGTGATGCACCGATACCTGTTTTGGTTTCAGGAGGTCTCTGACTAGAGATGACAGCTCCTTGGCTTTCTCCTGCGGGAGAAACACTTTTTTCTGTTCTGTGTCCAGAACCATCCCCAGGAACAGTAGGCGTGTGGAAGGAACCAGCTGTGACTTTGGAATGTTTAGAATCCAGCCGTGCTATTGTAGCACTTCCCGAGATAGTGCTACTCCGACCAACAACTGCTCCTTGGACCTCGCCTTTATAAGGAGATCGTCCAAGTACGGGATAATTAAAACTCCCTTTTTTCGAAGGAGTATCATCATTTCTGCCATTACCTTGGTAAACACCCTCGGTGCCGTGGACAGTCCAAACGGCAGTGTCTGGAATTGGTAATGGCAATCCTGTACCACAAATCTGAGGTACTCCTGGTGAGGAAGGTAAATGGGGACATGCAGGTAAGCATCCTTGATGTCCAGGGATACCATGTAATCCCCCTCGTCCAGGCTTGCAATAACCGCCCTGAGCGATTCCATCTTGAACTTGAATCTTTTTATGTATGTGTTCAAGGATTTTAAATTTAAAATGGGTCTCACCGAACCGTCCGGTTTCGGTACCACAAACAGTGTGGAATAGTAACCCCGTCCTTGTTGAAGTAGGGGCACCTTGACTATCACCTGCTGGGAATACAGCTTGTGAATTGCCTCTAGCACAGCCTCCCTGCCCGAGGGAGTTGTCGGCAAGGCAGATTTGAGGAAACGGCGGGGGGGAGACGCCTCGAATTCCAGCTTGTACCCCTGAGATACTACTTGAAGGATCCAGGGATCCACCTGTGAGCGAACCCACTGATCGCTGAAATTTTTGAGGCGGCCCCCCACCGTACCTGGCTCCGCCTGTGGAGCCCCACCGTCATGCGGCGGACTTGGAAGAAGCGGGGGAGGACTTTTGTTCCTGGGAACCTGCTGTTTGTTGCAGCTTTTTCCCTCTACCTCTGCCTCTAGACAGAAAGGACCCGCCTTTTCCCCGCCTGTTTTTCTGGGGTCGAAAGGACTGTACCTGATAATACGGCGCTTTCTTAGGCTGTGAGGGGACATGGGGCAAAAATGCTGACTTCCCAGCTGTTGCTGTGGAAACTAGGTCTGAGAGACCATCCCCGAATAACTCCTCACCCTTATAAGGCAAAACTTCCATGTGCCTTTTTGAATCTGCATCCCCTGTCCACTGCCGAGTCCATAAGCCTCTCCTAGCAGAAATGGACAATGCACTTATTCTAGATGCCAGCCGGCAGATCTCCCTCTGTGCATCTCTCATGTATAAGACTGAGTCTTTTATATGCTCTACGGTTAGCAATATAGTGTCCCTGTCTAGGGTGTCAATATTTTCCAACAGGGAATCTGACCATGCAGCAGCAGCACTGCACATCCATGCTGAAGCAATAGCTGGTCTCAGTATAACACCTGTGTGTGTATATATAGACTTCAGGATAGCCTCCTGCTTTCTATCAGCAGGTTCCTTTAGGGCGGCCGTATCCGGAGACGGTAGTGCCACCTTTTTTGACAAATGTGTGAGCGCTTTATCCACCCTAGGGGGAGTTTCGCAACGTGACCTATCCTCTGGCGAGAAAGGGAACGCCATTAGTAACTTTTTAGAAATTACCATTTTTTTATCGGGGAAAGCCCACGCTTCTTCACACACTTCATTTAATTCTTCAGATGGGGGAAAAACTATTGGTAGTTTTTTCTCCCCAAACATAATACCCTTTTTTGAGGTACCCGGGTTTATATCAGAAATGTGTAATACCTCTTTCATTGCCTCAATTATGCAACGAATGGCCCTAGTGGACATTAAATTTGACTCTTCGTCGTCGACACTGGTATCAGTATCCGTGTCGACATCTGTGTCTGCCATCTGAGGTAGTGGGCGCTTTAAAGCCCCTGATGGCCTTTGAGTCGTCTGGGCAGGCACGAGCTGAGAAGCCGGCTGTCCCGCATTTAGCATGTAGTCAAATTTTTTATGTAAGGAGTCGACACTTGCACGTAATTCCTTCCATAAGTCCATCCACTCAGGTGTCTGCCCCGCAGGGGGTGACATCACATTTATAGGCATCTGCTCTGCCTCCACATAAGCCTCCTCATCAAACATGTCGACACAGTCGTACCGACACACCGCACACACACAGGGAATGCTCTTAACAGGAGACAGGACCCCACAAAAGCCCTTTGGGGAGACAGAGAGAGAGTATGCCAGCACACACCAGAGCGCTATATAATGCAGGGACTAACTGAATTATGTCCCCTTATAGCTGCTATACGTTATACTGCGCCTAAATTTAGTGCCCCCCCTCTCTTTTTTACCCTTTCTGTAGTGCAGACTGCAGGAGAGAGCCAGGGAGCTTCCTTCCAGCGGAACTGTGAGGGAGAAATGGCGCCAGTGTGCTGAGGGAGATAGCTCTGCCCCTTTTTCGGCTGACTTTTCTCCCGCTTTTTTATGGATTCTGGCAGGGGTAATTATCACATATATAGCCTCTGGGGCTATATATTGTGATTATTTTGCTAGCCAAGGTGTTTTTATTGCTGCTCAGGGCGCCCCCCCCCCCCAGCGCCCTGCACCCTCAGTGACCGGAGTGTGAAGTGTGTATGAGGAGCAATGGCGCACAGCTGCAGTGCTGTGCGCTACCTTGGTGAAGACTGAAGTCTTCTGCCGCCGATTTTCCGGACCATCTTCATGCTTCTGGCTCTGTAAGGGGGACGGCGGCGCGGCTCCGGGAACGAACACCAAGGACGGGTCCTGCGGTCGATCCCTCTGGAGCTAATAGTGTCCAGTAGCCTAAGAAGCCCAAGCTAGCTGCAAGCAGGTAGGTTCGCTTCTTCTCCCCTTAGTCCCTCGTTGCAGTGAGCCTGTTGCCAGCAGGTCTCACTGTAAAATAAAAAACCTAAAATATACTTTCTTTCTAGGAGCTCAGGAGAGCCCCTAGTGTGCATCCAGCTCGGCCGGGCACAGAAATCTAACTGAGGTCTGGAGGAGGGGCATAGAGGGAGGAGCCAGTGCACACCAGATAGTACCTAATCTTTCTTTTAGAGTGCCCAGTCTCCTGCGGAGCCCGTCTAATCCCCCCATGGTCCTTACGGAGTTCCCAGCATCCACTAGGACGTCAGAGAAATTGCGAACGCTTCGCAATTTCTGCTTGTTGAAGTGGGGGAGGCTCCGGTCAGCATGGAGGGCGGCCTAGCCCAGCGATGGGGGGCCCCAGCATGCGATCCAAAGGATAGCATGCTTTAGATTGCCGGTGGGGGGGTGAGCGCAACGTAGCCACGAGTGGGAATAGTCCCTGTTAGTCAGCATGCCGACTGTCAATCGGTCGGGATCCCGGCGTCGGTATAGTGACTGGCGGAACTACAACACTTTAGTAGGGGACACCGAATAAGCTCTGTCTGACAGGAAAACCTCACATAGGAGGGATTTTCAACTGAAGGAAATGAGTATCTGTAGAAATTGCACATGTAAGTGAAGTTGTTGCCCATAGCAACCTACCTATTATCTTCTAGAAGGTGCTAGATAAATAAGTAGAGTCTGGTTGGTTGCTATGGGCAACAACCTCACTTCTCAAAACCCACACCTTAGTAAATATACCCCTAAGTGGCTGATAGAATTACACCAAAGTCCGTTTTGCGCAAGGATCTTGCAACTTTACGCACCGCACATGCTCTGTAGCCAGGTATAGTCGTACTCAACTCAGCTAAACCTCCACTTGCAGCTGAGTAGACACAACTGGGCTTTTGCATGCAGACTTTGGGGTCTATTCATGAAGCAGTGAAAAGAGTGGAGAAGCAAGCCTGTGGAGAAGTTGCCCATGGCAACCAATCAGCTGCTCTGTACAATTGTATAGTATGCAAATTATAAATGTTACTTCAACGCTGATTGGTTGCCATGGGCAACTTCTCCACTGGCTCACTTTCCCACACTTTTAACTGCTTCATGAATAGACCCCTTAGTTACAAGGATGTGCTGGTAGCTAGCAGACGGAATTGAGGACTATTCAGAGCTGATTTCAGACCAGTTTCATTTGCATGGACAGAAATGACACCTGTGCTCACAAGATGCGGCCAACTACAACGGAAATCCAAATTTCTGCCCCAGCGCACAATGCGGTAGTTGCATGTGACGCTGAATCGGCCTACAAGTCTTAGCTATTTCAGATATAGATAAGTAATAAAAAAATATATAATGTCTGACAGGACAAATTAAGAAAGTGTCCAAAAGAGACTCCAATATATGTTTAACACACAATAATGTCATTGTGGTAGGTTTATTGTATTAATTAAACAAAATCCTACAAAATCACACATAGCCAATAAAAAGCTATTTGTTTATTGCTGCAAGTCAGTGACTTTGGGCATTCGGCAGTTTCCATAGAAATATATCAGCATTTAATTTTGAATAATCGGCAGCATAAACAGGAAGAGTCAGTCAGAGGAACGCCGTGCAAGTCTTATTCCACATGTCAAAATAGTCTGGGAGTTCATTCTGAATGGTGAGCACTTGCTTGTGCAAAAGCACTCATGAATTGGTATGTCATTTCCACACAGATGTGTATACTGGTGTATGCAGACATCCGACAAGACCAACAAAGATAATCACCCTTTTAGCTACAGTATGCGCCAGCATCCCGGACCTAAAAGACTGGTCCATTCATAGATCTGTTCCAGGAGCAACTCACAACACTCCCACCATTCATAGTAAGCAAACAGGTAATGATAAGAAAATAAATGCAAGATAATATAATACAGTTTAAAGACCCCTTACTTATTAATAGTTATCTACAGTATGTACAACATGTTCTGCAGAGCTTTACAGAGAAAGTATTAACATGGACACACATACACACTAGGGTTAAAAAAAAAATTTGTTAGAATCCAAATAACCTAGCGGTATGTTTTACGGTTTATGGGAGGAAAAGAGGAGCAACCATAGGAAACCCACGCAAACACATGTAGAACATACAAACTCCACACTGGACTTTGAACCGAAGACCTCAGAAAACTGGAATTCATCTTATTCATAAAGAATTTCAAATTAGAAAAAAAAAAAAAAAAATTATATATATATATATATATATATATATACACAAAATAGAATAACCTTCCTAAAATGTTACCCCCAGCAGTGTATAGGCCTCAGAGCGGACATAACCCCCAGCAGTGTATAGACCTCAGAGCGGACATTACCCCCAGCAGTGTATAGACCTCAGAGCGGACATTACCCCCAGCAGTGTATAGACCTCAGAGCGGACATTACCCCCCAGCAGTGTATAGACCTCAGAGCGGACATTACCCCCAGCAGTGTATAGACCTCAGAGCGGACATTACCCCCAGCAGTGTATAGACCTCAGAGCAGACATTACCCCCATCAGTGTATAGACCTCAGAGCAGACATTACCCCCATCAGTGTATAGACCTCAGAGCGGCCATGCTGTCACCCATCACTCTAATATGACCCCCTGTTGTATCTCTTGGGTCATGCAGAGAGGCCGTGTGAAGAGATTATAGAGCAATCTCCCTTTCTGATGCAATAGGCTGGAGGCATCCTTCCCTATGCAGGCTGCGAGCTGGGAAATCAGGGCCCAGTAGTAGCATCTGCTGTCCATGCATGGAGGAGCCTACAGGAGCACAGCACAGGATGATGCACAGGATGCACAGCACATAGGCAGCCATGCAATAATCTCATTTATGTAGCCGCTACATGGACTTTCATCATCAATGGAAACATGGTGTAACCCCCCGGTATATAGGGGAAGATAACACACAGAGCAGCATGGAGCAGAGCCTGGCACAGATGTCACCGGCATGGTGCAGCACTGGGTGGCACAGGACCAGGCACCTGCTCTGCCAGCCTGCAGCAGGACACAGTCACTAGCACCCGGCTATGTGGTCTGCCAGTGCCTCCTCCCCCCTGCTGCCCATTCATCCGTCTCTTACCTGGTCTGCCGCTGCCACAGAGCCCCCGCCTCCGTCCCTACGAGCCCTGGCTGATGCCGCACTGCCCCCCGTGTAGAACGCGGCCGGCCCGGAGATATAAAGCCCAGCTCGGGGGGAGGAGGGCGAACGCGAAGAGGAGGAGGAGGAGGGAGAGCACCGGTCTGTGATGCGAGCTGCTGTCTGTCACCGGCGGGGGGCGTGGTGGGAGCAGAGGCCGGGGATGGGGAGGAAGGAGCCTGTGTGTGGGGCGGGGTGAGGTTGGCAGAGCCCAGGGGGCTGCTGCTGATGAATGGAGCGTTTCATTGTCTTCCTCATAACGTCTCTGCTGCCACCATGTTACATGGGAGCTCTCTGTAACACCCATTCTGTATGTGCTGCAACGCCTGGATAGAAACCAACCAGAGATAAGGAACAGGAGCCTGTGGCACTACAGTTCCCAGCATGACCTGAGAGCTGCATGTCTGCGTATACCCTGCCATTCAGCTGTCGTATGGAAAGTCAACATTCTGACTGTCATCCTTCAGGATGTCGACAGGTTCTGAATGTCAACAGACTGAATTTCGACATGGACATAAGGTCAACAAGCAATAATGTCAGCATTGCCAAATGTTGACACGGTTGAAATGTCAGTGTGTTCATAATATTGACATTTAACACGTCGATGCTAGAATGTCGACAAACAGGGCTGTTTTTTTTGCATAACAAAATAATAACACAAATGTACTGTCAACATGCTAAATGTCAACGCTATGAACACGTCAACGTTAATCATATCGACGTTTGTGAATGCCAACATTTTTCTTGTTGACCTTGTGTCAAGGTTGACATTCAAAACCTGTGGACAAGCTAGTGTTGACATTCCAACCGGATCCCCTGCCATACAGATGTTTGCCCTATTGGCCATGTCCATCTGGACATACAGTTTATGAGCTGCAACTACTACCATGGCCTCCCATACACATTCCATATGCATGGATTCAGGGGCTGGCTGGGCAGGGGGCAGAGTGCCATCTGCCCCCCGGGCCAGTGTAATTTAAGTATTCCAGGGCCATTTTTGCATTGCATTCTCTGTGAAAAGCTGGGCCACTTGCTTGAGTCTGCCCCCAGGCTGAAAGTTGCCAGCCAGCCCCTGCATGGACTATATTGGGACTGGGGTCTCTGTCACCCAAATATTAAATAGCAGTGAAGACTGAACACTCGGAATGCCTCATAGATCGATCTTCCAAAAAGATTGTGGGCGGGATGTACTAATGTACATCGCCGCCCATCGCCACGATGCTGATCGCATATGTACTAACATATGCGATCAGCATTGCGGAGGACAGCTCTTCCGATAAGAGCTGTCCTCCGCGATGCGCAGCGGCAGCCTGACTTCCGGGATTCGGCCCCAGGAGTCAGTGGCGGCCGCAGTGCATGCTGGGAGGGATCCGATCGGATCCCTCACACAGCGCCGCGGAGAGAAGCCCATAGGCTTCTATGGACGTACTGTCCTGCCGGCCAGGGGTTAGTACATCAGGAAAATGCGGTAAACAGGGAGTTTACCGCATTTTCCGCTTAGTACATCCCGCCCTGTAACTTTTGTATAAATCCAGGAGGCATCAGTGAGAACGAGCCAAAAAGCTTGATGGCAGCACTGATCTACCTGTTCCTCCCTGTCTCCATGCTCACTGCACAGGTGGGACCTTGTCTCTTTTTAACTGCGCCTTTTAATGGTCCGGACAATGGAAAATGGAAAAATGAAAATGAAAAATGGACAAAATCTGTCGTTTATACAAATTGGTTAAATCACGGACAAGTTTTGTCCATTTTCCAGTGTTTGGTAGCAAATGGTAGATTATCAATTGCTCTCATCCATTGCCAGGTTTTCATTCTAACCACAGATTCTGACAGATAATTGTATAGTGTATGCCTAATTTAAGTCTTTGTATTTTTTTCCAATAAATGATAGGGCCTATGTGCTTTGTAAACTCAGCACTACATCTAGAACTATGAGCTATGTTATCAACTTCTAAACTGTGTCATACAGACCACTGTTCAGGCCCCTAACCTCTGCAGATACTCACTGCAGTGCTCAGTCAGCTCCCCCCCCTCCCACTATGCAGGAGCGCCCCTCTTGACTCAGCACTTTTGCAGTGCACACAGACCTCATGCCACCTCGCCACCACCTTACACATAATTCAGTCGGGTATGGGTCGTTGGGTCGACACAACTTAGGTCGGCAGTTATTAGGTCGAACACTGAAGGTCGACATGGGCATTATGTCGACAGGTGAAAAGGTCGACATGAGTTTTTGGACTTTTTTCTTTGTAAAGTCACGGGGAACCCCAATTAGTGCACCGTGTCCCCTCGCATGGCTCACTTCGCTCGCCATGCTTCGGGCAAGGTGCCTCGCTCGATCCAATTGTAGTCCACATGGATCGTAAAGTATGAAAAAGTCTAAAAAATGGAAAAAAAAGTGAAAAACTCATGTCGAACTTTTGACCTATCGACCTAGTACATGTCGACCTAAGCTGTGTCGACCTAACGACCGTATCTTATTCAGTCACCTCAAGGATCACCTGCTCTGCTCAAAATAAATTAACTTTCTTTTTCAGCCCCCAGGATTGGGACAGAAGTTCATTGCTTTGCCTTGGCCCTTCAAGGCAAACTGGCACTGGCTGTTGCAGCAGCTGCAGAGCAGTTCCCTCTTGGCCTCACGGACGGTTCACTGTGACTGTCTCTTCACAGACAGACTGTCACACCTCAGGGCAGTTTAGCCACCGTCATCCTTAGTCACTGACTCACCTCACCGGGTCACACCGCACTGCACTGCCCGATTAGATCCCAGGCTGGCTGTCACTGTCTCAGTGTAGTGAGCAGGCAGTAAGCTAGACACTTTAAGAGAAAGATGGAGGAGGGAACATGGCGGTGGAAAATCATCGCGCCAACTATGGGTGGTACCCTGCGCAGCCACTCAGGTGTAACAGAGCCGGCCCTAACCAATATGATGCCCTAGGCAAGATTTTGGCTGGTGCCCCCTAGAACCACCGCTAGTTCCGCCTCTGACCCTGCACCCCTTTCCCAGCACCATCACCCCCCATCCATAGCAGTCCTTTTTTTTTTCCTACCCCCTGTAATTTAAATAAGAACAGTGTGCACATTTGGCGCACAGCCCAAAAAGGTATGTGTTTTTGCTGGCAAGGGGCATGGCCACACAATAGTACCCCCAATTCAAATTATGCCTTACAGTAGTGCAACTTTATTCACAATTTATCATATGATAGTGTCCCTTATTCACATTACATCACACAGCAGTACCAATTTACCTTATATATGTTACTTCTCACAGTAGTGCCCCTCATTCACATAACATCATACTGAACTGCTCCTTATTCACATTACACCACACCATACTGCTCTTTATTCTCATTACACCACACCACATTGCTCCTTATTCACATTACACCAAACCATATTGCTCTTTATTCACATTAGACCACACAGTAGTGCCCTTTTTATATGTTATGCCAAACAGTAGAACACCTTATACACATAATGTCACACATTGGTAATGCATTTATACACATAATACCACACAGTAATGCCCCTTACACATATGACACACATGATTAATGTCCTTATAAACATAATGCGCCTTACACATTATGTCAACCCTTATTAATGCCCTTATACACATAATTTCCCTTACACATGTCACACATTGTTAATGCCCTTATACACATGACACATAATGTCCGTTACACATATGTCGCACATTATTAGTGCCCTTATACACATAATGACACACATAGTGCCCCTTACACATATGTTACACATTATTAGTGCCCTTATACACATATGACACATATAGTTCCTGGCGTGAGTCAACTGGCAGCTCTGCTAATGTCGGGTGCCTATTTTTTATGAAAATGCATCTTATTGGCATTGCTATGTGGCTAGAATGCACAAGCAGCTTCTGCTGATTAAACTGATATGCAGCATGCCTATATACTGTGTGCAAAATTGGCTGTATCTGCATACGAAATGCTACACACAGAATATAGGCATGCTGCATATCATTTTAATCAGCAGAAGCTGCTTGTGCCCCTAGGCATACCAGATGCCCTAGGCAATTGCCTAGTTTGCCTATGCCTAAGGCAGGCTCTGAGGTGTAACGTGCCTGAAGCCGGTCCTGCGCTAAAATTTCTACAATGAGTGGGGCTTTCATAGCTCTAGGGCAAATTTGCGTATGCAATCGCATAACTGCAATGCATACGCAGAAAACGAGCACCATCGTCAGTTGCGGTTGACCCACGCCTACTCAAAATAATGCAATTGCCGTCACACATGGAACCATGTTTTCAATCGCAGCTGACGTCAGATGCACACCCCACTAATGCATACCCCCCAACATATGGAGCCCGCAAAGAGGGACACTTCTTGCGCGGTGAAGCCACGCCTGCCCGAAAAGGGAATGTGGCTTAAAGAAAGGGGGCCTGGCATCGCGGGCATGCCGCGATTGTGACCCACGCCTCCAATTTTTGTAGCTGTGGGGTCAGTGGCGGATCTTGCCACGGGCAAGCAGGACTTTTGCCCGGGGCGCCGCCTTCCGGAGGGCGCCGCACCATGGCAAGATCCTCCACTGTCAGTGTGCGCCCCAGCAGTGTCCCCCCGCTGTGCCCCCCCTCCCGCTGTGAGAAGGGAACCAGACGCTATGCATCTGGTTTCCCTTCGTGGCGCTGGTCCTCCCCCACTCTGAAGGGAATCAGACGCTAAGCATCTAGTTTCCCTTCATGGAGAGGACCTTTGGTGTGCGGTGCGCGATGACGTCATCGCGCACCGCACAGCATTGTGGCATAGACGCTAGGGGTCATAATTGACCTCTAGCGCTTATGCTGTGCTATGGGAGAGACGTCATGACTGACGTCTCTCCCATAGATCCGAGGAGAAGAGCGGCGCCGGTCTGCAGGGTCTGGAAACTGGAGCGGGGTACAGTAAGTATACTTTTTTTTTTTCAGCAGCGCTACAAATGGGGGGCGTGACTGACCACGCCCCCATGTTAAGCCACGCCCCTAACTTTTGCCCGGGGCGCCGCAAGGGCAAGAACCGGCCCTGTGTGGGGTCATGGCCAGCGCTCTGAGCTGCTGGCTATGCCCCCAGTCCCTCTGTCTCTTGTGAATAGATGCTGTGCGTACGCTTACAGTGTCTATTCACTACTGCTCTGCAGCGAGTGCAGGAGCATCTCAACTGCCCACCCCTCTCCCACCGCGGGACACTGTGGCCCGCAAGTGGGACAGCGGGACAGTCCCAAAAAAAGTGACTGTCCTGTGAAAATCGGGACAGTTGGGAGGTATGAAAACGGCCATGACACGTCTGCATTTTCCGAACCACTCCCCACAAACTCCATGTTTCCTCCCCCAAATTGTCACATCCTGTCAATCACTTTGTGGTCGCATTTCACTAGGCCTGCGTTTGCTGAGCAATTGTAATTTTGGTCTTCGCGCGTCCGCAGTTCGTTTTGACGATAAATGGACGATTTGCGTTTTTGCAATTTAGCGATCCTTACTGAATTAGGCTCATAGCAAGTAATTCTGAGTTGATCGCAGCAGGAACTTTTTAGCAGTTGGGCAAAACCATGTGCATTGCAGGGGGGGCAGATATAACATGTGCAGAGAGAGTTAGATTTGGGAGGGGCGTGTTCAATCTGCAATCTAAATTGCAGTGTAAAAATAAAGCAGCCAGTATTTACCCTGCACAGAAACAATATAACCCACCCAAATCTAACTCTCTCTGCACATGTTATATCTGCCACCCCTGCAGTGCACATGGTTTTGCCCAAATGCTAACAAAGTTCCTGCTGCGACCAACTCAGAATTACCCCCATAGTCCTATGGTGGTCATTCCGAGTTGTTCGCTCGTTGCCGATTTTCGCTATGCTGCGATTTGTTGCTAAATGCGCATGGTACGCAGAGCGCATGCGCTGTTATTTAACACAAAACGTAGTAGATTTGCTGGTGTTCGTGCGACGCTATTCAGTCGCACTGCTGATCGGTGAATGATTGACAGGAAAGGGGCGTTTCTGGGTGGTAATTGAGCGTTCTCCGGGAGTGTGCTAAAAAACGCAGGCGTGTCAGGGAAAAACGCAGGAGTGGCTGGAGAAACGGGGGAGTGGCTGGCCGAACGCAGGGCGTGTTTGTGACGTCAAACCAGGAACTAAACGGACTGAGCTGATCGCAGTCTAGGAGTATGTCTGGAGCTACTCAGAAACTGCAAAGATTTATTTAGTAGCAGTTCTGCTAATCTTTAGTTCGCTATTCTGCTAAACTAAGATACACTCCCAGAGGGCGGCAGCTTAGCGTGTGCAATGCTGCTAAAAGCAGCTAGCGAGCGAACAACTCGGAATGAGGGCCTATGTTCTGACATTAGGGGCTAAATTCAATTAGGGTCAGCAACAGTGTGAAAATGCTCTCACCTGCATTAGGTCGACAGGTACAAAACGTTGACATGATCAAAATGTCTACATGTAAAGGCCGACAGTGCTTAAGGTCAACAGGTTCAAATGGTCGACGTGACAATGGTCAACACACATACTGTATGGTCGACAACATTTGTAATATTTTTTTTTTTTTTTTTACTTTTTCATCATTTGCCATCCATGTGAACTACAATTGGGAATTGTTACCTGTGCCAAGCGCAGTGGCAGCGGAGTGAGCCACCTTGTCCTAAGCGTGGCATGCAGAGCAAGTCCCAGAATGGGACGCGGTATACTAATTGGGGCCACATGTGGTTTGTGATAGAAAATTACACCCCAAAAAAACTTGTGTTAACCTTTTTTATTAGACCATTTCCATGTTGACCTTTTCAAGTTTCTACCTTTTAAATATCAACCTATTGACCTTGTTCGATAGCCCCTAGAACTGTAAAGCCCATACGTTAAGTTGGTACTTCCTCTGATTGTGTTTATGCCCAATATTTAAAAGGGCAATGCTTTTAATAGCAAGACCTAACCGTGTAAAATATCGTGCATGAACACAATCAGAAGCGCCGGGTTTCACACCCCAATGTTTCGCAAAAAATGCACCTGGTGTAATAACAAATTTAACTAAAACAAGACAAGTGATTCCAATAAAATTTAAAAAATCAACATTTTGATTATGTTTTTGTTTTAAAGCTATTCATTTAGGATTTGTGTAAATTGGCACCATTGCTTTTGGCATGTTTAGGTTGGACGGATAGAGAACACTGATGTGTTGCCTGTACAAACTGGAAAATATCAAACGATGAATAAACCTTGTAATTATGGTAATGTGTCAGGAATGTGGAAAAAAACACAGAATTGCAACTATATTGATAAATAAGCACATGGATCTACTGGCCAAGATGGGCGTATCTAAGGAGTTGGGTTGAGTCATAAGATTAGAAATACGAGCACGCCTACTCGTAGTTTTGCTCTTAAATGAAAAATGTATATTCCATGGTGCAGGATTATAGAAATAAAGAGCCTTATTCTGAGTTACACGCAAACTCCACGCAATGCCAATATTCACATACATGAGCGATTGTTTGCAACTGTGCATGATCAAAAATGTTAGCGCAACGGTGCTACTGCGGTCAGGTCAGATTGTATCAGAAATGTTGCGAAAAAGTGATGGACATTTCCAGAATTTAACTGGGAGTGTGGTGGGCATGTCGGTGCTAGCGGCTACATTCTCAGACACACAGGCATAGGATGCAAGCATAGGAGACCGCAGTCAGGTGGAGAAACTGCACATGTCATGGGGCTGGTGCAAGTGTCGATGTCAGATGTGATTGTGCACTGATGGGGAATTGAACAGAATCATAGGTGATGTTGCAGCATGCATGGGCACTGAAAGTGGGCGCCTCAGGGCTAGCACATTCTGATATACGGATCCAGTCAGGATCCCGACGTTCGGTATCCCAGCAGTCAGAATACCTACGCTGGAAACCCGACACTGCTCTGAATGTCAACACCGACATACCGACATGGAGTGAAATGCCGGCGTCAGGATCTTGAATGCCAGAATCCCGATCGAGGCCTGCCAGGACTCCACACTGATAGGCTGCGGGGGGAGGATGTTAAGGTTTAGGGTGCGAGGAGAAGGGTTATTGTTAGGTTGCATGAGGGGGTTAGACTGCCGTGGGCGGGAGGGGGGGGGGGGGTTGTTACGGTTAGGAACCCCAGTGGAGGGTTAGGCTGCAGGGAGGGTGGGTTATGGTAAGGCACCACCGGGGAGCGTTAGGGTTAGGCCGTGGGTTTTAGGGTCAATCTGCAGGAAAGGAGGGTTAGGGAGGATAGGGGTTAGGTGTTCTTAGCTTACCAAATAGTTGTCGGGATCCTGAGTGTCGGATGCCGTTGTTGGTATTTTGACTGCCGTCATACCAAGCGCCGGGATACCGATACCATCCCTGATGGGGATAGTACACAATAGGAGGGCTGAAACTACCATTTACATATAATCACCTCTGTGGATCCGCAAAATGGTGTAGTCCTGGAAAGCAGGATGCGGACGGTGCAGGCAGAAAATCCCAATAATGGACCCTGCAGGGGAAGGTAAATGAACTAACGTTTCTAACAACAACACACTCCTATTAACAATTCTCTTATCAAACAATGCAATAAACACAAGCAGGTATCGTACCAATAGCCTACCTTTATTGGAGCCTAAAAGAGGGAGATGCAGTGACAAGGTGATGGGGATTTACCCTAACACACTTCCTATTACAAGGGCCTATAAAAGGGATATTGAACCTACCACAGGGCCTAGTGCTCTGCCATGCCTCTGGCCTAATTCCGCCTATCAAGGGAGTTGTTACAAAATTACTATAGGGCCTAATGCTGTTTGCAACCTAAGGCCTAGTGTCACCTACCAATTGGGACTCTTATGCAATTACTTTTGGGCCTAATGCCCTATGCAGCGTCAGTCCTAATGCCCGCTTAACTTTGGAGTATATACTGTAAATATATATATATATATATATATATATATATATATAGCTAGTGTCCTCTCATGCCTCCTTGTGGGGGCTTGATGCCCACCTACTATGCCCCAACCCTATGGCCCCAGGCATAGCATCCACTTGTCTCACTGGCCCAGTGAATGACACCCTGGTGGTCTAGGGGGATATACACACACAATAGGTGGACTTACTGTCCTGCAGTTTTTGGCTGAACTGGTAAGTCCACCAATAATCTAATTGTAAAGCGCAATGGAATATGCTGCGCTATATAAGAAACTGTTAATAAATAAATAATAATAATGGGCCTCCCTGACTTTGGTCCTCCACATACTGTATTTCACCTGAGGGCTTCTAGGACTCTTTGTCTGAGGTGTGCAACTCTCCATGACCTCAGGTCTTTTGATGTCTTCTGGGCTGATCTTCACCTGGCAAGCAGTGGCCTGCCTAAGCTCTTTTGCAGTGGCCACTGCTACACCAGGACTTATTGCATCTTCACCGGTGTTGCTACAGACAGGTGTTGGTTCTGTACTCACCTGGGCGGTGGCCACCACCTCCCATTCTTCCGACTTCTCTGTCAGCATCTGCACCCCTCTTTATTCTTCAGGAGCTCTTCTCCTTTTTTTGCCATTGAACCGAACTCTGCCATCTTGCGCTGGCTAATATAAGCCAGCACCTGGGGGTGGGGCAATAATGATTGGCCCGCTCACGGCACCATTTTCAAAATGTACCTCTGAGATTGGAGGTCCTGAATCTCCACATATCAGGCACCGCCATGGTACTTGTAGGGCGGTGGTGGGAACGCCCTGCCACAGGACTCACAGCTGCTGCCCAACTCTGCTGTAATGGCTGGTGGGGACTGAATCCAGGCCCATCACCAAGCCCAAGGCCTCCTCTGTGCCCAGTGCATTAGCAGACAGAGACCAGATCGCTCTGTATCCAGGATCTCACTGCTATGCCCCTCGGCCCTCGCTACAGTTCTCGGTGCACAGTACAAGCATTTGTTTTGGTCTAGTTTTTAATTCTTATAACTAGTTCCAGAAATAGGAAGAGTGGAATCATGTCGGAAATGAGTAAAATAATCATCTGTAGATTTAAACCTTGCATCAACTTAAATCTTTACGTATCAGCACCTTTTTTCATAGTAAAAGGACTGTGTATACCCTAATTGCCAACTCTCCTACTGTGTTGTTTACAGCACTAATTGTTTCAGACTGTCCGAAGGAAGTATACTGCGGAACCCCTTACCTGTTACTTCCTGGTTCTTGTTATGTATCTGTTCCGTTCATAAAGCTACATTGTTGTTATGTGCTGTTCCCCTGTAAAGAAGCAAACTGTGTTTGCTCCAATCTGGGTTTGGTGTCACAAACATCCTCTCACGGATGCACCAACAGCGAAGATTAAAAGAAGGTCTGTTTAAAAGGCCAGAATAGGGGTTATATATATGATTAGAGTACCTATATGAGAAAGTACCGGATCAGCACCAGAAAAGAGACAGACCCGAGACAGATTTAAAGAGCCTGCTGTGCAACAGGTAGTTGACAACGAAACAGACTCCACTGACAGTAGTGATGCTTAAAAGTAGCCACGTTACCTGCAGCTGACTAGCATTAAAGCAATAGACCTCCAAACTATTAAATGGGAGGCAGATGCCGCACAGTTAGGCCCTTACCTTGGTGATACTGCATGGAGCCACCAGGTGGTGCCACATCTCTCCCTGGGTTCCTACTTCCACTAACTGCACATCACAGGTGCTGGAAGAACACTGCATCCTGTACTGTAGTACTGTTCTCCTCTACAGTCATTCTTAGTGCTACCAGTGACAACTCACCCAACTCTGCCCCTGGTCCAACCAACGTCACAAGGTCATACCGGTGGCTCCCCATTGGTAGCGCCAATTGCTTGGGCTACTCAGACCAGGGGAAACACGTTGCTGGTCTGGACAGAGGTGGGTCCCTTAGTTTCCAGGGGCCTCAGTGTAATGCACCTGCTGCTCCACGGTAATTATGCCCGAGGTTGTTATACGCTGTTATGCAGTAAAGAAACACACTGTGTCGCTCCAATCTCAGTGTGGAGTCATATATACAAATATCCTCTCGCGGATGTAATATCCACAATGTCTGTGAGGCCGCCCAAACTAGGGGAACCATCAGAGACTCTGTAGAGAGCAGGGAATTTGGCCACAATGGCACAAACCTGCCTGCAGATTTGTCAGACGTACCATGATGATCACAAAAACACTGCGTAATCACACATACCCCATTGAAAATGAGTAATTTAAGGGTGCGATGATGTAATTAATGTACTGTCACTTAAGGATGAGAATGACGTCATTAAGTCATGCCCACTTTTTCTTTAATACTTCTCTCCACCACAGATGAGATATGAACAGTAGGTAAGTAATATATGGGTGTGGTATAGAAAAACAGTAATTAGACAGTCATTAGGTTGACCCCATATGGTTGACATGCATTCAGTTGACAGGGGCAAAAGATTTCCTCCAGATGATTTTCAATGTTATATAACAAAGAAAAAAGTGTATATAGTGATGTACCGTTTTAAAATTTAATATACACTCACATAAACATACAACAATAGAACAATAAAACAATCAGTGCATGGTTTCCAAGGTGCAAAAGTCCAAAGTGCGTAATTACCAGCAGTACGGAAGAACTGTCTCACGGCAGTTCTAAAAGCATGAGGATTTATTTTCCACGGCAACTGCGGCTGTCACTTCCTCGTTCGTCTGGTCTGTAATCTGACGCACCCGGTGTCTCCTTGGATGTAAAAGCCAACGCGTTTCTACCCTTTGCGGGTCTTATCAAGGCATCCAGCAGAATGAAGTCCTCTCTCCCTGTCCTCCGTTATTTAAATGAACCGCTACCAATAATCGCGAGGCGGGCGCAGGTGGCTCCTATACACATAATTACCTACAAGTCCCATGAGCCTTTTCTGCGCCTCGCCGTCACTTCCTGCCTCCGACTTCCGGTATCCACTAACTCCCCTTCTCTTCCACGACCGTCGCTCCATGCGGCCGGCCGGATGTTGTCACACAAGTCCGTATCCATGGCAACGCGGCCCTGCGTATCTCCCATGGTAACGAAGGTGCTTTTCTATTAGTGTCATTCATAACGAGTGACAACATCCGGCCGGCCGCATGGAGCGACGGTCGTGGAAGAGAAGGGGAGTTAGTGGATACCGGAAGTCGGAGGCAGGAAGTGACGGCGAGGCGCAGAAAAGGCTCATGGGACTTGTAGGTAATTATGTGTATAGGAGCCACCTGCGCCCGCCTCACGATTATTGGTAGCGGTTCATTTAAATAACGGAGGACAGGGAAAGAGGACTTCATTCTGCTGGATGCCTTGATAAAGACCCGCAAAGGGTAGAAACGCGTTGGATTTCACATCCAAGGGGACACCGGGTGCGTCAGATTACAGACCAGACGAACGAGGAAGTGACAGCCGCAGTTGCCGTGGAAAATAAATCCTCATGCTTTTAGAACTGCCGTGAGACAGTTCTTACGTACTGCTGGTAATTACACACTTTGGACTTTTGCACCTTGGATACCATGCACTGATTGTTTTATTGATCTATTGTTGTATGTTTATGTGATTGTATATTAAAGTTTAAAACGGTACATCACTATATACACTTTTCTCTAACGTCCTAAGTGGATGCTGGGACTCCGTAAGGACCATGGGGAATAGCGGCTCCGCAGGAGACTGGGCACAACTATAAAGAATGCTTTAGGTCTAACTGGTGTGCACTGGCTCCTCCCACTATGACCCTCCTCCAGACTTCAGTTAGAATCTTGTGCCCGGCTGAGCTGGATGCACACTAGGGGCTCTCCTGAGCTCCTAGAAAGAAAGTATATTTAGGTTTTTTATTTTACAGTGAGATCTGCTGGCAACAGACTCACTGCAGCGAGGGACTAAGGGGAGAAGAAGCGAACCTACCTAACAGGTGGTAGTTTGGGCTTCTTAGGCTACTGGACACCATTAGCTCCAGAGGGATCGACCGCAGGACCCGACCTTGGTGTTCGTTCCCGAAGCCGCACCGCCATCCCCCTTACAGAGCCAGAAGCAACGAAGAGGTCCGGAAAATCGGCGGCAGAAGACTTCGGTCTTCACCAAGGTAGCGCACAGCACTGCAGCTGTGCGCCATTGCTCCTCATGTACACCTCACACTCCGGTCACTGATGGGTGCAGGGCGCTGGGGGGGGGGGCGTCCTGAGGGCAATATATGACACCTTGGCTGGCAAACCTACATCATATATAGTCCTAGAGGCTATATAGATGTAAAATTACCCCTGCCAGTATTCCAGAAAAAGCGGGAGAAAGTCCGCGGAAAATGGGGCGGGGCCATCTCCCTCAGCACACTGGCACCATTTTTCCCTCACAGCTCCGCTGGAAGGAAGCTCCCTGGCTCTCCCTTGCAGTCTGAACACTACAGAAGGGTAAAAAAGAGAGGGGGCGCACTAAATTTAGACGCAGTATAGATATATATATATATGATATATAAAAAAGCAGCTATAAGGGAAAACACTCATTTATAGTGGGATCCCTGTGTTATATAGCGCTCTGGTGTGTGCTGGCATACTCTCTCTCTGTCTCCCCAAAGGGCTTTGTGGGGTCCTGTCCTCTGTCAGAGCATTCCCTGTGTGTTTGCGGTGTGTCGGTACGACTGTGTCGACATGTGTGATGAGGAGGCTTATGTGGAGGCGGAGCAAATGCCTGTAAACGTGATGTCACCCCCTGCGGGGTCGACACCTGAGTGGATGGTGCTGTGGAAGGAATTACGCGACAGTGTCGACTCCTTGCATAAAAGGTTTGACGACATATCTAATGTGGGACAGCCGGCTTCTCAGCCTGTGCCTGCCCAGGCGTCTCAAAAGTCATCAGGGGCTCTAAAACGCCCGCTACCTCAGATGACAGACACAGATGTCGACACGGATACTGACTCCAGTGTCGACGACGATGAGACTAATGTAACTTCCAGTAGGGCCACACGTTACATGATTGAGGCAATGAAAAATGTGTTGCACATTTCTGATGTTACCCCCGGTACCACAAAAAAGGGTATTATGTTTGGAGAGAAAAAACTACCAGTAGCTTTTCCTCCATCTGAAGAGTTAAATGAAGTGTGTGAAGAAGCGTGGGCTTCCCCTGATAAAAAGCTGGAAATTTCTAAGAGGTTACTAATGGCGTACCCTTTCCCGCCAGAGGATAGGTCACGCTGGGAAACATCCCCTAGGGTGGATAAAGCGCTCACACGCTTGTCAAAGAAGGTGGCACTACCGTCTCCGGATACGGCCGCCCTGAAGGAATCTGCTGATAGAAAGCAGGAGGCTATCCTGAAATCTATATACACACACACAGGTGTTATACTGAGACCGGCTATTGCTTCAGCCTGGATGTGCAGTCCTGCTGCTGCGTGGTCAGATTCCCTGTCAGAAAATATAGATACCCTAGACAGGGACACTATATTGCTAAACGTAGAGCATATAAAAGACGCACTTTTATACATGAGGGATGCACAGAGGGATATTTGCCGGCTGGCATCCAAAATTAGTGCAATGTCCATTTCTGCCAGGAGAGGGTTATGGACTCGGCAGTGGACAGGAGATGCAGATTCCAAACGACACATGGAAGTTCTGCCTTATAAGGGTGAGGAGTTGTTCGGGGATGGTCTCTCGGACCTCGTTTCCACAGCAACAGCTGGGAAGTCTACATTTTTACCCCATGTTCCCTCACAACCAAAGAAAGCACCGTATTATCAGGTACAGTCCTTTCGGCCCAATAGGGGCAAGCGGGTTAAAGGCGCGTCCTTTCTGCCCAGAGGCAGAGGTAGGGGAAAGAAGCTGCAGCATACAGCCAGTTCCCAGGAGCAAAAGTCCTCCCCCGCTTCCTCTAAGTCCACAGCATGACGCTGGGGCTTCACAGGCGGAGCCAGGTACGGTGGGGGCCCGTCTCAAATATTTCAGCACTCAGTGGGCTCGCTCACGGGTGGATCCCTGGATCCTTCAAGTAGTATCTCAGGGGTACAAGCTGGAATTCGAGACGTCTCCCCCCCCGCCGTTTCCTCAAATCTGCCTTGCCAACCACTCCCTCAGGCAGGGAGGCAGTGTTACAGGCAATTCACAAGCTGTATTCACAGCACGTGATAGTAAAGGTGCCCCTACTTCAACAAGGAAGGGGTTACTATTCCACAATGTTTGTGGTACCGAAACCGGACGGTTCGGTGAGACCCATTTTAAATTTGAAATCCTTGAACACATATATAAAAAAATTCAAGTTCAAGATGGAATCGCTCAGGGCGGTTATTGCAAGCCTGGACGAGGGGGATTACATGGTATCACTGGACATCAAGGATGCTTACCTGCATGTCCCCATTTACCTTCCTCACCAGGAGTACCTCAGATTTGTGGTACAGGATTGTCATTACCAATTCCAGACGTTGCCGTTCGGTCTATCCACGGCTCCGAGGGTCTTTACCAAGGTAATGGCCGAAATGATGATACTCCTTCGAAAGAAGGGAGTTTTAATTATCCCGTACTTGGACGATCTCCTGATAAAGGCGAGGTCCAGAGAGCAGTTGTTGGTCGGGGTAGCACTATCTCGGGAAGTGCTACAACAGCACGGCTGGATTCTAAACATTCCAAAGTCACAGCTGGTCCCTACGACACGTTTACTGTTCCTGGGGATGGTTCTGGACACAGAACAGAGAAAAGTGTTTCTCCCGGAGGAGAAGGTCAAGGAGCTGTCATCTCTAGTCAGAGGCCTCCTAAAACCAAAACAGGTGTCGGTGCATCACTGCACGCGGATCCTGGGAAAAATGGTAGCTTCCTACGAAGCGATTCCATTCGGCAGGTTTCATGCAAAAACCTTTCAGTGGGACCTGTTGGACAAGTGGTCCGGATCGCATCTTCAGATGCATCGTCTGATAACCCTGTCTCCGAGGACAAGGGTGTCTCTGCTGTGGTGGCTGCAGAGTGCTCATCTTCAAGAGGGCCGCAGATTCGGCATACAGGACTGGGTCCTGGTGACCACGGATGCCAGCCTTCGAGGCTGGGGGGCAGTCACACAGGGAAGAAACTTCCAAGGACTATGGTCAAGTCAGGAGACTTCCCTGCACATAAATATTCTGGAAATAAGGGCCATTTACAATGCCCTAAGTCAGGCAAAACCCCTGCTTCAAAACCAGCCGGTACTGATTCAGTCAGACAACATTACGGCGGTCGCCCATGTAAACCGACAGGGCGGCACGAGAAGCAGGACGGCGATGGCAGAAGCCACAAGGATTCTCCGATGGGCGGAAAATCACGTGTTAGCACTGTCAGCAGTGTTCATTCCGGGAGTGGACAACTGGGAAGCAGACTTCCTCAGCAGGCACGACCTCCACCCGGGAGAGTGGGGACTTCATCCAGAAGTCTTCCAAATGATTGTAAACCGTTGGGAAAGGCCACAGGTGGACATGATGGCATCCCGCCTAAACAAAAAGCTAGAAAAGTATTGCGCCAGGTCAAGAGACCCGCAGGCGATAGCTGTGGACGCTCTAGTGACACCGTGGGTGTACAGGTCGGTTTATGTGTTCCCTCCTCTTCCTCTCATACCAAAGGTACTGAGGATAATACGGAGAAGAAGAGTAAGAACTATACTCATTGTTCCGGATTGGCCAAGAAGGGCTTGGTACCCGGAACTTCAAGAAATGATCTCAGAGGACCCATGGCCTCTACCGCTTAGACAGGACCTGCTGCTGCAGGGGCCCTGTCTGTTCCAAGAATTACCGCGGCTGCGTTTGACGGCATGGCGGTTGAACACCGGATCCTGAAGGAAAAGGGCATTCCGGAGGAAGTCATTCCTACGCTGATTAAGGCTAGGAAAGAAGTAACCGCAAACCATTATCACCGCATATGGCGAAAATATGTTGCGTGGTGTGAGGCTAGGAAGGCCCCAACGGAGGAATTTCAGCTGGGCCGTTTCCTGCACTTCCTACAGTCAGGGGTGACTATGGGCCTTAAATTGGGTTCCATTAAGGTCCAGATTTCGGCTCTATCGATTTTCTTCCAGAGAGAACTGGCTTCACTACCTGAAGTTCAGACGTTTGTTAAGGGAGTGCTGCATATTCAGCCCCCTTTTGTGCCTCCAGTGGCACCTTGGGATCTCAACATGGTGTTGGATTTCCTAAAGTCACATTGGTTTGAGCCACTTAAAACCGTGGATTTGAAATATCTCACGTGGAAAGTGGTCATGTTGTTGGCCTTGGCTTCGGCCAGGCGTGTATCAGAATTGGCGGCTTTGTCATGTAAAAGCCCTTATCTGATTTTCCATATGGATAGGGCAGAATTGAGGACTCGTCCCCAGTTTCTCCCTAAAGTGGTATCAGCGTTTCATCTGAACCAACCTATCGTGGTGCCTGTGGCTACAAAAGACTTGGAGGCTTCCAAGTTGTTGGACGTAGTCAGGGCCCTGAAAATATATGTTTCCAGGACAGCTGGAGTCAGAAAGACAGACTCGCTATTTATCCTGTATGCGCCCAACAAGTTGGGTGCACCTGCTTCAAAGCAGACTATTGCTCGCTGGATCTGTAGTACGATTCAGCTTGCACATTCTGCGGCTGGACTGCCGCATCCTAAATCAGTGAAAGCCCATTCCACGAGGAAGGTGGGCTCTTCTTGGGCGGCTGCCCGAGGTGTCTCGGCTATACAACTTTGCCGAGCAGCTACTTGGTCGGGGTCAAACACATTTGCAAAATTCTACAAGTTTGACACCCTGGCTGAGGAGGACCTAGAGTTTGCCCATTCGGTGCTGCAGAGTCATCCGCACTCTCCCGCCCGTTTGGGAGCTTTGGTATAATCCCCATGGTCCTTACGGAGTCCCAGCATCAACTTAGGACGTTAGAGAAAATAAGAATTTACTCACCGGTAATTCTATTTCTCGTAGTCCGTAGTGGATGCTGGGCGCCCATCCCAAGTGCGGATTGTCTGCAATACTTGTATACAGTTATTGCCTAACTAAAGGGTTATTGTTGAGCCATCTGTTGAGAGGCTCAGTTGTTATCATACTGTTAACTGGGTATTGTATCACGAGTTATACGGTGTGATTGGTGTGGCTGGTATGAGTCTTACCCGGGATTCAAAATCCTACCTTCTTGTGTCAGCTCTTCCGGGCACAGTATCCTAACTGAAGTCTGGAGGAGGGTCATAGTGGGAGGAGCCAGTGCACACCAGTTAGACCTAAAGCTTTCTTTATAGTTGTGCCCAGTCTCCTGCGGAGCCGCTATTCCCCATTGTCCTTACGGAGTCCCAGCATCCACTACGGACTACGAGAAATAGAATTACCGGTGAGTAAATTCTTTTTTTTTTTTTGTTATATAACATTGAAAATCATCTGGAGGAAATCTGTACTACAGTTGGTCCCTTCACATGGGCGCTTGTATGTATTATCACAATATGTTGCAGTTTGCTTGAGATCTTTTATCTTTTTTTTCTCTTGGTGGAGGTACATACAAGAGTTACCTCTGTGTGATTTGTACATTATATGAAAGAAAAAAAAATCCGCACAGATCATATAGATCATATATTCATATCAGTAAGTTACTTCCCATTGTTTATAATTGAAAACAATTTTCAGAGAAAATGCTTGGTATTAACCATTAATTTGGGGGTGCTCCCTGGAATAAGTTAATCATATTAAAACACAAAAAGAAAAAGTATTCCACATTGGGGCACTCATCTGTAACTTGCTGTAATGGAAAATCTGAATCTGGGTATGGGACAACTCCCTATAAAACATAACCTTTATTATAATTAGTTTAAAATACTAATAGTGGATAGCTAGCGAAGTATTCAAAGAGAATAAGTGAAATAGTGAATAGTGCAAAAGAAAAAAATCAAAAGATAAAATTAGAACACACACTAGTCTCGAATATGATCAGTCAGCTAGATAATTATCTTGTAATAATTATACAACTATATCGTTGTGCTTATTGTCAATATTGACCTATAGGATTGTATACATAAATTGTGCGCTCCCCTCCTTGGGATATTTAGGCTTACTGTTGGGATAATTTAATTGAGGATTCCACTATTGATCACAGGATACAGTGATCATAATCAGCAATCCACGTATTGATACCCTAAGTGGATACAGTTCTGAACCACTTGTGACTACTGCTAATGTAGAGGGATTGTTAGAGTGACCCTATCTCAATACATAGCGATTTTTATTTATGTGGTTCCAACTTTCTAAAATTCTAAGTATATTCCCAACAGGACATATTCCCACCATGTAAGGTTTATGTGAAAAACAAGGGCACTGCAGCGATATGATCTGAACACTTCCCTTGTACAGAACGAAATCACTTAGATAGATATTCTCATATAACATGCATTCACACACGTCAGTTAGGGGGTTAATCCTATTCGAGCATAGCCTTCCACAGTACCTGGGAGTAAGTAAATTATCCTCAATCTCCCTGCTCCTGTATATAATTGATAAGAAACAGCTCAAACAAGCCATAATAGTATTGCTGAATCAGAGGATCTCGATGGTATGCGCTCCCAGTATTAGATCTATATCACTTAATACAGTATGTAATCTACGGCTGATTGAATCAGGCTAGAATGGTCTTACTGCAATACAAAGTGTCACTAACATGTTGTGCAGACAGTAGACCCATGTATTCAGTGATCCGCAACAAATGTTTCAAATTCAGCCGTGTCAGTGCTATCGTAACCTGGCTGATTTACAATGTGTCTAAAGCATGTACTGCTGGTTACATTCTCCTGCGAATGCCGTATAGCACAATGGGGGTCATTCCGAGTTGTTCGCTCGTTATTTTTTTCTCGCAACGGAGCGATTAGTCGCTAATGCGCATGCGCAATGTCCGCAGTGCGACTGCGCCAAGTAAATTTGCTATGCAGTTAGGTTTTTTTACTCACGGCATTACGAGTTTTTTTCTTCGTTCTGGTGATCGTAATGTGATTGACAGGAAGTGGGTGTTTCTGGGCGGAAACTGGCCGTTTTATGGGTGTGTGCGAAAAAACGCTACCGTTTCTGGGAAAAACGCGGGAGTGGCTGGAGAAACGGAGGAGTGTCTGGCCGAACGCTGGGTGTGTTTGTAACGTCAAACCAGGAACGAAACTGACTGAACTGATCGCATATGCCGAGTAAGTCTGGAGCTACTCAGAAACTGCTAAGAAGTGTCTATTCGCAATTCTGCTAATCTTTCGTTCGCAATTTTGATAAGCTAAGATTCACTCCCAGTAGGCGGCGGCTTAGCGTGTGCAAAGCTGCTAAAAGCAGCTTGCGAGCGACCAACTCGGAATGACCCCCAATATGCAGTCTTTTCTATACATAGGAATTGAGTTTTCTGTTTCTGTGGGTTAACCCTTTTAGACTGACTGAATGAGAACGGAGATTAGATATCAGTTAGCAGCGTGTCTTATTATTCATTGCCGTAATAAGCAATAGTGCATTATATCATGCTAGTTCTCTCAACTATGCCCAGATAAGCCTTACTAAATCCCTGGTGAGAGGGAGACAACACTTATATAATATCTAGTAACGTCCTACGGTACGTTTATCCGGTGCCCCGGATATCAGATTATATCAATAATTGCACATTTCAATTTAGTGTATGGAGACAGTGTGATCATTTAAAAAACACGGCACCCAGAAGGTGGATGGCGTGCTAACCATTTGTACATTAATTAGCTGCCTATTTCTAGAGCGCACTGATAATTTTCCATTCCTTGGTTTTTGACAGGGGCAAAAGGTCAACATGGAAAAGGTAGACAGTAGAAAAGGTGGACAGGTACAAAAGGTCGACATGGAAATGGTCAACACAAAAAAGTTTATTTACTTTTTATTTTAGTTTTTAGTTTTTTGGGTGTCATTTTGTATGTTTCCTCATCTGTGACAGTTTAAACGTGTGTACCCTAGTGGGCTTGCTTTGCTCGCCATGCTTAGGCATGGTGGCTCCCTCCGCTACTCATGCACTCGCCATAAGTTACTATTCACAATCATAGTCCATGTGGATGGTAAATCAAGCAAAAGTTGAAAAACATGTGAAACCCCCAAAAAACTTGTGTCGACTATTGTCATGGTGACCTTTTCAACCTGTCGACTTTTTTTTACCTGTCATTGTTAAGCACTGTCTACATTTTACCTGTTGACCTTATGAACATGTCGACCTTTTAACCCTGTCGACCTAATGTGTGTCAACCATATGGTGTCAGCCTATTGACTACCTTTCTATACATTAGAACGTGTACGTCAATTCTAATATAAACCCAGCTATTAATATAGCCATCCACAGAGCATTGCTCATAGTATTGTATTTTTCAAGGGAAGATTATGTTCTACTTTTCAGAGAGACATTTTAATGGAAAAACACTGACCTTTATCAGGTGACCAAATCTCTGCTAACGTTCACAAGACGGCTAATACTAAATATCAGCCAGTGAATCAGTGGAAATCGATGGAATCTGACAAGTCTGACTTGGCTTATTTGTGTTTGCGCGCTGCAGGCTGTACGGAGTAATAAGATTGCTATGGCGATAAGGCTGGCTGGCACATGACTGTTCATTTAGCACATATTGAATGAGGAACATTGTCACATGCTGTGTGCTTTTGTATGGCAATGGGATGGTTTATCTACTTCCACAACAAAGTCTATTTTGCCGTCAGTGACGTGCGGTGGGGTGAGGCAGGTGAGGCAGGTGAGGCAGAGCCTTTCCTGTTATACTAACATTTGTGCCAGAGATTTGACTGTATAAAGTATATGAAAAACACAAAGAATATGTTAAAAACATATTTTTTGTATTATTCTACTCATTTTTATAGTCAAATCTCTTGAGTAAAAAGTCTATGGCAGGTGAGGCAGTGCCCCCCCCCCCCTCCCCCCCATCTTTTCTGTCCATCTCTGATCAAAACTCACCAAATTTCCAGGAGTTTATACTGCTGCACCTGTGTATAATGCCCACATGAACCATTTGGCTCATATATTGTGTGTAAATCTGGCTCTGGTACTAACCAGTGCCTCCTGAGAAATTTACCTCACCGCACGTCTCTGTTTGCCGTGTTCCATTTTACATACTTCTCGTACTTGAACACAGCAGCTTTCCGTTATTGGAATGGAATTCATAAAAACAGTCTGCTTGGAAGGCATTCTATTTTTAATTAGAAAGACATTTCTATTATTACAGGAATTCCACTCAACACAGCACGCTTAACTTAGAATAGTTCTTAGACCAGCTTTGTCTGCTTGATAAATGACCTTTTATCTGTGTAATGTATTGTAAACTGGGGCATTCAGTCTTGCGGAGATGGACCCAACACGCTTTTCAGTGGAAAAATTTGCTAACGCTCTCAAGTTACTTCCAATACACGAAACAGGCAAAAGGCAGAGTAACACCAACTTTGGTCCCGCTGTGTAAGTGCGTCTGGTTAGGGATGACCATCGATGATTCCAAATAATCGATGGTTTATGGCCGATGTTGAATGCTTTTGCCATCGATGGGAGAGAACCAGATGGTTTCCTTCCATCAATAGCATAGCATAAACACATTTTTTTTTGCAAAGTAACAAGACACGGAGCATAACTCCGCATCTGACACCCACTAAGCCCTGCTCCCTGTTTTTTATTGGTCCGCAGAGATAAAGTGGAGAGAGATAAACTACCAACCAATCAAATGCAGCTTGTAACATGGCAGTTAGGAGCTGACTGGCTGGTACTTCATCTCTCTTCAAGGCTTAGTACATCTCCCCCTTTGTGTGTTTGTCAGGCAGGGGCTGGCTGGGTTGGGTTGGAGTGGGCACTTGACCCCTGGGCTGATCCCATAATGAATGCCTTGGGGCTGGTGTAAGGCATTTGTATGGGATGTGCCTGGCCTGCAGTTGTTTTTTTCTTTTTCATTTGAGCACCATCTTAAACCTGCCCCCACTCTGTATCAAACCTGGAGCTCTTTTCACATTTGAGTTTCTGACAGGACCGCAAAGGAAGGTTGGAACTCTCAGGATTGCCCAGCAGTCTCCAGCAGAGGTTAGACCCTGGTCTTGAGGAAAGCTGCCGTGTAAGCCATTTGGGGAGCAGTTAACCAGTTCACACATACTGACCTCCTTCTTGGAGTTCTACACCTACACACACAACCGTGTAGGTGTAGAACTCCAAGAAGGAGGTCAGTATGTGTAGGGATCATTAGAAACATAATATACAATGCTGGTTTAGTTTAGCATACATTTAGATGAGCAATGTCCTTGTATTACCTGTGTTCATCAATAAAGTAAAATTGTCTCTGTAGAGACATGTATGGTTAGGGAGAGGTCCAGATCCCTGAGTTCATGGTAAATTTGCAATTTACAATCCATGAGAAATCCTTAGAACAAATGAAGAACTGGTTAATCCATTTAATATAGTACTAGTGCCTTGGGTGGAGGGGGCTCCTGTTCTGAATTACTGGCTGAAGCAGCTACACAACAAAGGGGGATATTTATTTTCTAGAAAAGGATGTCTAAAAATGAATAGCCAAATTAAATAATTTAGAACTTTAGAAGGAAGATCACAAAAATGTCTTCCACATAAGCTCTTAGCAATCAGTGTGATTTTCTTTTGTTTTGCTATGCTTGGTAGAGTACTGTCCATACATAGTATTAACAGAATATGTATAAAATAGTAAATGGTGTAATGGGTGAGTGACGTGTGGAGTACAATTTGGTGTATAAGGGTTCTTACAGACACAAGTTTTCCCCAGACATAAACCCATTTCCTTTGGCACAACATTGAAGTTACACAGGAAATAATGTAATAATGTAATGTAATCACGTAAGGTAATGTAATCATATGAAACAAGTGATTTTTTTCCTGGTCTGAAGAGTTACAAATGATATACCATTATCAAGAACTTATATTTATACTGACAAAGATGTGAGGTGCCGGCTACGAGTAATACAGTAAAAAACAGGTGTGTTGAACAAATGCGCTGCCTAAACCAATGCAGCCTGCTTGAAAAACACAGGAATCCTCATAAAATTCCAAAAGAAGCAAAATAAAACATAAAGATTTACAAGTGGGCGCAAAGGACCTACATAGAAAATGTCCTCAGGATGAAAGATGTTCCAGGAATATCACAAACTGGGTTCTTAAGTTCTCAAACCACCATATAGTCAGTCAGGTGGAAATTTTCTTTATAAAGATATTCCAGAAGTGTCACACCCCCTCCCACAGCCTATCCTTATCCACCCCCTCCCACAGCCTATCCTTATCCACCCCCTCCCACAGCCTATCCTTATCCACCCCCTCCCACAGCCTATCCTTATCCACCCCCTCCCGCAGCCTATCCTTATCCACCCCCTCCCACAGCCTATCCTTATCCACCCCCTCCCAAAGCCTATCCTTAACACCCCCCCCCCCCCGCAGCCCTAACCCTTCCTCTAGTTCCCTACATAGCATCATTTCTTTCCATTTTATGAATCAAGTGCATCATACTAATCACGGCCCAAGTTTATAATCTACATTGAACCCTAGCTGACATTTATTTGCAGCAAACGTTTTAAGGCATTGAATATGTAAGGATAATCACATTGGTTACATATTACAAAGTGCAGCAAGCAGTTTGTTGCAGGAGGACCCACTAGACCACAGACAACTGGAATGCAGTTGGGAACGTTCTACTTACAATCACCCACATGGTTCTTGAACAATATTGAAAATCAAAGTAGAATTTTGTTCCAAACATGTTAGATTCAGACAATTTGGCCCTGTTTAATTTGGCCCTATTTTTTCTTAAGCAGAGAGTCCCCGAAATATTTAAGTTACAAATAACAGAACTAAGGGCGTAATTCAGACCCGATTGCTGGTACAACAGCGATCGCAGCCTTAAGCCCTTACTGGAGTGCGCACGCGCGGTCGTGCAGAGACAGTCGCAGGGCGGGAGGGGGCATTAGAACGCCATTGGTGGGGCGCAGTCCGGACAAGGCGGGCAGGTAGGGAGCTACTTGGCGGGTGTGAAAGCATCGCCGCTGGGTGGAGTAGGGCCTGACGTGGGGAAAATTAGCGCTGTGCTGGGTGTCTCCCCCATGTCAGAGAAACTGATCGTAGATGTGCTAAATTTAGCATATCTACGATCAGGTCTGAATCACCCCCTAAATCCGCACATATAGGTGCTGCTTTCACAATGTGAAATATATATATATTTTTGAACGTTTCAATTATAGTGTAAATGTCACCAGGGCCATATAGAGATTGACTGGGCCTGGGTAATACAGGGGGGGGGGGGGCGTGGTTTACCACTGAAGTGTGGCCACCCCTTAAAAATAAGTTATTAGAATACTATTTAGGCACTGCAAGCCGCAAAGGGGGGCACTGTGTGGCCTTCAAATGGGGGCAGGTCCAGAGGGGGATCAGAGCAATCACTAAACCCCCCCACAGGCAGAGGCGACTGCTGTGCTCAGTGGCAGAAGTCTCCCTGGCCTCACCACAGCTCAGCACACAGTGTGACTGTGTGCCGCTGGGCTGGGGAAAGTAGCTGTTGCTGGCTGACAGGTAACATACCTTCCAACTTTTTTCTCATCTGAGGAGGGACACTTTTGCGCGCCGAAGGCACGCGCCCGATTTTTAGGGGGCGTGACCTAACGTAAAGGGGGGCGGCCTCGCGCCAAGTGCCGCGACCGCAAGCCACGCCCCCGTTTTCGTCATTATGGGGGCATGAACAGCGCTGTGAGAGCTGCTGGTCATGCCCCCTCTCCCTCTCTGCCGTGAATAGACGCTGTGCGCATGCGCACAACATCTATTCACCGCTGCTCTCCTCAGAGCAGCGAGTGACAGGGGGGATCTCCCAACTGCCCCCCCACCCGCGGGACACTGCGACCCGCGGGTGGGACAGCGGGACAGACCGTGAAAAACGGGACTGTCCCGCCGAAATCGGGACAGTTGGGAGGTATGAGGTAAGAAGGGCGGGGGCATGCATAGCACACTAGGGCCCTCCATCAAGCCTGGGCCCAGTAAGGTACTTAGTACTCCCCACACACTCTCGGCATCACTGAATGTCACATGAAATGTCCCACCACCCTATATCCACCATATTTATTAAATACAGGATGCATTCAATATCACGGCTGTCGCTCAGCATACCGGCGCCGGGATCCTGACCGCCAGGATATCGACACTTATTCTCCCACTTGGGGTGTCCACGACACCCCTGGAGTGAGAATAAATAGCGTGGTGCACTGTCAAAGTCAAAAAATATTGTAATGCATGCCCCGTGTACTAACCCCATGCACATGCCCGCTGCGCGTGCACTCAGTCTGCCGTGCGTGCACATATCCGCAATTTGCGTAAAGGAGCTTTCCACGGCCATGCGCCTTAGCGCGTGGTATGCGCATTTACGGTAGAGTTTGTGAACACATAGAGGGTTATTAGAACATTACATATTTAACCCAAATAGTGTACATTTTAGATATAGCTCCCCTAGACCGCATCAGCGAGTATCAATAGTTTAAACAGTTCCTGGACTAAGAGATTCGCCTTTGCATGATAGGAAGGGTCAGATAAAGGTTGGAAGGTGATGTCTAGTATCCAGCTGTAGGGTATTTTGAGGGTAACATTCTGGTGTTGGTTAGAGAAAGATCGCATGTTCCAGCGTATAGTTATGTGCAGAAGCAGAATATGAACATTAACTGTATTTACTGTATATTATGTATGCGGCAGGAATCCAGAGGATACCACCCACAAGAGAAGTTGGGGAAAGACATCGCCCATCTATTCAAATCCACCTATGACCTCTTCTGTAATGTAAAGACACATCCCTGTGTCCAATGGACAATGAGATTACAGTGACCATTGTATTGTGTATGCATGTTGTGTATAAAAAGCCCATTGTTGCCTGGCCGGTCAGAAGACTCTGAACGCTTTCTATCTGACTAGCGGAGGACCGGTCGGGTTGCGCTTGCGAACATTCTCACGTATATACATTCTCTGTAGCCATTATTCTGTTTAGATTTATCTTGTTAGCCTGTAGTGTATGATTTGTACTGTTTTACCTTTTGGAATTAATCCACGGTGGCCTTAGAACGCTGTGGTTTCAACTACAAATCAGTGTTGTGTCTTCACTTTCCTGCAAGGGTTTTAAAGTGTATTTATCTGTAAAAGGTGTATAGGTATTGATAAGGTGTACGCACTGCGGGTACTTTATACCGTCAGTGCTACTTAAGGTTTAAGGTATAACATCGTTGCAGTACTTTGCTGTTAAGGGTTTAAAGTGTAATCATATCATATCATTACATTGTATCATTAACAAGGTTTAAAGGTTATAAATTGTGTGTGCACTCGCTGTGTGTACTCTGTACACTCAGCGCGGCGTGTGTACGCCCAGTACGTACCACGTGCAGGACTCTGTACGCGAATAGCGTACAAAGTGCGTAGCATGTGTATTCAGTCTAGCGGCCATAGCGGCTCCACGGTAATAGTGTAACTAGAGGTATCGCTTTTCGGTCTAAGATAATATCGCCATTATCAATTGGGAGCTCGTCCGGTTCTTCCTCATACCCGCAGCCTAGCAAGTTTACGCAGACTTTATCTATCAGCAAAGGGCGGAAAGGTATCGCCTGTAAGCCTTCTCTTGGTCAGTGGATACACTAGTGCTGATTAGATAAGCATCTGCCCTGCATGGTTTGAAGGGATGCTGGAGGGATCCGTAAGGTAAGAACGCAAAAGCTATTTTTAAAATCTGTAAATTTCTGTTTGGCGCCAAATGCGCACGCAACACACGCATACACCTGTATTTTGTACTTTGCATATCTGCTCGCATTATTGCCATAAGCATTGATTACTAGATTCATTTTGACCTATACTGAGAAAATTTGTTGCTATTTAGTTAAAATATAGTTAATAGTTAAGGAAGTAAGTGTAAGACGCACACGCAGCCTGGCCTAGTTGTAAAGGTTTATACAGTAGAAACTGTGTGTTGTGCTCAGTAAGCGATTATAGTTAAATATCGCTTACATTTATAGAAGTGTGGGTTTTGTAGTACTGCGGACGTACGGCCTTTGTACACGTGTCTCGGGCAGTGTACGGGACTGCGTACGAAACGTAAAGGCATACACACGTGGCGTGTTCATGCAACGTGCGTAAAAGTACGGCCGCTAAATACAAATCACACAATAGCATTGTTTTAGTTTAGGCGCGAGACGGTAGCCACGCAATAATAGCACAAATTGATCAGTTTTCCAATATTTAGTTTAAATACCTTTTTTACTGTATTACCTCTGGAACTAAGATTGTTTTTCCTGAATGAAAGTTAATTTTCTGTACAGAAAAACCAAAGTGTATATGAGTGAACGAGTGTGAGTGTGCAAACAATAAAGGTTTTGTGGACCCAGGGAATTCGGGATCCCGTAGGAAACCACACCAGGTGAGTGGACACTTGGTGGCGTGAGAGTGGCTTGCTCACGTTAACATTGATTAAGGTACAAAGGAGCAAATTAGTATAACAGCAGACCAAGAGGTCAGCGAAGTCAGAAAACCGCTGACAAAGTCAATCGAAGCTCTGAATACCGCGGCCTAATAGGTCAGCGAGGTTTTGTGTAGAGAGCGCAGCCCAGCGGGTTGGCGTAGTACCCATATAGGCCCGTTCAGATACGTTCCGGCTGAGGTTTCGCAGCCTGAAAAACGATTCCATTGGTTGCACGGCGGATAAGTAAGTTACCTATACGCTGTGCGATTGTACCGCGCGTTCGTGAGTGCAATACTTAGCCCAACGCGATACCCTTTTACGAGTTTTGCGTAAAACTCGCGGGATCATTGGCGCTAGGTGTAGCACACGCAACGTGATTTGTGTAACAATTTTTTTGTTTTAAGGGAGTTTTCGCTGATCACTCAGGAAATCTCCAACGACCAATATTTACTGGGAAGGGTAAGTCACTCCCACACACTCTCAGTAAATAGAGGTTACACAGGGGCCCTAGGTTGGGTACGTACCGGCGCTGACGACAGTGCTTAGGTGTATTGGCCAACGTGGGCGTGAGTGGGTGAGAGCACTCGTTGAACTTTCACCGTTGCCTTATAATTAAGTATTTATTTTTTTTGTAGGAATTAGCTGAGAAGGCAATACCTGCAAAAGATGGGGGCCAGTTGCTCAAGTAAGGGACGATCAACCAGGGTTCAGGTTGATATTCCGCGGCCCAAGGGGTTGGCGAGGTACATAATGTGTGAGAAATATGGATCACACACAGAGGTTTTATGCAATGAATGGGAACGTATGACTGCGGAAGATAGGGAACCATTCCCTAAGGTAGGCAGTTTTAATCCAGATGTGTTGCAGAATTTAAGGATTAGGATATGTCTGTTAAAATCCCGAAAAGAAAGGAGCAGACACTCAAACTGTTTACATTTATGGCAACGAGAGAGTGATATGCAAAGGGAACTAGCTCACGCAGCTGGTTCCAACCCTAGCAGGAAACTGATTGCAACTGCACCACCACCACCGTATATTACAGGGGAGAAAGTGGCTACAGAGAATGGCATACTAATATATGATAAGAGTGAACTTGATAAATGTATTAATGCTAACCCGTGCAAGTTGTATCCCATCTTAAACTTCCCTCAGGACTGCGATCAAGAAGATGAGCCCAGCACGATATCGGCACTCTCTCTAGCAGCCACCATACAAGACACACAAGTGGGCACGGCCCAACCAGTAAGAACAGTAGCAAAGGCCCCTAGCGGAGGGACAGGTGAGGTCGTGTCCACAGGTAAGTACGGTACAGTACATTATGCAGAGACAATTGCACCTCACATTGTAGAAGCAACCCAGAATGATGTAATTGAACTAAATCCTGTCAGGGTGATTGCAGTCCCCAATGGGAAGACTGACGCTCAGGGAATCACTCCCATCAGGAACATTGCTATGCATTGTCCTTGGTCCCGGACAGAATTGAGGACAATTATGTCTGAATTTCCCGATCCCAGAAAGGATCTAGCCACATGTCAGAGGTTTATTAGAGAACTAGGTAACGCCACCAAACCCACAAACAAACATTGGCGGACAGTGCTACGGGCATGTTTGCCCTCCAATATTGACCCTGTGAAATTCATTGCTGATTGTAAATTAGACGCAGAAGTACCTCTCACTGATGAATACACTCAGGAGAGTGTAAAACAGATCAATCTGCAGTTAGGGGTATATTTCCCTACTGTTGTCAAGTGGAATAAAATCTTTTCCATAAGACAAAAAGTAGGTGAAACTGCTTCTGAATATTTCCAGCGAGCACTGCAGGAAATGGCTAGATACACTGGGGTCGAGGACATTAAGGAAAATGTACATCATAGAGAGGTAGCTGTGTCCGTATTAATGGACGGCTTGAAAGAAACGTTGAGAACAAGGGTAAAAACCACTCAACCTAGCTGGAGAGGTATTTCGGTGGCTGCATTAAGAGAGTCCGCTATCGAGCACGATCGGAACATCATTAAGCACAGGGAGTCACAGGGGGATAAGCTGATGACCGTAAGTATCAAAGCTCTGACAACGAAGCCACATCAGCCAAAACCCCAGACCCCTGATGGTAAGTCGTATGTAGTGAAATGTTATAATTGCAAGAGGGAAGGACATTACGCACGGAACTGTAATTATAAAAGCAACGTATATCGACCCCCTAGACCAGAACATGACTCACAGCATAACACACGTAATTGGGATCAGGGACCGCATAGGAGGAATTATGAGCCACATGCAGGGGAAACAAGGAGGTACCCACCTAGGAGGGACTGGCAGACCTCTGAAAATTCTCAGCTACCCCCCTCGCATATTGTAGCTGCCAGCGCACTGTGGGAGGGTCACAACATACAATAGGGGTTAGGCCACACCTGTAGTTTGCAGCCAGTGAAGTTGATTGCTAGCCTTGGAAATGAACCTGAGGTTACAGTTGATGTAGCTGGTAGATCACTACCTTTCCTTGTAGATACAGGGGCGGCCAGGTCAGTGTTAAATTCAACGGTAGGTATGAAAACCACATGTAAAACAATTTCAGCAATGGGGGTAACAGGAGTAGTGCAACACTACCCTTTAAGTAGACCAGCTGAGATTACGATAGGGCCTTTGCAGACCAAGCACTCCTTTTTGCTAGCTGCATCGGCTCCGACTAATCTACTTGGGAGAGATTTATTGTGTAAGATGAGGTGTGTCATATATTGTACTCCTGAGGGTGTCTTCTTAGATATACCCGAGAATCACGTTCAGGAAGTGCAGGATATGTTAGACACCCCACAAAGGTTGATGTCACACTCTGCTGTTATAGACAGGTGTCCATCCAAGGTAGAGGAAATGATCTCCCAGATACCGGAATCCCTCTGGACCAAAGATGGACAAGACACTGGATTGATGGCAAATGTAGCTCCTGTAGTAGTGCAAGTAAAAGATGGTAGGATAGTTCCAAAAATCCCACAGTATCCTCTGAAGCCAGAGGTGGAATTAGGAGTGTACCCAGTCATAGAGCGCTTGCTACAACAGGGCATCCTAGTTAGGACGTCCAGCACTGCCAATAGTCCCATCTTCCCTGTGAAAAAGAGTGGGGGGAGGGGTTACAGGCTAGTGCAGGATCTAAGGGGGATAAACAAGATAGTTGAGAGCCAATTCCCCGTAGTGCCAAATCCAGCTGTCATCCTCATGCAAATTCCCCTTACTGCTACATTTTTCACTGTCATTGACCTCTGTTCTGCTTTCTTTTCGATCCCTCTGCACCCTGACAGCCAATATTTGTTTGCATTTACATACAGGGGAGTACAGTACACCTGGACCCACCTACCCCAAGGTTTCATTGACAGCCCAAGTATTTTCTCCCAGGCTTTGCATGACTGTTTACAATCCTTTCAACCTGAAAGCGGATCAGTATTAATACAGTATGTAGATGACTTACTGCTGTGTTCAGATTCACTCGAAGCATCCTTGAAAGACACAAAACAACTTCTGTTTCATCTTTCTAATACGGGACACAAGGTTTCAAAGGATAAGTTACAGTTGTGCCAGACCAAGGTGAAATATTTGGGACATTGCTTGACACAAGGACTGAGACACCTCACCGCTGATAGAATACAGGCGATTTGCGACATGACTCTGCCACAAACCCAGCAGCAGATCCGCACTTTCCTAGGAATGTGTGGGTACTGCCAAAACTGGATCCCAGGGTTCTCCATACTGGCTTTACCTTTACAGGAAATGGTCTCCTCGAACAAACCAAATCGGATCTCTCACACAGATGAGTCCGAACTGTCATTTGAGAGACTTAAACAATGCCTATCACAGGCACCTGCATTAGGCATGCCAGATTATGGGAAACCTTTTGAGTTGTACGGTACGGAAAGTGCTGGGTGTGCGGCAGGTGTCCTAACCCAGAGACATGGTTATGCCAGCAGGCTGGTAGCTTACTACAGTGCACAGTTGGACACTGTAGCACGATCTCTCCTCACATGCTTGCAAAGTGTTGCAGCGATAGCCTTGCTAGTGAGTAAAAGTGAAGTGTTGGGACACAACCTGACCATCCATAACCTCATGCAGTATCAGCCTTACTGAACTCTGCCCAAACCAGACATGTCTCATCAGCACGGTTTACAAGGTGGGAATTAGCACTAATGGCACCTGTAAACATCACCATAAAGAGATGCAGCGCACTAAATCCTGCAACTTATCTTCTAGGTGTGCCTGGACAGGCACAAAGGGTGGAGGATGAGAATGATGGTGAAGGAGGATTTAGTATAGACACTGACACACATGATTGTATGGAATATCTGAACTAAACTTTCACTGCAAGACCCGACATTAGTGACAACCCACTGGAAGGCGTAGATTTTACTTTTTACACTGATGGTAGTTGCCACAGACAGACGGACTTGGGAGACTTGTGTACTGGATACGCAGTCGTAGATGACAAAGGTATCATAGAAGCTGAACCCCTGGGCCCACCGCTCTCAGCACAAGTTGCTAAGCTGGTCGCCCTAACCAGAGCGTGTGAATTGGCTAAGGGTAAGTCAGCCAATATATATACAGATTCTAGGTATGCCTTTGGGGTAGTGCATGATTTCGGGGCCCTATGGCGCCTCAGAAATTTCATGACGGCAGCTGGCACACCTGTAGCGCATGCATCCCACATAAAAAGGCTTCTAACAGCGATACAGGAACCTGACAGAGTGGCTGTTATCAAGTGCAAAGCCCACACTTACAGTCAAGACCCAGTGTCACTTGGTAACAGCCGGGCAGACGAAGCTGCTAAATCAGCAGCCAGCACCCCCATACAGACAGATATCACACAACTGATGGTATTCAATACCGTCAACACACAAAAATTAAGTGAAATGCAAAATCTGTGTTCTCCACAGGAAAGGGCAGTCTGGAGGTCAAAAGGATATGGCCAGGAGTCCTCAGGACTCTGGACAGATGGACAGGGTAAGCCAGTAACCCCCAGAGCTTATCTTCCAAGCTTAGCTGAGGCGGCACACGGTCTGACTCATCTGGGCAAAGAGGGTATGTGTAAGCTGGTGAGAGCCTACTGGTGTGCTTCAGGATTCTCTTCTCATGCGGGTAAGAGAGTAATGACATGTCTTATCTGCTTGAGGAAGAATATTGGAAAGTCAATACCAACAGAACCATCCCATATCCCGCCGACAGACGGCCCTTTTCAGGTAATACAAATTGATTTCATACAGTTACCACCCTGCAAAAATTTAAAGTATGTGTTAGTTTGTATTGATGTGTTTTCAAATTTGGTAGAAGCGTTCCCCGCTGCCACAAATACTGCTACGTTCAATGCAAAGAAAATTGTGCAGGAATTTGTGTGCAGATATGGTATCCCTAGGATAATTGAAAGCGATAGGGGTACCCATTTTACAGGTGAAGTCTTTCAGGTTATGTGCAAACTAATGGGAATTAATAGTAAGCTGTATACTCCGTACCGCCCACAGGCGAGTGCGAAAGTGGAAAGAGTAAACAGCACTATTAAGAACAAGCTGAGCAAAGTGATGGCTGAAACTGGATTGTTACGGCCAGAAGCTTTGCCACTTGTATTGTACAGCATCAGAACCACTCCCAGGTCCCCCCTTAACCTATCACCCTTTGAGATTCTTTTTGGTCGACAACCCCATGTAATGATTGACCCCCAGGATGATTTGAAATGCAATAATGAGGTGACTGTAAAATATATGGTTAAGATGAGCCAGCAGTTGAGAAATCAAAACAGAAATCTAAAGCTGGTGATTCCTGACCTACCAAACAGTAATTGTCATGACATTGAACCTGGGGATTATGTAACGATTCGAAATTTTCTACGCTCAGGTTGCCTTATTGACCAGTGGGAAGGACCGTACCAAGTCTTACTGACCAGCACGACAGCATTAAAGGTTGCCGAGAGAGAGACTTGGGTCCACTCGTCCCACTGTAAGAAGGTCGCTGACCCAGAGAGAACCCGTGACAAAGAGCAGAGTGTAGAGGAAATCGTATCACTGGATTGTCTGTTCCGGGTAGGTTGAGAGGCAGGACTGTTGTCACGGCACCTGAGCACAGAGAACTACAAGACCAGAGGCGGTTGTCGCACCAAAATTTATTTTTCCTTTTTATTATTTTCTCCATCTCCCATTACCCTCCTTTCCCCCCTTCCTTGCTCCTTTTTCTCTCCCCTTAACAAGATGGACTTAACCCAAGAGACTGCATTCCGGGTTTTCCTGTTGACCCTGTTGTTGACCAGAGCAGTCTATTTCGGTGAGAGTACCAGAGAGGTCGAGAAAGGATCTGGAATGGGTTCTGATGACAAGAACGGATTTGTAGAATTCCAAGAGCAACACATCCACCGAGCAAAGGCGAGTATCAGAAAACGGTCTAGTAGTCAAGAAACTAGGAGGCACTGTGAAGGGTTATTGGCTGAGGAAAATTGTATTTGTAGAAACTGTGAAAACATAGTTGAGGACGGGTGCATCCAGAGATGTCAGTCCAGCCTTAATATCAATATGGACTGTCATCCATTGAGTGATTATCACTCATTAGTGGGTAAGGTTTTAAACCAAACAGAATGCTGGGTGTGCTCACAAGTACCTCAAGGTCAGAGCAAGTCAGGACTAGTACCGTATCCATTAACAATAGATGAGGTACTTGAATTAAGGGGTGGGAGACCGGTGGACAAGAAATTTAATATTTCTAGGCCCCCTAGTTTGAAGCTCCACCAATATCATGTGGATAGATCCTTAGTATGTTTCAACATTTCCAATTCCCGAAAGCCGGGAAATTGGGAAGTGACATGGAATAACCAAACCATGGCATTTTCACACAGAGCCGACAGAATACCCGTAGACACTGAACTTATACGCCAAATAGCCGACGGTGGAAGGTATTTTCGGTACAGGTATACTCTAGGAAGTAGGACCATGCGGGTTGGAGAAGTATCACCAGGGTACTGTGCGCATATCATACAGCCTGATACGTGTACTGAACAGATGAGAGAGTTAGGGATAGGATTTTTCACTTGGAAGGTTTGCAATATGGTAATGTCATATTCTGTCCCATATGTTCTCCCCGATTAAGCATATTTCATATGCGGGAGGAAGGCGTATAAGTGGCTTGCCCCAAACTCAGAGGGATTGTGTTACATTGGAAGAGTGTTGCCAGAAGTTATGACCATAACCCATAATAAGATGAAAGACGTTCACCGCAATGCTCAAGCTCCTTACACTCATACTCACTATGAACACATCGTTAAGAGACACCTTATAGATAGGACAGAGCACGCAGCCTCTGATTTGATCCATGAATCCACCGGGATTCAATTCCTACTCGCGTTAGATATCACCCGTACCGCCAGAGGAATTATAAATGATAAATTATAGGTATATTCACGCGCTAGCGAACCTGATAGATAATATCACCGAGATGTATGATGACACCTTCAGGTATACAGGGAGGGAGTTGCAAGCTTACAAAACGGAACTGATCCAGCACAGGATGGTTCTAAATTATATCACAGCGGTGACAGGCGGGTACTTGGCAACTCAGTATGGTGTGAAGTGCTGCACGTACATTACAAACAGCACTGATGACCCAACCGAGGTCATAGATCAAAAGATGGACGATATCTTGCAATTGAAGTGGGAGTTCCGAAGGAGACACAACCTTACCCTTACTGCTGTGAGTAATGAACTGACCGGCTGGGTCTCATGGTTGAACCCACGCAATTGGTTCTCAGGTTTAGGAGAATGGGCTCAAAATGTTATCGTGAGTGTAGGAAAGTTTCTCCTTTGTATCCTGGGAGTTGTCATAATGATTGGTTTGATATTTAGATGTGTTCGAATTTTAACAGGGCGCAAGCACGGTACCAAAGTGATGAGTTTGAGGAGCGGGGGCATTGTTACAACAACTGATTTCATTTATGACCCATCAATAGAGACAATGTTGTGATAAGACGTGATTCCACGGTCCGTTTCTTTCACCCGTTTCTCCTTTGTTTTCCCTCAAGCAAAAATACATCCATTCGGAAAAGACTTTGATGAACAATACCCATTCGGAAAAGACTTTTGATGAACAATACATCCATCCAGAAAAGACTTTGATTAACACTTTCAGCAAAGATACATCCATCCGGACAAGACTTCAACCAACACCCAAGAACGATTGCACAAATGTTATGTGAATGTATTTGTGATACGTGTCTTATCTTCATCTCTACACCCTCCAGGTAGTGACACACATAGTCGACAGGTGATATATATATATATATATATATACATATTAGCATTCACATGTGTTCCCCCTCCATGTATCATCAACTAAATGTGCACCCCATTTGTTGGAACAAGAAGCCGAAAAGAGCTCGGTAGTGTTTGTTGGCCCACTTACAGACCCTTAATACGGGATCAGTAGGATTTAATGTATACTTCGCAATACCTCGAAGCTTATCTAGAACATATACGGCACAATGATACATGCCCCTCAGACATGGATTTCATACATACATACATGCTTTTACTATCCCACTAGGTCATACATTTCCCGCCTACACCTCTCCTCCTACCATCCAATTATTTTATGGATAATGTATTGTATATTTTTATCCAACCATCTGTAGATATTGTATGGTATATTTTTCTGTTTAATGTTTAGATAGTGGCAGTTATTGTTGACTGCCAAAGGGTGGACTGTCAAAGTCGAAAAATATTGTAATGCATGCCCCACGTACTAACCCCATGCACATGCCCGCTGCGCGTGCACTCAGTCTGCCGTGCGTGCACATATCCGCAATTTGCGTAAAGGAGCTTTCCACGGCCATGCGCCTCAGTGCGTGGTATGCGCATTTACGGTAGAGTTTGTGAACGCATAGAGGGTTATTAGAACATTACATATTTAACCCAAATAGTGTACATTTTAGATATAGCTCCCCTAGACCGCATCAGCGAGTATCAATAGTTTAAACAGTTCCTGGACTAAGAGATTCGCCTTTGCATGATAGGAAGGGTCAGATAAAGGTTGGAAGGTGATGTCTAGTATCCAGCTGTAGGGTATTTTGAGGGTAACATTCTGGTGTTGGTTAGAGAAAGATCGCATGTTCCAGCGTATAGTTATGTGCAGAAGCAGAATATGAACATTAACTGTATTTACTGTATATTATGTATGCGGCGGGAATCCAGAGGATACCACCCACAAGAGCAGTTGGGGAAAGACATCGCCCATCTATTCAAATCCACCTATGACCTCTTCTGTAATGTAAAGATACATCCCTGTGTCCAATGGACAATGAGATTACAGTGACCATTGTATTGTGTATGCATGTTGTGTATAAAAAGCCCATTGTTGCCTGGCCGGTCAGAAGACTCTGAACGCTTTCTATCTGACTAGCAGAGGACCGGCCGGGTTGCGCTTTTTAACATTCTCACGTATGTACATTCTCTGTAGCCATTATTCTGTTTAGATTTATCTTGTTAGCCTGTAGTGTATGATTTGTACTGTTTAACCTTTTGGAATTAATCCACGGTGGCCTTAGAACCCAGTGGTTTCAACTACAAATCAGTGTTGTGTCTTCACTTTCCTGCAAGGGTTTTAAAGTGTATTTATCTGTAAAAGGTGTATAGGTATTGATAAGGTGTACGCACCGCGGGTACTTTATACCGTCAGTGCTACTTAAGGTTTAAGGTATAACATCGTTGCAGTACTTTGCTGTTAAGGGTTTAAAGTGTAATCATATCATATCATTACATTGTATCATTAACAAGGTTTAAAGGTTATAAATTGTGTGTGCGCTCGCTGTGTGTACTCTGTACACTCAGCGCGGCATGTGTATGCCCAGTACGTACCACGTGCAGGACTCTGTACGCAAATAGCGTACAAAGTGCGTAGCACGTGTATTCAGTCTAGCGTCCATAACGGCTCCACAGTAATAGTGTAACTAGAGGTATAGCTTTTCGGTCTAAGATAATATCGCCATTATCAGCACGTAGCTCTTTTGTGCATTCCGGCACCCGGCATCCCACGGTCAGGATTCTGACCGCCGGGATGACAGGGGCCGGTATATCGATACCAACCCGTTAAATACAACTTTTGCCCTTTCTCTGTCTATGTAGTACACTGTATTCTATTTAGAAAGAGACCATCTACGGTACAAATGCACTTCCCTGTCACAGTGCCACTATGTGACCCATTAAAGGCAGCTTCAGAATCACACGAAATGGTGGAATTTACGCAAATGGTGTGCACAGAGTCGCAGTAGCGCTTGAGATACTCAGAAATGTATTGAAAATGTGTTCCTGGGCGGTCACTGGGAGGTGGCTATTCAGACTCACTTCTCTTATAGGCGTGTTTTTGGGAGTGCTACAGTGTGCCGCATAACGGGTTGCAAACTCAGGAGCTTTGGGGTCTATTCAGAGCCGGATTAAGACCATGGGGGGCCCGGGGCACTGAAGACAGTGGGGCCCCTAATAAAGAGTATATATATATATATATATATAGTCTGTAGAAGGCGGCACTCAGAGACTTTCACAATTTCTATAAAGTGCTTTTAATGTGCGTCAACGTTTCGGGAGACGTGCTCCCTTCCTCAGGACACAGCAAACACTTGCTGTGTCCTGAGGAAGGGAGCACGTCTCCCGAAACGTTGACGCACATTAAAAGCACTTTATAGAAATTGTGAAAGTCTCTGAGTGCCGCCTTCTACAGACTATACATTGAGCGATCCCCGCTTAAGGAGGGCACCGGAGCGAAAACCCTGTGGGATTGAGGAGTGCCAGACCCAGAAACGGTGGTATATATATATATATATATATATATATATATATACAGGGGCGGATCCAGAAGAAAATGATAGGGGGGGCACCATAGAAGGGGCAAGTACATTTGCGTGCGGCTTCGGTGCATGTGAGGTGGCGCTTCTTATACAATGCCCACAGTTGTAGCGCTCATTATGCAATGTCCACTGTACTGGTAGTGCCCCTTATATAGACCCCATAGTAGTGGTGCCCCTTAGGCAATCCCCGTATTGCCCCCAGTAGTAATGTTGCCTGTAGTAATGCCCCCAGTCATTTAGCGCCCTAGTAGTTATGCCCCCAGTGGTAATGCCCCTGCAGTTATGACCCCAGTAGTTTACCCCCCCCCCTTTAGTTTAGCCTCCCAGTGGTAATGCCCCAGTAGTTTGCCTGCTTGTAGTTTTGCCCCTGTAGTTATGCCCCCCTTGTAGTTTAGCCCCCAGTAGTTTGGCCCCTGTAGTTATCCCCCAGTAGTTTGGCCCCTGTAGTTATGGCCCCAGTAGTTTGGCCCCCCTGTAGTTTAGCCCCCAAGTAGTAATGCCCCTGTAGTTACACTGCCAGTAGTAATGTAGTAATGCCCTCCTGTAGTATGCCCCCAGTAGTTAGCCCCTTTGTAGTTGGCCCCCAGTAATAATGTCCCCCAGTAGTTTGCCCCAGTAGATGCCCCCCAGTAATAATGTCCCCCAGTAGTTTGCCCCCAGTAGATGCCCCCCAGTAATAATGTCCTCCAGTAGTTTGCCCCCAGTAGTAATGCCCCCTAGGAGTTTGCCCCCAATAGATGACCCCCCAGTAGTAATGCCCCCAGTAGATGCCCCCCAGTAATAATGCCCCTAGTAGATGGCCCCCAGTAAAAATGTCCCCAGTAGCTGCCTCCAGTAGTAATGCCCCCAATAGATGACCCCCCAATAGTAATGCCCCCCGTAGATGCCCCCCCAGTAATAATGCCCCCAGCAGTAATGCCCCTTGTTGATGCCCGCAGTAGTAATGCCCCCAGTAGATGCTCCCCCAGTAATAATGCCGCCAGTAGTAATGCCCCCCCACCCAGTAGTAATGTCCCTTGTTGATGCCCCCAGTAGTAATGTCCCCCCCTAGTTTGCCCCCAGTAGATGCCCCCGCTGCACTGAGGTAGAGAAAAGAGAACATACTTACCAAGCCACGTTCCCGCTTCCAGACCGCTGCAGTACTCCTCCTGTCGTCCTCTCCTCAGCACTATGAGAGAGACGTCATGACTGACGTCTCTCCCATAGCTCACGCCGCACAGTGACAGCGCCGGAGGCAGGAGCTCAGTACTGAGCTCCTGCCTCTGGCTGCCGCTGTGCAGGGTGACGGGCGCCCGCTGGTAACACAATCTCAGCGGGCGCCCGTCATCTCCCTGTGCGGCGCCGGGGGGAGGGACGGACGGACGGACGGACGAGGGACTGGGGACGGAGGCACAAACGACAGGTGGGGCACGGGCCCGAGTGCCCCCCCCCTGGATCCGCCACTGTATATATATATATATATATATATATCGCAGCTTAATAAAAATTGCCTCCCCGTCCCCACTGCAGTAGCGCCCACACAGACAGGACAGCTAAACTGAGCGACGGCTCTGCTGTCCAGTACTGTATGAATCAAGCAGCCTGCCGCTCAGTCATTGGCTGGGCACGCAGGCTGCTTCATTCATACATTATTGGACAGATGAGCTGTCGCTCAGCTCAGCTGTCCTGTCTGTGCAGCCACTGCTGCAGTGAGGACGGGAGCCGGGGAGCACAGCACCGCAGATCGGATCGGAAGAGAGATCCGATCTGTGGTGTGGCAGGGGGTACGTACCCCCCCCCTTAATCCAGCTCTGGGTCTATTTACTAATCATTGGAGAGAGATAAAGTGAACAGAGATAAGGTACCAGCCAACCGGCTCCTGTCATTTTTCAAACACAGCCTTTAGCATGGCAGCAAGCTGATTGGCTGGTAATTTATCTCCGTCCACTTTATCTCTCTCCAAGGATTAGTAAATAGACCCCTTAATCACTTACATTTGAAACCATAATATGACAGGGAAATCTGCACCTAGCACAGGGAAGGTTCAACTTTTGATGAAGCGTCCGATGGTTACGTCTAAAGATGCATAAAGTGGAAGCCTCAGTTCTCACACACGCAGGCTCATGTTTGCTTACCCTCCAACTGTACCTTTCTGGCAGGTACAGGACCTTTTTTTTATAGTCTGTACCGATTTTTGGCTCTCCAAACTTCCATTGAAAGTATAGGAAAAGGGGCCACGCCCCCTTTAATCATTTGTACCGATTTTTATGTGTAAAATGTTGGAGGGTATGCGCTTGTAGCCTAAATTCGCAGACAAGTGACTGAGATTCAGGCCCCGTATCGCTGCCAGCTCACAACTTGTGAGAAAATCTAGTCCACTTATCCACGTCCCCCTCCGAACAACAATAAACACCCCTAATATGTGCCCTTTCAAGCCCTATATATTATTTAAATTGCTTTAACTGCTTACTAACCAATGCTGTCTGGAAGTTCAACATTTAGAATATAACTCTACCATAAATCCATAGTAGATATTTGTGTTTGCTCTGCACTAATCAGTGTGACCTTGCAGTACTGTACATCCACAGAGGACACCACTAAGTCCAGTTTGGGAACATTTGATGCATACAGTGCCAGCCATTGTGAGTTAGAGTGGGCAGATCTCTCTCTGGTATTGTTTAGCAATGTCTGGTATGAGTCTTGTGTATTTTACAGTCTGATAAGCATATGGAGTTTTAAATAGTAAGCATTTCTCTGCAATTACCTTGAATTCATCCAGGAAAAGACTGAAGAGAATAGATCATTTTACCAGCTGTCAGCTTGATTTTTTATCTACTGTGCAATGTGCTTTTAATTGAATTTGCATTATTTGGTTTGCATGTCATTAAGAGTCCTGAGAGGCATGAAATAGCCTTCATTATCTAACAATTTGGCCAATCTTTGTCTTAGCTTTACAGATTGCAAAAACAGACCTTGACAAATACAGATTCATTATACACTTCTAATTGTATTACTTTATTAGAACAAAACAAAACAAAACAAAAAAGTTAATACATAATATTTGCGGCCTGATTCTTAAGGGACGAGACTTTAAACGATTTGGTCGTTTTCAACCGATTGGAACAACAAATCATTTAAAATCATAATGCTGATGCGCGCCCCCAAGGGTCGCTAGCGGCAGCCTCAGATCTTTTGTACATGCAAGAAGACCTGGGGCTGTTGCTAGCGATGCCATGCTGCCGAACGCAGCATGCCGCTACTACACCCCCCCACCCCACCCCCGCCATCGCTCGTTGCTGCCAGCATCGGCAAGTGGGGTCCTGTCAATAATGATGTCACGCATCGTCTCGTGTGTACCCAGCTTTACAGGTGGAAAATGTGTAACATCCCTCCTAACCTCTATGAGTTTATTCACACAGTAGGGCAGTTCCTGAGTCACACCGCTCTCTCTTAATGGGTGCAAATGGGGAGTTTTTGAATACAGCTCATGTACAGTTTAGAAGAAGAAAGGATGTCTGTATCTGGTGCACTCATACAAATAATAAATAACTTTTATTACTGTACTTACAATATAAACAGTACAATAAACACATTTATGTAATGCAGCAAAACTTTATATTTAAGGATAATCGGGCTCATACATCAGACAAGTATTGGGACAATTCCCCATTTTGCTGATGACTGGGTTGGGTCATTGTCAAAATCCAACATATTGCAAATACTCAATTCACCTATTCCAATCCAAAAATAATCAGAATCAGAGAGTGTGGGATTTTTAACATGCTGTTTTTGGCCAGTTGCCCAGCGGATCACTGATCATCAGAGTCTGCTGATTGGAGGATCAGATCATCAATCAGTGGATCGGAGTTGGCAGAAGAAGGAATCGGCCTGAAGATGTATGGCTTGCATTAGATGTGTTGTACAGAATGAAAATTGTGGAAAAGGGGCCTGGACTGCACACCCTAGCTTCTTATAATGTGATGTGCTACCTCGCTGGTACCTAGTACTATAATATAGGAACGATACACCATTAAAATACCAAAACAACCATCATATCCGAGGTTCTTGGCATGTATTGCCCACCTACTTCACGGTGACCTCGTCGGATAAGTCCCTAACATTAAAGGGGTTCGCCTCTGGGGAGCAGAGCACCCCCAAACCACCCCAGCCATACAGCCAGGGCATCATACAAATAAGGAATAGAAGTGAGAAATCAGTGTTAGGCAAGTGAAAGCAGCTGCTGAGTGTTAGAAAGAGGGCAGCAGTAAGGTGTCCAGAATTAAAATTGTAAAGATTTTAAATTAAAAATAAAATTGGACTGTGACCGCTTCGCAGAGAGAAGACCGGATGCCCACAAGAGTGAGGAGAGCAGATGCCTGCAGGTGTGAGGACAGCAGATGCCTGCAGTAGGCAGGAGAGGAGGTGCCTACAGGAGTGTGGAAAACATATGCCTGCAGGTGTGAGGAGAGCAGATGCCTGCAAGGGCAAGGAGAGCAGATTCCTGCACGAGTCAAGAAAGCAGATGCCTGCAGGAGGGAGGAGAGGAGGTGCCTACAGGAGTGAGGAAAGCAGATGCCTGCAGGCGTGAAGAGAGCAGATGCCTGCAAGGGCAAGGAGGGCAGATGCCTGCAGGAGGAAGGAAAGGAGGTGCATGCAGGAAGGTGGAGAGAGGATGGATGCAGAAATGTGGAGAGCAGATTCCTGCAGGTGTGAGGAGAAACAATGACTGCAGAAGTGGGGCGAGAGGATGACTGCAGGAGTGAGGAGAGCAGATGCCTGCAGGAGTGAAGAGAGAGGATGACTGCAGGAATGAGGAGAGAAGATGCCTGCAGCAGTGAGGAGAGAGAATGACTGCATGAATGAGGAGAGGAGATGAATGCAAGAGGCGGGAGAAAGATCCTGCACATTGGTGGAGTGAGGATGGATGCAGGAATATGGAGAACAGATGCCTGCAGGAGGGAGGAGAGCATATGACTGCAAGAATAAGGAGAGGAATTGCCTGCAATACTGAGGGGAGCTGATATCTGCATGAAGGAGGAGAGCAGATTCCTGCAGGATGATAGAGAGACGATATATGCAGGAGCGAGATGAGCAGATGCCTCCAGGAGAGAGGAGTGGAGAGAAGATGGATGTAGGAATATTTAAAGGAGTGAGGAGAACAGATGCCTGCATGAGGGAGGAGAGCAGATGTCTGTAGGAGGAAGGAGAGCAGATCCCTGTGGGGTAGTTGAGAGAAGATATATGCAGGATGAAGGAGAGCAGATACCTGCAGGATGGTAGAGAGAAGATATATGCAGGAGTGAGGAGAGCAGATGACTGCAGGAATGAGGAGATAAGATGCCTGCAGGAGTGAGCAGAGCAGAGGTCTGAAGGAGCCAGATATGCAGATGCCTCCAGGAGGGAGGAGAGCAGATACCTGCAGGAGTGAGAAGAGGAGATGCCTGCATGAGTGAGCAGAGCAGATGTCTGCATGAGTGAGCAGAGCAGATGTCTGCAGTAGTGAGCAGAGCAGATGTCTGCAAGAGTGAGCAGAGCAGATGCCTCCATGACGGAGGAGAGTAGATACCTGCATGAGTGAACAGAGCAGATGTCTGCAGGAGTGAGCAGAGCAGATGCCTCCATGACGGAGGAGAGTAGATACCTGCATGAGTGAACAGAGCAGATGTCTGCAGGAGTGAGCAGAGCAGATGCCTCCATGACGGAGGAGAGTAGATGCCTGCTGGAGTGAGGTGATGTGTGCAGTAATGAGTAGAGGAGATACCTGTGGGAGTGCAGAAAGCAGATACCTGCAGTCGTGAGAAGACCAGATGCCTGCCTGTGTACAGATGCATGTATGGTATTCTCAATAAGATAAATTAAAAGTTACAAATCTGCAATGCTAGCATTATAGTACATGCAGCTGCTGTGTGTGACAAAGCCCCGCAAGGGGCTCATTTGCGCTCGCCAAGCTGTCGGTAAGCCAGCGGTCGGGCTCCCGGCGCCGGGATGCTGGTCGCCGGGAGCCCGACCGCCGGCCAGCCGTAGTGAACCCCAAAGGGGTGGTCTTCTGTTTGCCGGCGGTCGGGCTCCCGGCGCTCAGTATACCGGCGCCGGGAGCCCGACAGCCGGCATACCGACACTTATTTTCCCTCGTGGGGGTCCACGACCCCCATAGAGGGAGAATAAAATAGTGTGGCGCGCGTAGCGCGCCACCGTGCCCGTAGCGTGGCGAGCGCAGCGAGCCCGTAAGGGGCTCATTTGCGCTCGCCAAGCTGTCGGTAAGCCGGCGGTCGGGCTCCCGGCGCCGGGATGCTGGTCGCCGGGAGCCCGACCGCCGGCCAGCCGTAGTGAACCCCAAAGGGGTGGTCTTCTGTTTGCCGGCGGTCGGGCTCCCGGCGCTCAGTATACCGGCGCCGGGAGCCCGACAGCCGGCATACCGACACTTATTTTCCCTCGTGGGGGTCCACGACCCCCATAGAGGGAGAACAAAATAGTGTGGCGCGCGTAGCGCGCCACCGTGCCCGTAGCGTGGCGAGCGCAGCGAGCCCGCAAGGGGCTCATTTGCGCTCGCCAAGCTGTCGGTAAGCCGGCGGTCGGGCTCCCGGCGCCGGGATGCTGGTCGCCGGGAGCCCGACCGCCGGCCAGCCGTAGTGAACCCGTGACAAAGATGTTAACCTGTGTACAAAGACAAAATATGCCTCATGCCACTTACCCCCTGTGCTTAATCTGCAACTTTATACCAATTGCTTAGTGACTTTGCATGTGAATAAGATGCCAAATACATGGTCGGAAAAAGTATAAAAGTGCAAGTATCGCTACCCACTGTGGTGCATCTAAGTTATACCATGTGGATGCAGATAATATGCTGGCTGTTCGGATCCCGGCGAGTGAGAATAGAACCTGTGGTGCTGCGAGCCCGTGAGGGGACTCGCTGCCAGAATTCCGGAAGATAGAATGTCGCTGTCGCTATACTGACAGCCGGCATCCCGTCTGATGGTCTTTCATACTAGTTCCATACCATGCATCTCGCTCCACATATTGCAGAAATCATTGGTGTATGAATACACATCTGTATACGGGTGGTCTTCAGGTTGCCGACTGACGGGATCCCGGCGCACAGTATACCGGCGCCGGAATCCCGTCAGCCGGCATACCGATAGTTTTTCTCCCTCGTGGGGGTCCCTGGAGGGAGAATAAATAGCGTGGCGCGCGTAGCGTGGCGCGCGTAGCGTGGCGCGCGCAGCGTGCCACCGTGCCCGCAAGGGGCTCATTTGCACTCACCATGCTGTCGGTATGCCGGCGGTCGGGCTTCCGGCGCCAGTATGCTGGTCACCGGGAGCCCGGCCGCCGGCATACCATACCTCACCCCTGTATACTGTGGTAAAGGCACCTATTGCACCAAAATGTCAGCTTCGTATCACATGTACAACATGCAATAACATTTTGATAATAAAATTGCATCCCGTGTGCTGCTGCTGTTGTAAAATCATGGAATTAGGAGGAAGGGAGGACTCTACGCCCTGCAGAACACCCATGAGTTGTGCTCCATCTCCCTGAACTGCTTCCCCTTTTAATCAAACTGCGTTACATCTTGGCACATATCGAGGTCACATAGTTTCTTGTTTGCTACATTCCGCTGATGAGTTATGAAATTGTATGTTTTACTTTTTATAAAGCCAAACATGTTGTGTAAATGTAATTACAGTATTCTCGCTATTTTCAGTTTCCACTTAAAGAACCCTATTCAGCACGGATTGCAAAACTTGCTAATAAGCAGTTGCTGCGATCAAATAGTTGCTGCCCAGAAATAAAGAAAAAACGCCCATTGCAGAAATTGCGAATGTATCGCAATGCGCGATCTGATCACATACGCAAATAACGGAACGTCGAAGAGTTTTTTCATCTGCGTCAGGCAAGGTCGTCCACAATTCTGCATACGTAAGAGGCTGGAAGTGGTCATTGCTGACTTAAGAGATCCACCCGAAAAACGCCTTGCCACTCCTGTGCTATTACAAACACACCCTTAAAACGTCATGTTTCCTCCCCTAAATGCTGGCTTCCTGTCAATCAAAATGCGATTGCGTTGAAGCACAATGCGTTAGCAGAAATAATCACACATCACGGGTGCGAACGCTGCACATGCACAGTCGTTGGATAATTGGCCAGATTGCAAAAGCAATAGGAGGCAGCAACAATCCATACTGCAACGTAAGGGGTACAAATACTTTTTCATTTTTACATACAAGGTAACTACTGGCTGCCCACAAATGCTTCACAGCTTTATGTTTACACTGCAGTTAACATCTGAGTTTGGACACACCTCTGTCAAATAGAAATCTCTCTGCACCGTTTACATCTGCCCCACCTGCAGTGCAACATAGTTTTGTTCAGGGTGCAATGATTCTTGCTCTATTTTATGCTCTTCTCAGAAAATGTCTGGCTTTATATACACAGAGGTCCTGATTCTTATTCACTCATCTATGGACTCATGGGGGGTCATTCCGAGTTGTTCGCTCGGTAAATTTTTTCGCATCGCAGCGATTTTTCGCTTAGTGCGTATGCGCAATGTTCGCAGTGCGACTGCGCCAAATAAATTTGCTATGGAGTTAGGTTTTTTACTCACGGTTTTTTCTTTGTTCTGGTGATCGTAATGTGATTGACAGGAAGTGGGTGTTTCTGGGCGGAAACTGGCCGTTTTATGGGTGTGTGCGAAAAAACGCTACCGTTTCTGGGAAAAACGCGGGAGTGGCTGGAGAAACGGAGGAGTGTCTGGGCGAACGCTGGGTGTGTTTATGACGTCAAACCAGGAACGACAAGCACTGAACTGATCGCAGATGCCGAGTAAGTCTCAAGCTACTCAGAAACTGCACAGATATGTCTTTTCGCTATATATTGCGAATCTTTCGTTCGCAATTTTAAGAAGCTAAGATTCACTCCCAGTAGGCAGCGGCTTAGCGTGTGTAAAGCTGCTAAAAGCAGCTTGCGAGCGAACAACTCGGAATGACCCCCATTGCATCTACATTATGCTAATGTGAGCACCTGCCCTTATTGCTGATTCCATCTATAGCGCCATCTCCTTCCTTTCTGGTTGAGGTGGGTTGCAACTTGCTGGCACACCTTCCATTCAATGATGTCTCCAGTCATGTGATTGCCCTAAGCATGTGCACAGACACGGACGCTTCTGGGGGAGTGCATCGGTAAACCCGGAGTTGATGGATATGTCTACAGGTGTTGGGTGTGATGGACCTTTCCACTGAAATGTTGCTCCTCTTACCTTGTCCTGTAGTAACATGGGGGTAATTCAGAGTTGATCGCAGCAGTAAATTTGTTAGCAGTTGGGCAAAACCATGTGCACTGCAAGGGGGGGGGGGGGGGGGGGCAGATATAACATTTGCAGAGAGAGTTAGATTTGGGTGGCTTATTTTGTTTCTGTGACATTTAAATACTGGCTGCTTTATGTTTACACTGCAATTTAGATTTCAGATTGAACACACCCCACCCAAATCTAACGCTCTCTGCACATGTTATATCTGCCCCCCTCCTGCAGTGCACATGATTTTGCCCAACTGATAACAAATTTGCTGCTGCGATCAACTCTGAAATACCCCCTATGTTCAGAGAGGTAGGAAAGATTGATATGAAACAGGAGTGAGTCAGCAATTGCAACAGGATGTCTTTTATTGAGCTGCAATGAACTCTGGATTGAAGATGATGATTCATTAGCAATAAATTTGGATGATCACAAAAAAGAATTTGAGTGTAAAAGATGTACAAAGTGAAGACAATTGGCTACAGTTAACACCACAAAGGGACATTCAATATGCAAGACAATGAATTGGAATCACAAAAGAATGGAAGAATATCATTGGAATCACAGATGAACACGTTAATTAGAATCACAAATACTCGCATTAAATAATTGGAATCACATAATGTGGTGAAGAAGAAAGTGATGAAAAATACAATTAGCAAAAATCAACACTAACTTTCTACCTTTCCCTAGCCAAGGTATTTCAATCTTCACTGGCAAGTAACGTTGGAGCTTAGGCAGAAGTTGTTAGGCGCGGCGGGTCTCGCCGGTGCCTGGTCGTTGCTAGTCAGCGGGGCCGGCGCGTCACGTCTGCCACGCCTCTTCCTGCTCCCCGCACAGTGCCTGGCAACGGGAGGATGCTGTGTGCGAGAGCCGCCGGGTCCTTGGCAACGGGGACGCCGGAGGCGGACAGCGTTCCCTGTTGCCATGTAATTAATATCCACCTGTCAGCTCTGGGTCGTGCAGCAGGGCAGCTGCACGACATGACCAAATCAGGTTCTCTGCAGCCATTGGAAGAGATTCATGTTATATTCTCCCTCAGTGAGAGAAAAAAGATTTTGCTGGATTGTTGCGCACTTGGGGGAAGGAATATGCCGCAAACCAATATAATACCAAAAAGACACTAACACCAGTGTCAAAGATATGATAGCACAAACAGAGATAGGTATTTATGATGAGCGCTTTTCCTTCCCAAGGACGTGTGCAAAAATTGATTACAAAAAGATCTAATTCGTTAAAAAAGACATTTTTAATTTATACATCCATGATTATTTGGTGACACAATGCACATAAACCATGGATTATACACACATAAAAACAAAAACAATGAGTAAAATGAATATTACTGCACAGACCCTTAGTAAACATATGCAATGTAAACAATTATAGGACAGTCTATGTGCAAATCATGAAGTGGTGGGACTTCTGGCTCATACCGTGAGGAGCATGTGGTGTGTGCCTTGATGTTAAAGATGGGGTTCCAGCTGGCAGCCCAGCAACACACCACACACTTTGCCAATTGCAGATGGATATAGCAGGTCACCGGTAGGAGTCCAAGAAATTCAAAGTCCCATTAGTGGCACGACGCTTTTCGGATAGTACATCCATTTTCACGTGCATCTGTCACAGATGCACTTGAAAAAGGATGTACTATCCGAAACGCGTCGTGCCACTAATGGGACTTTGAATTTCTTGGCAAAGTGTGTGGTGTGTTGCTGGGCTGCCAGCTGGAACCCCATCTTTAACATCAAGGCACACACCACATGCTCCTCACGGTATGAGCCAGAAGTCCCACCACTTCATAATTTGCACATAGACTGTCCTGTAATTGTTTACATTGCATATGTTTACTAAGGGTCTGTGCAGTAATATTCATTTTACTCATTGTTTTTGTTTTTATGTGTGTATAAGCCACGGTTTATCTGCATTGTGTCACCAAATAATCATGGATGTATAAATTAAAAATTTATTTTTTAAGGAATTAGACCTTTTTGTAATCAATTTTTGCACACGTCCTTGGGAAGGAAAAGCGCTCATCATAAATACCTATCTCTGTTTGTGCTATCATATTCTCCCCCAGTACCTGACACAGATGCCGGTGATAGCTTCTTGTGAGCTGTTTCCTGCTCTGGAGTATTCCTTGTCCGGTATTCTGTGATCCAGTCAACCGTGCTCCAGTGGTCCTGAGTCCTGGTGTCCGGAAGCCTGTTATTGGAGTCTTTCCAGCCCTCCAGTCGTTTGAATCTGTGCCTGTGACCTCGGGGTTCCCGTTCACCTGCGTGTATCCACCCCGGTGTTGTGAGTAGCAGCTTTACGGCACCTTGCTGCCTTGCCCGTACCGTTCTCTTTTTGCCTGGTTGTTTTCCGTGGAGGTCTCCGCCTAAGCGGTCCTCGCCGGTATATGATGATGTCGTGTTGGCGGGTGGACAGCATTGCTTTTGTTGTTGTTTGTTTCGGCGGCCGCGCCGCACATACTTTTGGTTTGAAGTTCTTTAGTCGCTCTTATCTCAGTGTTCTGTGTTTAGTTAGAGGTTCCCCTTGTTTTCATCCAGTCTCAGTTTACGCCTTGTCTCCAACTAAGACCGGGGGGCATCGGAGTTGGGCAGACCTAATCCGCCCTTCAAACGCGGCTGCCGTGGGCCCAAGCAAACATAGTCTCACAGGCATTGGCTGACCACATGGATGAGACAACGGAGTCAGGGTTCTGTAGGGGTAGCTACTGAACTTTGTCCTAATTAAAGCATCACGTTCATGTGCTTAGGGTTATACACTCAGTAACTCTCATTCCTAGCACAGTGAACGTAACATTATCACCGGCCCAAAACTAAGAGAAAACTGATATTTGAAATTCTGTCCTCATGAATCCGTCAGTACTAGGACAGAATCCCAGCCAGGTTTTGGCCAATTAGATCCAGGAACTCACTCAGATGGTGCAGGATCTTACCCTCCGGGTGAGGTCGCAGGAGGACCTTTTACGAGCCTCCCCGAGTATGACCCCTGAACCTAAGATGAACCTTCCTGATCGCTTTTCGGGTAACCGAAAAGATTTCTTTAACTTTCGGGAAGGCTGTAAACTTTATTTTCGTTTAAGGCCCCGGTCCTCGGGTACTGAGTCCCAGCGGGTGGGTATTGTGATGTCCTTACTCCAAGGGGATCCACAAACCTGGGCCTTTGGGCTAAGACCCAATGACGCAGCCTTACTGACAGTAGATGCCTTTTTCAAGTCATTAGGCCTTTTGTATGACGACCCAGACAGGGAAGCATCGGCTGAGAGCCACTTACGTGCACTAAAAAAGGGTAAAAATCCCGCTGAGGCGTATTGTACAGAGTTCGCCGTTGGTCGAACGACTGCGGTTGGAATGATCCTGCCCTGCGCAGTCAGTTTCGCCCCGGCCTGTCAGAATTAATCAAGGATAGTCTCATTCAGTATCCAGCTCCGTAGACTGTGGATAAGCTCATGGAGCTTGCTATCAAGATTGATCGCCGTCTCCGAGAGCGGAGGGCTGAAAGAGGGGCTAGCTTCAGGCCTAATCTATGTGTGTATGCTCTCTCTGAGGACGTCGAGGAACCTATGCAAGTGGGTCTTTCCCGGCTGTCTCCGGAAGAGAGAACCAGAAGGCTAATTTTAGGGCTCTGCATATACTGTAGTGGCAAGGGACATGTTGCGCGCAGCTGCCCAAATAAACAGGAAAACGATTTGACCAAGTGAATTGTGAGGGGGTTCACTTGGGTCTGCAGTTAGTCTCCTCACATGATTACGTATTAGTTCCAGCCGAAATTTCTTCAGGAAGTCTGAGTTCTTCTGTTTCAGCCTTCATCGATAGCGGAGCTGCCAGGAACTTTATGGGTCTTGCTTGGGCTCAGGCTCTGGGAGTTCCGCAGCTTCAACTAGATAGACCGATTACTATGCACGGACTAGACGGTGGTCCACTCTCTAATGGGGTAATTACCCATCGGACCCCACCAGTACAATTGACAGTGGGGGTGTTACATTCCGAGAGGATTGAATTCCTTCTCACCCTTTGTCCGGCCGTGCCAGTAGTCTTAGGTCACCCCTGGCTCGCCCTCCATAATCCTACCATAGATTGGCAGTCTGAGGAAATTTCACGGTGGGGTTCCAACTGTGATATGGGATGTATTTCTCGTCCGATCCGGGTCGCGACCGCCACTTCGGAACTCATACCTTCGGTATACCAGGACTACGCTGATGTGTTCTCCAAGGGTAATGCTGATACCCTTCCACCCCACCGGTCTTATGACTGCACCATTGACCTCGTTCCTGGTGCTACTCTGCCAAAAGGGAGACTTTATGCACTATCTGGCCCCGAGACTTAGGCCATGGACGATTATGTGAAGGAAAGCCTAAAGAAGGGGTTTATTAGGCCCTCGAAATCTCCCTTGAGTGCAGGGTTCTTCTTTGTTGAAAAGAAAGACGGATCTCTAAGGCTGTGCATAGACTACTGGGCCCTGAATAAGATTTCTATTAAGAACACTTACCCCTTACCTTTAATTTCGGTATTGTTTGATCAACTCCGCCCTGCGGTTATTTTTTCTAAGATCGATCTTACAGGAGCGTATAACCTCATCCGAATAAGATCTGGGGATGAGTGGAAGACGGCTTTTAGTACCCAGTCCGGACATTACGAATATCTTGTGATGCCGTTCGGTCTATCTAATGCTCCTGCGGTGTTTCAGGATCTTATAAACGATGTCCTCCGCGACTTTCTAGGAAAGTTAGTGGTTGTTTATTTGGATGATATTTTAATTTATTCTGAATCTCCGGAACAGCATATTGTCCATGTGCTGCAAGTGCTTCAAAGGTTACGGGAGAACCATTTGTACGCCAAATTGGAGAAATGTGATTTCCACATTGCCGAGGTGTCCTTTTTTGGATATATTATTTCTCCAGAGGGGTTTTTTATGCAACCTAAGAAACTCTATCTTAAGTTGGGCTCAACCCACTAATTTGAAGGCTATCCAGAGATTTTTGGGTTTTGCAAATTATTATAGACGTTTTATTCATGCCTTTTCCGATTTTGTTGCTCTTATTGTGGCATTAACAAGAAAGGGAGCTGATCCCGCCAACTGGTCGCCTCAAGGAGAGTCTGCCTTCCAGGCTCTGAAACAGGCCTTCGTCTCGGCTCCTGTCCTCAGACACCCCAACCCTGATCTTCCTTTTATCATCGAGGTGGACGCCTCAGAGGTTGGAGTGGGAGCCATCCTATCTCAAGAAGACCCCAAGTCTCTGATGTTACACCCTTGTGCCTTCATGTCCAAGAAATTCTCTTCTGCAGAATCCAACTATGATGTTGGTAATCGGGAATTGTTGGCAGTCAAATGGGCCTTTGAGGAATGGAGTCACTGGATTGAGGGAGCTAAGCATACCATTACGGTATTCACTGACCACAAGAATTTACAGTATATTGAATCAGCAAAACGGCTTAATTCCCGGCAGGTGCGTTGGGCGCTGTTCTGTACACGGTTCAAGTTCATCATCACCTACAGGCCCGGTTCTAAGAACACCAAGGCCGATGCCCTGTCGCGCTGTTTTCTTCCAGCTCACAATAACCACTCTTCCGCAACTCCCATTATTCCAAGATTCGTTATTCAGGCCGGCCTCGCACAGGATTTACTCACACAGCTAGTCTAAGTTCAGCAGCAGGCTTCCAGTAATACGCCTATGGTTCGTCTCTTCGTTCCTGAGTTCTTGAGAGGCAGTGTCCTCACAGAGTTTCATGATAATAAGGTTGCTGGCCATCCTGGTGTTGCTAAAACCTTGGAGTTAATATCTCGCTCGGTGTGGGGCCTAATCTTTCTAAGGATGTTAGGGAATTTGTTCTCTCCTGTCAAGATTGTGCTAAGCACAAAGTGTCCCGGTCCTTGCCCGTTGGGCAGCTCTTGCCTCTTGCTATTCCACTCAGGCCATGGTCACACATTTCCATGGATTTCGTGGTAGATCTTCCTCTTTCATCTGGGTTTCAGGTGATCTGGGTAGTCGTGGACCTTTTTAGCAAAATGGCTAATTTCATTGCTTTACCCCGATTACAGTCCGGCCAAGTTTTGGCAGTCTTGTTCCTCCGCCATGTTTTTAGGCTTCATGGATTACCCGTGGATATAGTCTCAGACCGGGGACTGCAGTTTATTGCCCATTTTTGGAAACTTTTTTTGTGCCTCGTTAAACATGAAACTCTGTTTAACCTCTGGATACCATCCACAGTACAACGGGCAGATGGAACGTGTGAATCAATCACTGAAACAATATCTACGTCTTTATACTGCCAAGCTTCAAAACAATTGGTCAGATTATCTTCCCCTGGCCGAGTTTGCTTACAATAACGCCTGTCATTCATCTACCAAGGTGTCTCCGTTCTTTTCGGTCCTGGGCTTTCATCCTAGAGCCAATTCCTTTACTCCTAATTGTCCGTCTTCTTCCCTGGCCTTAACCTCCTGTCTCAGAGCTATTTGGAAGAAGGTACACCTTGCTCTTAAGAAAGCTGCCTTCTGGGGGAATTTTTTTTCAGCTAGGTTCCGACGCCCATGCACCTTTAAGGTATGAGATAAAGTGTGGTTGTCAACCCGCAACATCAAGCTTCGACAACCTTCGGCTAGACTGGGACCTAGATTTATCGGACCATTTCTTATTATCAAAAAGATCAGTGGCTTTTCGGCTACAGTTGCCAAAAATCACTTAAAATCGCCAACACCTTTCATTGTTCTCTGTTGAAGCCATATGTTCTTTCCAGGAAATTTCCTCAGAAAATTTTTCAGGGTAGACCTCCAGTGGATGTTCAGGGCCAACAAGAATTCCTTGTAGAGAAGGTGTTGGATTCTAAACTTTCTCGTGGTCTGCTGTATTTTCTGGTCCATTGGAAGGGGTATGGCCCAGAGGAGAGGTCTTGGGTCCAGGACAAGGATTTGCATGCCCCTAGACTTAAGATGTTGTTTTGAGAATTTCCCCATAAATCCGGGTATAGGGATGCTTTGACCCCTCCTCAAGGGGGGGGGGGGGGTACTGTTAGGTGCGGCGGGTCTCGCCAGCGCCCGGCCGTTGCTAGGAAATGGGGCCGGTGCAACACGTCCGCCGCGCCTCTTCCTGCTCCCCGCACAGCGCCTGGCAACAGGAGGATGCTGTGCGCAGAGAGCCGCCGGGTCCTTGGCAACGGGGACACCAGAGGCGGACAGCGTTCCCCGTTGCCATGTAATTAATATCCACCTGTCAGCTCTGGGTCGTGCAGCAGGGCAGCTGCCCGACATGACCAAATCATGTTCTCTGCAGCCATTGGAAGAGATTCATGTTATATTCTCCCTCAGTGTCTGACACAGACACCGGTGATAGCTTCTTGTGAGCTGTTTCCTGCTCTGGAGTATTCCTTGTCCGGTATTCTGTGATCCAGTCAATCTTGTTCCAGTGGTCCTGAGTCCTGGTGTCCGGAAGCCTGTTATTGGAGTCTTTCCAGCCCTGCAGTCATTTGAATCTGTGACCTCGGTGTTCCCGTTCACCTGCGTGTATCCACCCCGGTGTTGTGAGTAGCGGCTTTGCCGCACCTTGCGGCCTTGCCCGTACCGTTCTCTTTTTGCCTGGTTGTTTTCGCGGAGGTCTCCGCCTAAGCTGTCCTCGCCGGTATACGACGGTGTCGTGTTGGCAGGTGGACAGCATTGCTTTTGTTGTTGTTTGTCTCGGCGACCGCGCTGCACATACTTTTGGTTTGAAGTTCTTTAGTCGCCCTTATCTCAGTGTTCTGTGTTTAGTTAGAGGTTCCCCTTGTTTTCATCCAGTCTCAGTTTACGCCTTGTCTCCAACTAAGACCGGGGGGTATCGGAGTTGGGCAGACCTAATCCGCCCTTCAAACGCAGCTGCCGTGGGCCCAAGCAAACATAGTCTCGCAGGCGTAGGCTAACCATATGGATGAGACAACAGAGTCAGGGTTCCGTAGGGGTAGCTACTGAACTTTGTCCTAATTACAGCATCACGTTCATGTGCTTAGGGTTATACACTCAGTAACTC